>NW_012150108.1:275210-282652 GCF_000956105.1 Propithecus coquereli | reverse complement strand
GAGACGGGGTCTCGCTCTTGCTCAGGCTGGTTTCGAACTCCTGAGCTCAAACAATCCACCCGCCTCGGCCTCCCAGAGAGCTAGGATTACTGGCGTGAGCCACCGCGCCCGGCCTTGCCGTGTGGATTCTTATTCCCGTCCTGAAACGCTTCCCTCAGGAGTGTCTGTCCCACCACACCTGTCCCCTCGCCCTCTCACAGATGTCTGAACGCCCCCACATCCCTGCCAGCGGTGTCGACAAGGCTGCTCCTTGGCGCCTCACCGTGGGCAGTGTGGCCTTGTGGTTAGGGGTATGGACCTAGTGCCGACTTGGGTTCAGATCCTGACCCAGTCACTTCTTGGCTGCGTTGCTCGGGGCCAGTCACTTCCTGTTGGAGAGTCGGATGCCTTTCTGACTGCTGGAGATGATGATAGCGCCTCCCTGCTGGGCAGCCCTCGGGGCTGGGGCCCATGGACACACTCGCCTGGGTGCCCCGTGGGTCCCTCCACGTGGCCCTGCGCCAGGCCCGGGTGGCTGGTGCTTTGCCTCACACAGTCCTTTCCTCCTCTTGCTCACCTGTCTCCTCTGCTGACGCCCTGGAGGTGGGAGTCATCCTCTGGTCCCTCACACAGCCAAAGCCCAGGAAACTCGGCGCTGTCCCCTCTTGACGACCCTCTCGCCTTTCTGAATCTCAGCTGGCCCTTACCTTGCCCCGACTTCCCGCCAACTCTGCTGCAGGCGGCCTCCAGCTGTCTCAGGTGTCTCCATCCCCATCTTCCCGTGGACTGACCCTCATCCCAGACCTGGTCCCTGTACACGTTGGCAGCTGCGGAAACCTCCTGACCATTCCTCCCCTCCGCCCACCGTGGTATTTCCTTAAGGCCGTGTCTGGCCCCTTCCAGAAACCCTCCGCTGGCTTCCTCCCCCCTCCCCCGTCGTGTCCAGCTCCTCCGCTCTGACCACGCGCCGCCCAGTTCACTCAGTGTCCTGTGCTACCTGACGCCCAGCGTCCGCCCTCGCAGCAGCTCAAACCCACGGCGTGCTCAGCCCCCCGCCCCTGTCTGCTGCACCAGCCCTCACGGGACAGGGAACTGGCGGCGGCCTGCAGCTGCTCTGGGCTGTGCACAGGAGCGAGTCTGGTGAGAGGGACTCCAAGGACCAGGGTCCCTGCTGGGCAGGACTGGCCAGGGCCCATGGCCAAGATCCCTTTGGAACTGAGGCATTGGTCCCACAGCTACTGGAATAGTGGCCACTAGTGGTTCTCAGCTGGGTCCCCTCCAAGAATTGCCCTTGGCCCTGTGGTCACACCGCCTTTCTGGACACCTTGGCACCCCTGCGGCCTGGAAGCGCAGAGCTCCCTTGCCTCAGGGCAGGACGTGCCTGACCAGCCACCCCAGCCCAGGGCTCCCCCAGGATTGAGCGAGTCTCCGTTGCTGCTTCTTCCTGTCCCCTTCTCTGTCCCACGGACGCTGCCCCTGTGGCTATTCCGCACCAAACTCCCTGCCTGCACAGGGCCAGTTCAGGCCGTTTTCCCAGGGAGCTTGACCCACAGAAGTTGGATCCAGGGTAGTCAAGGAAGCAGGCTTGACACGGGGTGCTGGAGCCGTGTCACCGGCTGGCCCCGAACTGGCTGGGTGGCGATCGACACTCCTGGCTTGCTATATAGTAGGTTAAATTGGCAGAACTTTCACAGTTGGTGAATTTCAATGGGAAAAAAATGCACTGGGGATGCAATATCTCAGGCTTCTGAGAGGTTCTGAGGATGGACTAATTATAAGGTCTGGAATTGGATGGCTGCCGCGGAGCCATCGATGGGAGAAAGACAATGAAAGGCCGAGGGTGCTACCTCGCCACTGCAGGGCGGTGTCAGTCACGGGCCCTCAGGCTGCGGTTAAAAGAGATGCTTTACTTCCCACTGCGGCTGCCGGAGGACTAGCAATGCTGAGCCTCCAGCCCAGGGCGTGATGAGAGCTGGAGAAAAGAGGCAGTGTCAGTCCTGGTCAGTCTCGCTCTCTGTGCGTAGGGGCTCCCCGAGGCTTGGAACGGCCCGTCTGAGAGCCCAGGAGTGCCCCTGCCCTGCCGCTGAGAGACACAGTACCTCAGAGGGGCGACGGAAGTACTGCAAAGATTCAGGCCCCCCCATTAAAGAAGGCTCTTGCTGTTATAACTTCATTGAGGTGTAAGTGACACACAACCAACTGCCCGTATGCAAAGTGTAAAATTCAGAGTCTTTTTTTATTTCTGTATTGTAACAGCTATATTTGTAATTGCCAAACAGAAAGGGCGTGGGAATTTTGGGGGTTGACAGACTGTTGCATATCTGGATACAGTGGTGGTGGTTACATGACCATGGGTGTAAAATTTGAAAGTTTTTTGTTTTTACTTGTTTCTGTGATTGGTGTCAAAATGTGAAATTTTGACTTATGTACACACCCAGTGAAATCATCACCACAATCAAGAAAATGAATGTATCTGTCACCCAAAAACTCTACTTGTGCCCTTTTGTGATCCATTCCTCCCTGTCCCACGGCCTGAGTCCCCAGTGCCAGGCCGCAGGCAGCTGCCGCTCTGCTTTCTGCGTGGTCAGTTTGCGCTTTCTAGAATTTTATATAGATGGAACCATACAATATATACTTTTTTGTCTGGCTTTTTTCCATCAGCATGATTATCTTGAGATTCATCGGCGTTGACGTGAATATTAATAGTTCATTCTTTTTTATCGCTGAATATTAATAACAGTATTCCACAGTATGGATATGCCATCGTTTGTTTGTCCAGCCTAGCTCACAGCAACCTCAAACTCCTGGGCTCAAGTGATGCTCCTGCCTCAGCCTCCCGAGTAGCTGGGACTACAGGCATGCACCACCATGCCCGGTTAATTTTTTCTCTATTTTTAGTAGAGACGGGGTCTCACTCTTGCTCAGGCTGGTCTCGAACTCCTGAGGTCAAGAGATCTTCCGCCTCCTCGGCCTCCCAGAGTGCTAGGATTACAGGCGTGAGCCACCACACCTGGACTGTCCAAATCTTTTATTCACTTTTAAAAGACAGAAATACTAGTAGACATTGAATGCTAAAAAAGAAAAAAAAAAACAGAAATACAGAAACTACAGTGTAAGTAAACATTCACAGGCTTCACCTGTCTCCTGAGGTGTCGGTGTTTTGGCTGCTCCTTATGGGGCCCTTGCGGTGGGAACAGGCAGAGGTGGGAAGAGGCTAGCAAGAGCTAATGTCAGAACAGGCCTGGGAGCACCCGGGGGAATCCAACACTCTCTGGAGGGGAAGGGAGGGGAGAGGAAGGGAAGGCTGGGCCTTGGGGGAGAGGGGCAGATGGGGAGAGAGGCTGGGGAGAGACTAGGGGATCCACTGGGAGGGAATCTTTGGACAGGGAGGTGGGGAAGATGACTTTGGGGAAGTTTTTTTTTTTTTAATTTCAGCATATTACGGGATGGGGAAGTTTTGCTTAGCACTGTGAGATAGAAGCAAACCCTGAGCAAATCTCCCTGTAACTGCGCAAAGCTTTTGAGGATGGACTGTGTTACTGTTGGCTGTGTCTGTACACTAAGATGACCTGGAGAAGGGGGTGATGGTTTTGTCTGGGCGTTATGGCAACACTGAGCAGCTGTCGCTTTATTCCTGGTGCAGCTTCATAGGTGGCACCTGAGATATCTGCAGAAGTAAGGTGATGGAGGGTTGCGGTGGGGAAGCATTTTTAAAAATAATATGTATTTAAAAAGTTTTTTGTTTTGAAATGATTATAATTGCAAAAAAAAGTGTGCAGGGAAATTTCATGTGCCCTTTGCCCCTCAAGAAAACCCTGAGGAAAGCTCCCTGTGACTGCGCAAGGCTTTTGAGGTTAGACTGCGCATTTTCCAGTGAAAACATTCTCCCCAGCTATGGTGTGCTATCAAAATCAGGACATTGACATTGGCACAATCCACAGAGCTTATTCACACGTCCTCCGTGTTGCCTACAGTCATTCGTGCGTGTTGTATGAATGCAAATAGTTCAATGCAGTTTTATCACATGTACAGATTTGTGTGACCAGCACCACAATCAGGATACAGAACAATTCTCACCACGGGAGCCCCTCATGTGACACCTTTGCTTACAACAGCCATCCTCTCCCTCCTCTGTCCCTAACCCCTGGCCACCACTAAGCTGTCAAAAATGCTATATAAATAGAATCATACCGTATGTGGCCTTTTGAGTTTCACCTTTCTTACTCAGCATAATTCGCTTGAGGTCCATGCAAATTGTCAAACTTATCAACAATAAGTTGATAAGTATAACAATAACTTATCAACAATCTGTTCCTTTTTACTCATGAGGAGTATTCCACGGTGTGGATACACCAGAGTTTGCTTGGCTAGTCACCCATTGAAGGACAGTTGTGTTTTCCCAGATTTTGGCAATTATGAATAATGCTGTTATGGACATTTGTTACCAGGTGTTGGTGTGAACATAAATTTTCATCTCTCTGTGGTAGATGTCCAAGAGTGTGATTGCCAGATGGTGTGGTGAGTGTATGTTTAGTTTTAGAAGAAACTACCAAACTATTTCCCAGGCTGGGAAGTAGTACCATTTTGTAATACGTTCCCACCAGCAATGTGTGACCCAGCTTCTCTGCATCCTGACTGCCACCTGGTGACATCACTGGTCATCGTTCTAGTTGTTCTGATGGGTGTATAGTGATAGCTCATTGTGGGTTTAATTTGCGCTGCTCTAAAAGCTAATGATGTTGCGCATCTTTTCGTGAGCTTATTTGCCGACGTATATATACCCTCTTTGGTGAAGTATACATTCCTGTCTTTTGCTCACTTACTAATTAGATTGTTTTTTTAATTGGGTTGCTTGTCTTCTTATTATCGAGTTATGAGTTCTTTATGTATGATAGATTCAAGTCCTTTGTCGGATACATGTTTTGCAAATATTTTCTCCCAGTCTATAACTTCCCTTTTTCTTTTTCCTTTCTTTTGTTCTCTTTTTTTGCTGCTCAACATTCTACAATGCACATAGCTTCTCTTTTCATTTTGTAACAGTCTCTTTTGAAGAACCAAAGTTTTAATTTTGAGGAAATCAAATTTGTTCAATTTTTAAAATGGATTATGTTGTTTGTGTCTTATCTAAGAAATCTGTGCCAAACCAGAGGTCGTTAAGATGTTCTATGTTTTCCTGCAGAAGTTTGTGCCAATGGCGCATTAACTACCCTCCGTGTACGACTGCTGACCAGACCTACAGGACTCAAACAGTTTATACTCATGCGTGATTACAGGCAAAGATGCAAAAGTGAAAGAAGGAAACACACTGAAGGGGTTTGGAAATCTTTGTTGTTGTTTTTTTTTAAAAGAGATGGGGTCCTGGTATGTCACCCAGGCTGGAGAGCAGTGGCACAATCATGGCTCACTGAAGGCTCAAACTCCTGGGCTCAAGCGATCCTCCCACCTCAGCCTCCCGAGTAGCTGGGACTACAAGTGTGCACCACCATACCTGGCTAATTTTTAAATTTTTTGTAGAGATGGGATCTCGAAACATTGTCCAGGCTGGTCTCAAACTCCCAGCCTCAAGCGATCCTCCTGCCTCCTTCCCCCAAAGTGCTAGGATTACAGGTGTGAGCCACCTCGCCTGGCTGTTCTTGGTTTTTTTTTTAACACGGGGACACACAGGATGCACTTTGATTTCAGGTCTGGAACCACAGGCGCACTGTGTGTGGGAAGCACCTCGGTACTGAGATGCCCAGATTCTGCTTATTTTGGGGGTGGGGAGGTCTCATAGGCACATTCTAGCTTTGTGACCAGCCTTAACTTTCAAAATCCCTCAAACCCCACTAAAACCACGTACAAATAATGAATTCAATTATTGTTGAACAATGTCAGCAGGCTGGTAGTCTTGTCCTGAAACAACTCACGGACCTGTGGTTGTAGAACATCATTTATCTTTAGTTAATCCATCCCAGAGCATTGGCCAAGGGTCAATACCTTGAGATAAACATGTGTGAGAAGGCTCTCCAGAGAGACAAAACTAATAGGAGCTCTATAGTTATGTATCTAGGTCTGGGTAGATGAGAGGGGATTTATTAGGGGAATTGGCTCACATGATTATGGAGGCTGAGAAGTCCCATGACAGGCCATCTGCAAGCCAGAAACCCTGAGATACCGGTAGCATGGCTCAGTTCAAGTCCAAAGCCTCAGAACCAAGAAGGCCAATGATGTAATTCTCAGCCTGAGGCTGAACGGCTGAGAACCCCGGGGCCTCTGGTGTAATCCTGCAGTCCCACGGCTGGAGAGCCTGGAGTTCTGATGTCCAAGGGCAGAAGGAGGAGATTCCCAGCTCCAGGGGAGAGAGAGGAAATCCTGTTCTTTCCTTTTCCGTTCTCTCTGGGCCCCCAGCCAACTGGATGGGTGCCGGCTCACGTTGAGGGTGGATCTGTCCCACCCAGTCCACTGACCCACATGCTAATCTCTGCAGACACCCTCACAGACACACCAGAAGTAATGCTTTTCCAGCCTAGGTATTCCTTAATCCAGTCATGTTGACACTGAAAAGTAACCATCACCATGTGGTTAATCCAGATCAGCCGAGATTAACCCCTGCCATACAAGTTTTATGGTTTTAGCTCTTACATTTAGGTTTAGGATGCATTTTGAGTTAATTTTTGTATACACAATTGATCTGTACATATTAACCTTGTATCTTCCAACCTGCCAAACTCATCAGTGGAGACTTCAGGGATCGAGTAGTTTTGGGACATGCTTGGAATTCCCCCCAAAGTAAAAGACAAATGATTGCATCTTATATCTCCCACCAACAAGAATAAAGCACAGTCTAAGTAGGCTCCCTTGGGTTGAAACTTAGCAAATCCTGCCCCCCATAAATAAATAAAGTTAGCAGATCCCCTGGGTGGGAATTGTGCTCCAGCCCACTGACTGAATTATATGAAGCCTGTCAGCTTTGACTGGGGCCCAGAGCAGGAAAGGGCTCTACAGGAAGTTCCGGTTGTGATGTTGGCAGCTCTGCCCCTTGCACCATCAGATCTGGTAGATTTTATTGTATTTGATGTATCTGTGGTAGGAAAAGATGGTATTTGGGGTTTATGGGACGTCCTCATGGGAGAATGCAATACAGACACTGAGGCTTCTGGATGAAGACCAGACCCTCTGTAACAGAGGATTGTATTTATGCCATCCAAAAAACCAAAGCAGCTCCCAGCGTGCTACGGGACCCCGATGGAGACATCCAGCCAACACTGCTCAGCCTGGGCCGATTCTGCCAGACCCACCGAGCCATAGGGTCCGCAGGCCCAACAGCAGCACGTGGTAAGATGGTAGTGGTTCATCCAGACGGAGCCCGGGCAGGGCCAGATGGCACACGTAAGTGGCCTGGGCCCCATGTCGCCCAGTAATGTTGGATCAGGGCCCCCTTTCACTCAGTTCAGGACTGGGGCTGTGTGAGGGTCCCTCTTACA
>NW_012150108.1:263477-273220 GCF_000956105.1 Propithecus coquereli | reverse complement strand
AGATTTTCCACTAACCTTTAAGCCCCTGACACTTCCTCCAAGAGATCTGCATTGTGCATTACTTCCTTGAAAAGAGGGTTTTGGGTTTGTCCTCATTGTCTGATAAGGTTTTAGGGGCTTTTAAATTTCTTTTACATTTAGGCTCATCCGCCGAAGCTAAGTTTCTTGCTCTCTCCACCCCTCAAAAGGAGAACTCCTCAGAAGAAAATGGCTCCCAAAATTAACATGCCCAGAACCCCTCTGACAAACAGACCTAGGCTTCAGGTTTTCCGGCAGAGGGGCCACTAGCGCCTTTGTAAACGTGTCACTAAGAACTGGCACTGTCCAGCTTGGAGCCCCCGGGGGACCCTGGTGGGCAGCCTCTGCCATCCCGCCTGAGCCCCTTCCGGCCTTCCCATTCTAGACGTCCCGGCCGGTGCACGTTGCGGGCTCCGGGTTCTGCTGCTGGGCCACGATCCCCACTTCTTTAGCTGCCATCTGTCATCCTGCTTGTCTTTTGGGCTCCATTTCTAGCCGTTTTGTGGTTTTTATAGAGAAAGTTTCTTGGTGGGAGGAGGGGACGGAAATCCAAGAGTGGCCAGGGGGAGGCGCAACCTGCGTATCAGTGACATCACCTGGGGACAATGTATTTGAAGCCTCTATCCCTGCTCTCCGCAGCCCCTTCCCCGAGCCCAGGCGCTGGGGCCTTTACCTGGGCCTTAGACCCTCCGCTTCCGCCCCAAGTCCGGGCCCCGTAGCCCCACCCCCTGTCTGCCTCAGCCCCGCCCCGCGCCCAGCCGGCCAATCAGCGGCTTTGCTCCGGGCTCGTCACGAAGGCCCCGGCCCCCCTCCCCCCCAGCGGCCGCGCACGGGACGCGGCGTTCCCATGGTGACGGCGAACGGCCCGGCGGGGCGGGGCCGGTACCGGGGAGCGGAGGGCTGGGGGGCTGCGGGGAAGCCGTCCTGCGAAGGGCCACGGGCCTCCTTGTTGCCCGGGGAAGATTTTGGCCCCACCCCGTCTCCTCTCCGCTAGTGCCGCCTGCCCGAACCCCTTGAGCTTCTCCTGCCCCGGCCTCCCGGGACTTCACTCCTTGTCCCCGAAACCAAAGTCGTTTCTTGCCCAAAGCCTTCCTCGAAGTAACCGTTCTTCGCGCATCCGGGGCGAAGGCAGAGAGCGGAGCCTCCCTTGGGAGCGTCTCGCTTTGCCGGCGACCGTGTGGGGTCTGGGAAGGCGTTTCCTTGGTCAGTGATGCGCGGAGCTCCGGCGCCGTCCGTAGCCGTGGGCGGAAGAGCGTCTTCAGGAAGCGAATCCCTTCCCATTACCCGGCGTGGTGGCGCCCGCAGTCCCGGCTACTCGGGAGGCTGAGGCAGGAGGATCGCTTGAGCCCAGGAGCTGAGGTTGCTGTGAGCTAGGCTGACGCCACGGCACTCTAGCCGGGACAACACAGTGAGACTCTGTCTCAAAAAAAGAAAGAAAAAGCCAATCCCAGCGCTGCTTGTGTGGTTTAGAGATAACCACCCCGGCACTGTGGCCTCCAGACTTCAGAGATCACGCCCCCTTGTCTAAGCCGCTCTGGCCAGGTTTTTCTGTACTTGAAGGGGGAAGCGTCCTTTATGATGCGCCCTCCTTTATGACATCCCAGTCACTGCGCCGCCTCCCAATGGCCAGGCCAGCCATTTCGCTCCCCCACTCCTCCCAGCTTTCCAGGGGACCTCCCCCTCCCTCTTCCCCAAGCCCCACTCCACCTGGCTTGAGGCGACCACTTCCCTGGTCTTCACCCTGTTCTTCCTGCCTCCTTGGGTCTCACCTTCTCCACCTCGAACGGTGGCAGTGCTGTAAGCTCAGGCCCTGGACCTTCCCCTTTTGATTTCTTCACTCTTCTTAAATTATCAAGACCATGGCTTTAAATCCCGTCTGTGTGCTGACTCTTCAAACCAGTCCAACCTGTTTTTGTGGACACAGGCTCAAGTACCAGCTGCCTCCTATACATCATGCTTTGTTGGGAAATAGGGCTAAGAGACATGGAAAGTTTCAGGAGTTTTTCAGGGCTTTGCCTTGTAGGAATCTGTGGGCATGTTAGTTCTTAGACCAGAAGCTGCTTAGCAACAAGAGGGGCATTACACTGATCGATCAGGGGCGACTGCAAGGCAGCGCCTGTCTCATGGCCTGCAGGCCAGCGCCTGGAGCTTGTGCAATGCAGAGCTCCGCCTGGGGCCACAGGTTAAGAAACTGATCAAACCGTGTCAGCCCAGCAGACATCTGCAGCTAAAATCAGTTAGCCTCAAGGCTGTTCCTCCTTCACTCCTGACCACATGTCTCAGCTAATGAGAAACTAGATAAAGAAATATAACTTGTATACTCAGCTAGGTCTACTCCTTACTTAGAGCTTAAGAAGTTTATCTTTGAAAAATTTTGTAACCGTTTGATAACGTAGATAGAATTAATTAAGGGATCCCTTGAAAGCTTTGGGGAGCCTTGAAACCTAAACAAATGATTTGTACACATAAATCTATAATCACTAACAAGTAATTGCTGAACCAATAAATACTGATGCAGGATTTCACTCAGTGCATCCTGGCTCACGGGAATGCTGGAGGACCCCTGACGTCCCCATCACTTTAAACTACATTTTGTCTCTGTCTCTATTATTTCCAATCTCTTACTACACCCTGCCTGGGACCTGTTTTGCTGGGAGAGTAGCTAACTCCTGGCAATGCTTGGGTGTCTAATAACCATCTCAAATTGAGCACCTTCAAAATAGAATTACTGATAATAATGCCTCAAGAAACAGGACCCTCCATCAGCTCTTCCCATTTCAGTCAAGGAGGCAGGCTTACCTGGAGGCCCAGGCCTTGACCCGTCTCCTGTCTTGTCCACGTCTAAATCCTGTCATCCCCCACTGCCTCCACTGCTCTGGCTCTGCCTTCATAGTCCCATCCAAACTACTGCAAGAGCCTAAGAGAGTTCTGAGGAGTTGGTACTTTAACTCGTTCAAAACCTTGAGCCACCAGTTTTTGAAAAGCGGAAGGAAGCCCTCATCCAAGATTGCACAGCTAGTGTGTGGTCAAACCAGCATCTGAAATCTGAAATCAGGTGCTGCAAGAAAACGTCCAGCGCTGTGGTCTTCTGGCTTCTGGAACTTCTGTCACTTGTGTTTGCCCAGGCTCTGCCACCTCCTGCTTTTCTATTTCTAAAAATAGAAAAATTAGCTGGGCGTCATGGCACTTGCCTGTAGTCCCAGCTACTCGGGAGGCTGAGGCAGGGGATTGCTTGAGTCCAGTAGTTTGAGGTTGCTGTGAGCTATGATGACGCCACTGCACTCTACCCAGGGCAATAGAGCAAGACCCTGATTCAAAAAAACAAAAACAAGAACAAAAACACAAAACTCCTGGCCTCAAGCAATCCTTCTGCCTTGGCCTCCCAAAGTGCTGGGGTTACAGACACAAGCCACTATTCCTAGCCAGGTGACTTTTTAGATGGCAAATACCACAGTAGACCAGGGATCAAAAATCAAAAACTCCCTATCACATTGTACCTAAGCAATACAGGGGACTTGGGTGGGAGCTGCCCTTAGTACCTGGCCACAGCTTAGTACTGAGCTCGAGCCTGGAAGGCCGTGCCAGGCAGCAGGCAGTGACCCTTGGAGGCATCTCACTCTCACTGGCCTTATAGGATGATGTTATTTTCTTTTTTTTGCTTGAATATTGTTCTTTTTTATTCATTCTGACAATCTCTTTTAGTTGGTGTATTTAGAATGTTTACACATCAAGTGATCATTAATATAACTGCATTGATATCTACCATGTGTGAATGTTTTCTATATATTTCATTTGGGTTCTTTTTTCCTCTTCTTTTTCTTTCTTCTCTTATTTTATAGAGCATTTAGGACAATTCTATTTTATATCCTCTCACCATACAAAATATATCTTTTTTTTAAAAAAATATTGCTTGTCGTAGAGTTTACAATATATATTTAGTATTAATAATTCAACCTGAAAATAACACTATACTGCTGCACTTGTAGTGTAGAGGCTTCATAAAAGATTACACTCAACTCCTCTGTTGCGTGGCTTCTAACATTGCTGTCAGACCTGGAGGCAAGATGGCCAAGAGACACCACCAGCCAGAGCATCTCTGCAAGAAGGGGAAATTTTAGATGAAAGAAAAAAAAACAAACAGACAGACAAACAGCTTGAATGAGGGGCGGAAGGAAAGGTGCCTGAACCTACAGGAGACTCCACGGGAAGAGGTAGCAGGGCAAGACTGGAAGGAAAAGGCCTCGGCGGGGATTAAGCCCTGAGAGGGCTGTACACCAGCAAGAAGGGTGCGTGGAGCAGTCAACAGTTCCCTTGCATCCCGGGCTGTTGGTGGGCTCCTGGGCTGTTGGAGAGACCTGCTGACACCAGCCCAGAGACTGCTGCCGCCAGTGAGCAGAGAGCTTCTTGTGGACCCGGCTCCAGGCTCTCAGCTGCCCCGGGGCGCCTCCCTCCCCACAGACCTGAGCCGGTTGGCAGGCGCCATATGGCTTCTCTACCCACCAGGCACCTTTGTCCTCCCTGGGGGGGCCTCGACCCCTCAAGTTCCGTCTTGCTGGTCCCCACACACACATTTCCCAACTCCGGCCCAGACTGCAGGAGCTACAGAGGTCCAGTGGGTCCCCGGTGCTATGCGTGACTCCAGAGCCCGGTCATTCTGGGCAGACTGACTCCCAGAGAGAGGATTGGAGACAAACAGTGTGCTGACCTTCCTCCACCTAGACCTTTATTTTCCCCTTCCTTCCCCGACCTGTGGCTGCCGAGAGAGACAGTGTAGCCACCACACAGAGGCATCCACAGGGAATGGGGCTCAGACCTCTTCTTTTGGCGTCCTGCAGTGGAGCCCAGGGTGCTCGGACTGTGAGCGCCCTACATGCCGGCCCTTCTGGTGCTGCCTGCCCCGTGACTCTAGCAGAGCGGGGCAAACCCTGAGGCGGAGCCAGCTTGGGCACCCCTTGGGTGACTTGGGACCAGCCTATTTTCTTTTGCTTTAAAGCTACCTGGTGATTTGGATGCTACAAATCCCACTGCCCACCACCTAGTTTCTCTTGACAAGTGGAGCCAAAAGGCAACAATGGTATTTGATTGTCCTATGGGGTATTTTGGTGAAAAACAGATCATTGGGTGGCTTCCAAATGGTATTGGACTTGTGGCACAAAAGCCTACTGGTTACCACCCGCAGACCAGACAGCAACTCGCTGCCTGCTTCCAGGATTGTGCCTGAGGTTGCTGTGTCCATCTGGCACCTCGGTTTTTCCTCCAGGAAGAAGGAGACCATTAGATAACTCATTCAAGTAGGAAAAAACAAAAACGAAAATGGGCCTTTACTTAACGGAAACCCTAACCACTCCAGAGGAATTCTGGATGGCTTTCTTCTTTCCTCCAGCCTCTTCACATCACGCTTTACAAGGGGCGCAGGAAAGAGGGACTCCTGTGTGCTAGGACCGTGCCACGGAGGCTGCAGACCTCCCCGCCCAAGAGGTTCATGAAACAGATACCCAAGTTAAGGGGGTGCCCCCAAACCCAGGAATCAAAGTAAATATTTTAATGCAATATTTTAAAAAATCAAAATCAATTCCAAAAAATCCAATGAACAAATATCAACATTTCAAACAAAGAAGGATGAGTACCATGTTATGCTGAGCCACACTGCAATCTGCGGATAAAGGAAAAATCAGTGAATCAGTGATGCTGATTCTGTCTTTATTTAAAATGTTGATAATTTGTTCATCGCGAATCTTTTTTCTTTGATTCACCGCACTTGCCTCACCGTAGCCTGCCCCTGCTTGAACCTGGCCCGCTGGTGGTTCAGAACAGAGCAGTCTTAGACGTTCCAGTGGGTTCTGCAGGGGCCGTGCGGTGCGTTGCAGGGAAAGGTAGAACCTACACTCCCGCACCCCTGTCTGGGATCTTTGAGCCGTGCTAAAAAGTTCCGGGATGAAAGAGAAGAAAAAAAACCAGAACGTGCCTGCTGTTTCTCAGGCTCTTTATATTGAGGGTGAGGTCTGTTCTTTCGGGTTAATCTGGAGCCACCTGCTGCGGGCAGAGGAGCCAACTACACACTCCCAGCGTCATCTTTCTCTCCGCGTTTGCAAATGCTGCTGTGCGAGTGCCGCCCTGCGACGGTCCCGCGAACGGCCGCCCAGCGCAGGGAGCAGAAGCCGCGCGGGACCGCGCCGCCCTCCCGCCGCCAGAGGGCGCCCGCGGGGGGCTGTTTGTCGTCCGTTCCAGCAACTTCTGCAAGGACCCCGGAAACAAGTGGGTCTCTGAGACTCGCACTGGCCTGGCTCGCCCTCGCACCCCCACCTTAGCGGGAGGGAGGGAGGGGGAAGCAAAGGGAAAAAGAAATGAGAAATACAGGGAGAAAAGAAAAAGAAACAGCAGTAGGTATTTTAGATGAGTTTTTATTTTCTGCTATTGGTCTTATGTTATGCAAGCAAAGTAAAAGTGAGTTCAAAAGAAAAATAATCACCTAAGATGAAAACATTTGGAAGAATTAAAATTTCTTTTTTCTTTTCCTTTCCAGCGTCTGTTAAAAGAACTAATAATTTAAAAATAATCTGAAGGGACCATAAGCAAATCTTTATGTTCCCCAAACTGCAGAAATAAAGGAAGGTGAGAACATTCTGAAGCCACACCCGGCACAAGAGGATGAACTGTAGCGATATCCGTGCTGGTCCGGAGGGATCGTGTCATCCCTACGCTCAATTTAGGAACAAAATCAAGATTTCGATGAAAGCTGACCCTCCACAGAGAGTGTCTCCTTTCCAAGCCCATACTGGAGCCGGGGGTTTATGCCAAGAGCACCTCCTGACATTAATATCTGGAAGGAATTTGACAGGTGGTCTCAGCATCTCAACACGGAGCGTCACCATTTATAGTCCAAGATGCTTCTGGAAGTCACAGCATCTCTTTCATCTGTGAGGAACGGAGGGGCTATCCGGGCAGCGTTTTTTCTTGAGTTAGAGCACAGTGATTTTGAGTGGGACAGCCACGTTCTCTCCCGAAAGGCTGCCTTTCTTGGTCTCCCTCGCAGCTGGGTGGATCCTGTGGCCACACTTCAGCCAGTGATATGCAGGGAACAGACTGCCTGGTTTTGGAGCAGTCCCCTGACTAGGGAGGGCGCGGGCCCCGCTTCCCTTACTCCTCCTCACCGCCCAGAACACCTGTGCGATGGCTGTAGCTGCGGCAGCAATCTTGGGCCGTCCTGCATCCTTGAGGATAAGCAGACTCAGACCCGTGTGTACACTGTGGCTCTTCTGGGTCTGTCTGCGTCGGCACCTAATCCTTCCTGATGAAGCCTTCCTTTTGCAGCTGCCCTGTGATCTCCAGGGGAGCACCGCACGTGGGCCGGTGTGGCCTACGTTGGAGAGAAAGCTCCTTCCTGAAAGGCCGCAGAGTGAGACAGGTAACATGGCTAAGCTCTGTACTAGGGAGTTGAGGTGTTGCCATTTTTTCTACTTTTTAACTTCGTGTTAATTTTTTACAGCCAACAAGTATTACATAATAGACATTAAAAAGGAAAATAAAAAGGAAATGGCAAAGGGCATCAGCAGGCAATTCAGAGCCAGAAATATGCATTTAGCTGCCATGAAAACAGTGTTCAACTTCTTGGGTTATTAAATGGAAACCAAAATACTAAGATTCTCTTTTGTGAGTTATCATAGGAATGGGTATATCTTTATATAATACCCAGGGTAAGAGAAGGCCTGTGAGCCAGCTTGTCATAATATGCAGAAAACCTTCCTAGCAAGGCACAGGGCATGCGGGGGTGGGAGACTAGGGCAGGGGCTGAGGATTTGCTAAAGTTCTTTTTGTGGTGGGAAAGAAACAGATGCTGTTAAGTTTAAGAAAAGCTGTAAGTAAATATAAGTATGGGTCTTAAGGACAACCATCATCAGAATAAACAGAGCACGTTGCTGTTAAAGCATCGGAAAAAAGCCCTAAAACATGATCTATCCAGTGGGTGCATGGAAGAACAAGAAATAGGGGAACACTCATTCTATTTTATGAAATGAGTGTTGGCCAATAAAATAATTAATATAAACAAACAAAACCTCTTAGCAAATTAGATCTGTAAGGGAACTTCCTTTTCTTGTTAAAGATTATACACCAAAACCTGGCGGGGCCTGGTGGCTCACGCTGTCATCCTAGCACTCTGGGAGGCTGAGGCGGGAGGATCTCATGAGCTCAGGAGTTCGAGACCAGCCTGAGCAAGAGTGGGACCCCATCTCTACTAAAAATAGAAAGAAATTAGCCAGTCAACTAAAAATAGAAACAAAAAATTAGCCAGGCATGCTGGCGCGTGCCTGTAGTCCCAGCTACTCGGGAGCCCGAGGCAGCAGGATCGCTTGAACCCAGGAGTTTGAGGTTGCTGCGAGCTAGGCTGACGCCACGGCACTCTAGCCCAGGTGTCAGAGTGAGACTCTTTGTCTCAAAAAAAAAAAAAGAAAGGTTATACACCAAAAACCTATAGCAAGCACATTTAAAACTTTAGGAGAAAAAAACAAAACAAAACAAAAAAACTTTTAGGAGCATCTTCTTTAAAACCAAGCACAAGATCAGATATGCAAATCGTAGCTCCATAGTCAAACATGATTCCAGAGCCTGAGAAAACTTTAAGATCAGAAAGAAAAAGAGGGAGAGGGAGGAAGAAAAAGAAAAAGGAAAGGTGGATGATAGGTGGATAGATATAAGTAAATGGGAGGAAAGAATCACAGGGGGAATAACACCAGCCTGATTTGCAGGTGACGTGGTCATCCACTGAGAACACCACCAAACAGAAACCTGTTTCCTGCATTTCCTTCTGGAGCTTCAGGAGGGTCCTCTTTACTCTGGGTGTCTGGTCCCGTGGGCGTGCCCAGGATGGCTTCAGGAAAGGAGATTGGAAATGTTCCCACAGCTGGGAAGTGTTGGTTTCCACCTCCACATCCTGGGGGCAGCTCGAGAGGCAGATAGACAGGACTATCCCAGCTCCAAAAGTTAGCTTTTCTGCTCTTAATGTGTGTTTAATATCGTTTGTATCACAAAAATAGTATATCTGTGTGTATCACACATAACTCTCTCCACACACACAGCCCTTGACCAAAGAAATGCAAACTGGAGTTAGAAAAAGTGTTCACCCATGACATGAGCTCTCTTAGGTTCTGCAGAGGAGAGATCAGTGGGAACCACATGCTCTGGGGGGGATGGGACCTTGGGGTTTCACCCATCTACCCAGCGAGCAAACAGACATGTGGAAGAGACGCCCCCTGTCAGTGTGTTACAGGAAAGTGGACCCCAACATTTGGGTCTGCTTGAAGGCCAAGTGGGTTCTGGCGTCACGCAAGAAGGAATTCAAGAGCAAGCTGACAGAGTGAGGGAAAAGCAAGTTTACTGAGACAGAAAGAAAGAAAAAAAGAAAGTGGCTGACCCGTGGACAGAGCAGCAGCCATCTCCCAGAGCAACAGAGAGTAGCAGTTTGTGGGTTTCTGAGGTCTTATTTTATACCTTCTACTTACTTTTATGTTTGGTGAAGGGTGGATTATTTATAAGATTTCCGTGGATTCCCAGAACCGAGGGTTCTTCCTCTTTTAAACCATACAGGTAACTTCCTGGAGTTGCCGTGGCATTTGTGAGCTGCGTGCTGGTGGGAGTCCCTTTACTGTGCTGACGCATCGTGAGCAGCGTGTGATGGATGGACCGTGAGGGTAACCTGAGGTCAGTTTTTGTGGCCATCTTGGTTTTAT
>NW_012150108.1:252887-262645 GCF_000956105.1 Propithecus coquereli | reverse complement strand
CTTGAGCCCAGGAGTTTGAGGTTGCTGTGAGCTAGGATGACGCCACGGCACTCTAGCCCAGGCAACACAGTGAGACTCTGTCTCAAAAAAAGAAGTTGGCATTTCCTTTTCTCTCCACGATCAGTTAAGAGCACATATGATAATCTTCAGATACACTAGAGTAAAGCTGAAAAGCAGAACCATCAAGTGTGGAGGTGCCATAACCAGGGCAGGGAGGGATGTTTTGCATCCAAAATTAGAACACCTCCCCTGCAAGGTCAGGAATGGGGCACAGCCGCCTTCTCCCAGGCAAAGAAAGTATTCACGATAAAAAAGAACATGCTATAGCATGGATAAACCCTTCAAAGGTCATGCTAAGTGAGAGAAGCCAAACACAAAAGGCCACTTAATGTCTGATTCCATTTTTATCAGTTGCTCAGAAGAGGAAATCCCAGGAGACAGGAAGTGGGTCAGTGGGTCCCTGGCACTGGTGGGCACGGGGTGGCGGAAGTGCCCTAAAACTGGGTTGTGCTGATGCTTGCTCAGTTCCACAAATTAACTAAAAATTAGTGAATTTACAACTAAAATGGGTGATTTTATGGGGGAGGGAGATGCACACACTGCATCCCAGGGCAGGTCAGGCGCGGGCGAGACATCCCAGCAGGGCTGGCGCGGCCGTCGGGGAGGCTCCATGGCTGGCAGGCCGGGTCCCCGCTGGACTCTGGTGCCCCCTCGTCGGACCTTTCAGAAACCTCGGCCACTTTGCTTTCATAAACTGAAATGATGACACTTGCAGGCTGGTGGGCTGCGTAGGACATGCAGTGCCCTCCTGCGGGTAGTTAGGTGGGGAGGTGCCCGTGCCAAATCCCGTGACCAGGGATCCCCCGGAGGCTGTGACTTTTCAGCAGCAGTAGGATGGGGAGCAGCTCCTGCGGTCCACGCCCCCTTACCTGCCCTCCAGGCCATGGCTTCCACCGGAGCACGAGAAACCGTGGCCGTACCTATGTGGCTCGCCAGGCTGCAGTTGGGGCAGACTCAGCGGACCGGGCATCCCTCTCTATTCCGCAGCAGCCAGGGTGGCTCGAAGGCCGGGCTGGGTCCATCTGAAGACCCCTTCCCACGTCTGGCGGTTGACACTGGGGAGACCCACGCAGTGGGGCATGGGGGCACTGGGCACCCGCGGGCATCTCTGCCTCCGGTGGGCTCTCCGCGCGGCCTCCCCAGCACGGCGGCTGACTTCATACCTGTCGGCTGATCCCACAGCGCACGTCCCCAGAGAGGCCCAGGAGCTGTGCAGGACCCGTCTCAGGAGCCAAGGCAGTTTCTCACGGCTGCCCAGGTCCGGGGCGGGGACTTGGACCTCACTCTCCTGGAGGCTGTCCGTGTGGCATTGTGAAAAGAGCACGTGTGGCCACTTTTGGAAATGCAATTGAGAGCCCCCAGATTAATGTGCGTCCTAAATCACAATCCATCCGAACATAATAGCCCATCCTGTTGGTAAGTTCTGCCTTGTACCTTTCCCAAATGCCTCTTTCCCTAACTCCACCCTCCTGTCCAACGCTGAGGAGAGGTGGAATCATTTCCACCCTCATGGCATTGGGTCCGAAAGATCTGGGTTCGCACTCCTGTTCTGCCACCTACAAGTGGCCTTGGGCAAATCTAATCTCCCAAGCCTCAGTTTAAAAAAATGTGGGTTATAATAATACTCCTTTTGGCTTTCTTTTTTTTTTTTTTCGCATCCTCGCTTCCAAGATGACAAAGAAAAGAGGGAACAACGGTCGTGCCAAAAAGGGCCGTGGCCATGTGCAGCCTATTCGCTGCACGAACTGCGCCGGATGCGTGCCTAAAGACAAGGCCATAAAGAAGTTCGTCATTCGGAACATAGTGGAGGCCGCAGCTGTCAGGGACATTTCTGAAGCGAGTGTCTTCGATGCCTACGTGCTTCCCAAGCTGTACGTGAAGCTACATTACTGTGTGAGTTGTGCCATTCACAGCAAGGTAGTCAGGAATCGTTCTCGGGAAGCCCTCAAGGACCGAACACCCCCATCCCGATTTAGACCTGCGGGTGCTGCCCCAAGACCTCCACCAAAGCCTATGTAAGGAGTTGAGTCCTTGAGGACTGAAGAAAAACTATCCATTGGAAAAAAATAAAATGGAAATTATACTTAAAAAAAAAACTAATACTCCTTTTGGAAAAAGAAACATTTATCGAGGGCTTGCTGTGTGCCAGACCTTGTCGAAGGTGCTGGATGTAGCGGTAGGAAGCCTCACCGCAGGGAGCCCCACACCTGTGCCTGGGTCGCCCCTGAGCTGTGGAGAGAATTCGATAAGACACGCAGGAAATGCACACATTCAGCCCCGGCGTGGCCTCTAACAGTGGCTTGGGGACACAGGTTGTCATCTTCATCATCACCATTGTTATTATCCTCTCTCCGATGCTCTCCCTGTAGGACAGGCAAAATAAACACGTTCCCGCAGTGATGATGCCAAGAACTCCTAAGACAGGACTTGAGCTTCCAAGTAAGAGTTTGAATCTTTTGGGGTAAAGAAAGAGAAGGACTGGCTGGGAAGAAAAAGTAAGAGCATTTCAGGCGCATCAGCACGAGCGCCAGAATCACTTAAGAACAGTTAAGTCAAGCATGAAATTAACAGGGAGTGGAAATCTGTGTTCCCTCCACTTACATCTCCGTGGCTGGGCTTCAGGTTGCTGAGATAAATGTCCCCCGTGAGCTCACCCTGCGCCTCCAAGGAGACACTATTCTCATTAACGCTAGACAGAGCGCAGGCCCCTGCCACCGTCCAGCCCTGACAATCTCTGACCACGTGACAGTCTCCCATCCCCCGGCCCAGGCCACAAAGGTGTCCCGGCTCCTGTGCAAGGCCCAGCCTGCCTCTGACCAACTGCCCCACTGCCAGGACACTGTAGCAGACCCTGGGGTTGGGGGCCACAGAGCTTCCTGCGGCTCCGCCCTACTCCCAGTTTGGCACACCCACCCCGACCAGCGCACCCGGCCCCAGTGTGGGACCCCCGGCCACAGCGTCACAGCTCCGCAGGCGCCAGAGCCCTGCCTGAGCCTTCACCTGTGCCAGCTGGCATGGCCTCTGCTGCATATCTCGAACGGGACCCTTGACCTTCCCCAAATAAGGCACCCGCAAGATTTCCGAAATACGTGGAAGATCGGTAATCACGGCATTTTTACACTGAAACGTAGCCAAGAAAGCGACATCGCTTGGTCTCTCTGGGTCTCCGACCCACGGCCCCAGCACGCCCAGATGTGTGGATTCACTCACTCCTCACGCGAGGGGTGAGCAGAGTTGGAGGGGCCGGAGCCTCCTGGATAAAGTCACAGCTCCCAGCCGGACCTCCCCCTCCACCAGGTCACTCCCAGCCACCGCCCTCCGTCCCCAGCCGTCCCCAGAGGGCCTTGCCTTCCCTGCCTCTGCTCCTCGGGGAATCGTCCTTTCTCGTTCCCTTCACCAGGACAGGTGGCAAGGCACCCACGTGCAGCCCAGGCCCTCCGAGTGCCTACGGCAGCCAGCTCGGGCCAAGAGGTGTTGCTGTAACAAATGGGCCCCATCCCAGTGGCTGACGACACAAAGGATTATTTCTCACCCGCATCGAATGTCCACTGCGAGGTGGCCTCAGCCCTGCTCCATACGCCTCAGCTAGGACCCAGGTGGGAGCAGCGCACCTACGGTCGCCCCTGGGCCTGCCGGGCGTACAGAGGACGGAGAGGGGCAAAGGGGACCTGCCAGACGGCTCCTCAGCTCCGCCTGGGGGCACAGGCTGCTGCCCCTGAGCCCTCCCTGTCCAGAGCAACCACCGCCCGGCCTGATGGGGTGGGCTGTCGGAGGGCAGCGGGGACTCCTGGGCTGCAGCCGGCCTGAGCCTTTGGGCCCCTCCTCAGAGCCCCATGAGGAAGGGAGAGGTGACTCTGCCACGCCAGTGTAGACCGAGTTCTGGGACCAGGTGGGCAGTGACTTGGCAGTATCCGCAGTCCTCCGGGGGCGGAGAGTGACCCGCGGCATCCCAAAGGGAATCCAGCTGTGCCCGCAGCGGACAGAGGAATCCGCGGTGCTGAGGGAGGGCACAGAGGCAGGCTGAGCTCCAGAGTCCAAGGAGACTGGCCAGGAGGGGCAGGACGACCCAAAGGAGAGGGTGGGTGACCACAGGAGGGGGTGGAGTGTCCATGGAATGGAGTGGGGTGACTGTGGGGCCTCAGCTGGACCGTCCCTGCTCTGTCTGCAGCAGCCCCTCGGCCTGGGAAGCCCCCTTGTGGCCCTCGCAGCCTTTCTCCAGGACTGGGGAGGATGTGCCTGTCCTGGCTGTGCACCTGCTGTCCCCATCCTTGGCCCTCCCTCCACAACCCGGGGCTTTTGGGAGGTGGGCCAGCTGCCACACACAGGGGCAGGGCCAGCTGTCCAAGCCCAAAGGCTGCTGCTCACAGGTGCTCCCTGGTCCCAAAGGACTGTGGGGGCTGCGTCCCCTGAAGAGGCAGGGTCAGTTCAGGGAACTTCGGCAGCACAGTGGTTTGCCAGCCATGAAGTCCGAGGTCCTCGAGCAGGACGAGGCCGCGCCCTTAGCCCAGGCAGGAGCGTGGGGCCCGAGAGCCCAGCTGTGGGGTAAGGAAGCTGCACCTCCCAGTTTTCTTTCTGGAGTTACCTGGTGATAGAGTTGCGGAGCTCAGGGGCTCTCAGGGACCCTGGAGTCCAGCAAGACCTTTCTGCAGGTGGGGCTGCTGTGGCCCAGGGAGGGGAAAGTCCAGAGCAAGGTCTCCAGTGGGTCGGGCTGCGACAGGACTGAGCAGGTCCCCTGCAGCACAGCCTGCAGCTCACGTGTGGCCGGCGCCTCGTGTGGTCCTGGGCCGGGAGGAGCATGCTGGGCCCCCTGGGAGTTCACGGCGGGCGAGTCTCACAGCCCAAGCCCTCCAGGAAGGCTCCCTTGGCGCGCAGCAGAGGAGAGAAAGCGCTGCGCTCAGAGCCCCACGTCTCGGAGTCTCACCTGCCTCTGCCACCTGTTGCCTGCGTGGCCCTGGGGAATTGACGTAATCTCTGCAAGCATCTGTAACATTGAGCTGGATGCGCCACTGCGTCAAGGGGTGACGGGAAGGCCGCACTGCCCTTTTCTGCCCATCACGGGCGTTCTCTCAGTTCTGAAATGCACGTTCAGGTCCCAGCGTTTCAGAGTCAGGACACCTCTGTCCAGCCGACAGAGTCTTAGCTTTCTCTTGCCCAGGTGGCAGGAGAAGGTCCTGTCACTTTGTGTATACGTGCTCCTGGGAGCTTGGCTGGACAGCCTCAGCCCTCAGTGTTTCATCCCTGAAGGCCTACAAGGAAGAGGCCAGTCCTGGACAGTGTCCGAAACGTTCTGCTGACACCTTCTGGTAAGATCGAGCCTTGCGGAATGGGCACGGAAAAGGAGCTGGAGAAAGACAGCAGGTGTTCTGCTCAGAAATGCCACGCAGCCACGTGCCTGCAGGCAGAAAGGACAGCGCCATGTGCAAAAACTGGACATTGATGTCTCAGAGTCAGAAACCGAACCCTAGCACCTCTCCCCCCACCAACACCGTCCAACGACATTATTAAGGAAGAGAAACACACCGTTAGGGAAAGAAAAGGCAACTATTTCTTTTGCCCCAGCAACAAGGGGCAATGACCAGCAGAACAGTTGCGTTCTCACCTCTCCTTTGTGCATCCGGGGGTTCCATGACCTGGGAAGACAGCTGGGAATCCACGAGAAGCATCACCAAGACCCAGCCGGTGCTTTCAAATGTGTGTCTTTGCTTCAAACCAAATCAAATCCTTCCCACTTGCGTTGACTATTTTCTAATCGTACAAATAAGACACGGACATGTTCTGTTGTTCAAAGGAAGGAAACTATCCTCCCCATGCCGCCTGCTCCCGGCCACATAACCCAAGGCCTTCTCCGAAGATGACACGGTAAGCCCTTGGCGTATGTAACCCTTCTGAGAGATTTTGCTTAATTTGCTTTTGCATAATTTGGGCTCCCTGTGTGGGGCGACACACACGGTAAACAGTGTCCCGCGGACCGTGATTCTGCAGCATGCATTCTCCACTTAGCGCAGTCTCGGAGGAACTTTCCGGATTAATGCAGATAGGACTGCCTCATTTCTAAACTGGGGAATAGCAATCATTTATTTATACTTTTCCATCCTGATAGACATTGGGGTTATTTATTTCATTTTATATATTCATATTGCTATTATAAACAATGCTAAATAAACATCCTTGTACAGACTGTTTATGCACATGTGTAGGAAGTGGAAATTTTTTGGTCAAGGAACTGCACATTTTAATTTTAGTAGCTATGGCCAGATTGCCCTCTAAAAATGCTGTAGCCATTTACACTCCCATCGATACTGAGTATTTTCAATATTTATAATTTTTGTCAAACTGATGATGGAAAATGTATCTTGTATCTTGAGGTTGCACGTTTTTTCGTGGCTCTTGGCTATTTCCATTTATTTCCTCTTCTTTGGCGTGTCTGTTCACATGCTCTCACCTCTGAGTTGTTGAGTTTTCCTTACTGATGCACCAGGGACTGTTTTGCCTGGTACAGATGTGGCCTGTGTTGCCTCCACACCGTGGCTTGTCTTTTAGGTTGACAATTAGTGTCTTTTATTCTAGAGAAAGTTTTTGCTTTTAGTTTGATAGAGTTAAATTTATGAATCCTTTATTTCATAGATTTTGTAATTTGTTTCTTAAGAATGACCTTCCTACCTCAATATGTATCTTTTTGTGTATTCTTCACTTGTAAATATATTTTCGAATGTTTTCTTTAAAATTATAATGTTATTGGGCTCGTTCAGGTCAGTGCATCACCGGGATTTGCTTTAGTGTTGTGAGATAGCGATCCACCTTCATTATGTCACAAAGGGACAGCCAGTCAGCCCAGGACCGCTTTTCAAATAGCCCATCTTTACGTTCATAGGAAGCTCCTAAATGCGTGGGCCAGTTTCAAAACGTATTCTTTTAAACAGTGAATGTCTACTCTATATGTTTATTCTTTTTTTTTTTTTTTTTTTGAGACAGAGTCTCACTCTTTTGCCCGGGCTAGAGTGAGTGCCGTGGAGTCAGCCTAGCTCACAGCAACCTCAAACTCCTGGGCTCAAGCGATCCTCCTGCCTCAGCCTCCCGGGTAGCTGGGACTACAGGCATGCACCACCATGCCTGGCTAATTTTTTCTATATATTTTTAATTGTCCAGCTAATTTCTTTCTGTCTTTAGTAGAGACGGGGGTCTCACTCTTGCTCAGGCTGGTCTAGGACTCCTGAGCTCAAACAATCCGCCCGCGTCGGCCTCCCAGAGTGCTAGGATTACAGGCGTGAGCCACTGCGCCCGGCCTCTTAGGATTTTTTAATGTACAAGATCATGTCACCTGCAAACAGGTGACATATAAACATAGTTTTATTTCTTCCTTTCCAATCTGGATGTTGTCAGGAGTTGTAATTGAATATTTTTTGGCTTCCTATTCACTCATGTCTCTCTGTGAATATTAATTGTACTTATTCTAAAGTCTTATTCTGTTTGCTCTGTTAACTCTGGGTCCTTGAATATTGGTTTCCATTGGATGTGTTGGTCTCTTTTGTGGTGTTTGTCCTTCTTGGGTGTGTGTTAAATTGCAGTAACTCACGGCTGTGTGCTCGTCCGCCCCTCTGCCATTGCCTGCTTACCCACGGGAATGTTCCGGTTGTTCCTGCAGCTCCCTGCTCAGGGAACAGGCAGGCAGGGCACGCCCTGCTGTCAACTGTGAGCCCCTTGGGGAGGTTCCTGGATTGGGGCTACCCTATGTCCTGGGGGTGCCCCAGGCTCTGTCTGGCCTGTGAAGCCCAAGTGCCCACGCCCACTGCCCCTGTCCTGGAGCAAGTGAAGGAGGACAGAGGGCTTGATCCCGCAGTCCTGCCCCAGGGTCCCAACCCTCAGCCCTCAGAGCCCGGCCCCTCTGCTGCTTCCTCCCAGCGCCGCAGCCCAACCTGCCATAGGAGTCCTCTCCTGTTGTGGTTTCTTAACCAAAAAAAAAAAAAAATTTTTCTTACTCTATGAATCTGTGGCCACAAAGGACTAGAAAACCGGCCTCACTGGTTGCTTCCTTCCCTCTGTACAATGGGTTTAGCATTCCTCTCTCAAAGGCCAGCCCCGGGAATGAACACGGGCGCGCTGGGAGGGCCCGTGCACCGAGGTCCGCGCAGATGGCGGCGGCGCCCTCGTCGCCCTGCGGGCCTCTGGGCGCAGGTCCGCGGGGACACGTGGAAGGGAAAAGGCCGAGGCCCTTCCCGGCCCCGGCTCCGGAGGCTCCAGCCGCCTCTGCCGCCTGGCTGGCGGGGCCCACGCGGGCCACACTCCGCGGTCCCTCCTTCGTATCCCCCTTCCCTGTCCCTCCCTCGCGTCCCCGGCCCCCTCCACGCGCCCGGCCTCAGCAGGGCCTTGGCTCGGTCCGGCGTCACCTGTGCCGCAGGAAGAGCTGGGAGCCGCTTCGGCATCAGGCGCCCTGAAGCCGGCCCCCTCCTCCCGGTCACCCCCAGAGCGCTGCGCCCGCTGAGCACGGAGCAGAGACCCGCTGCGGGGACTCCCGGGCAAGGTCACCGCGGCCCTGGGGCGAGGCGGCTGCTCGCTCTCCCGCCGCGCCTGAGCAGGGGTTCAGGGGCCACTCGCTCCAGGGCCAGCTGTGGCTCTGCTCCTGGGGTCACCACAGGAAGCGCCCCGCCCGGGGCCAACTTGGCAAAGCGGCTGCGGCCCAGCTACCAGAACAGCACCCAGGAGGCCTGGCGCTGGCCGCGGGGACCTGCAGCCCCTGCCCTGGCTGGAGCGCGTGTCGCGACCCCGGTGCCCCCGCGTGGGCTCCTCCTTTGCAGAGTGGCTGCCTGGACCTGCGTGGCCACGGGGCCCAGCCAAGGGAATGCAGCCTTCCTCGCACCTCCGCTCTGCTGCTCTTCCTCCTCGCTCTCGGCCCTCGCCCGCTCACTCAGGGCAGCGCTGCATTGGGTGCTGCCGCACTGGCGGCCCCCGGCCCTTTGAGCGCACGCCCCCGTCTCTGCCGGCCTTTGGCTGCTTCCTGGGAGCTGACATTTCTGAGCAGACGAACGGAAGGATGCACAAACCTTCCTAAGCAGCTATGGTCTGCTTAGATTAAAAACAGTATTGTCACCAGCAGCACCAGTGTAGGAGTTTTTCATCCACATTAGAGCTTTTTGTCCCAATTCGAAGCGAGTCATTTAATTTGCGAGGAGGGGCGGAAGTTGGATTTTGACAAACACATCAGCCTCCAGAAAGACAACGGTGCTCAGCTCTTTCCCCCTCATTTTATTTGGCAGGAAGACCGGTGCCTGCGCCCCCTCTGCGGGCTCTTCTGTCTGCGGGAAAGGCTGCGGGGACGAGGGGAGAAGGAAGGGGCCTCCGCACACGCTCAGTGCCGGGTCGGGGCCTGGGAGATGCGGGAAGTGGGCGGCGCGGGCCACAGGGCTCCGTGTTCTTTCCTCCTCAAGGACCAAGCATCCCGCTCTCCCAGGGAGGCCCAGCGTGCTGTGTGGGAGGAGGCGGGACAGCAGCCACTTCCCGAGGACGCCACCAGCCTCCCAGGAGCTCGGCACCCTCAAAGGTGTGTTTCTATTATTCAAGACCAGTCTTTCAGAGCTTGTTCTGCTGGGCGAGTCGAGCATGTTTCAGGTGTGTGTGTGTGTGCACGGGTGTGTGTGTGCATGGGTGTGTGTGTGCACACGGGTGTGTGCGTGCACAGGGGTGTGTGTGTGCACGGGTGTGTG
>NW_012150108.1:247886-252837 GCF_000956105.1 Propithecus coquereli | reverse complement strand
ATTTTGACAAACACATCAGCCTCCAGAAAGACAACGGTGCTCAGCTCTTTCCCCCTCATTTTATTTGGCAGGAAGACCGGTGCCTGCGCCCCCTCCGCGGGCTCTTCTGTCTGGGGGAAAGGCTGCGGGGACCAGGGGAGAAGGAAGGGGCCTCCGCACACGCTCACTGCGGGTCGGGGCCTGGGAGATGCGGGAAGTGGGCGGCGCGGGCCACAGGGCTCCATGTTCTTTCCTCCTCAAGGACCAAGCATCCCACTCTCCCAGGGAGGCCCAGCGTGCTGTGTGGGAGGCGGGACAGCAGCCACTTCCCGAGGACGCCACCAGCCTCCCAGGAGCTCGGCACCCTCAAAAGGTGTGTTTCTATTATTCAAGACCAGTCCTTGAGAGCTTGTTCTGCTGGGCGAGTCGAACATGTTTCGGGTGTGTGTGTGTGCACGGGTGTGTGTGTGCGCACGTGTGTGTGTGTGCACACGTGTGTGTGTGTGTGCGCACGGGTGTGTGTGTGCGCACGTGTGTGTGCACACGGGTGTGTGTGTGTGCACACGGGTGTGTGCACGCACGGGTGTGTGCGTGCACGGGTGTGTGTGCACGGGTGTGTGTGCGCACACGGGTGTGTGTGTGCACGGGTGTGTGTGCGTACACGGGTGTGTGTGTGCACGGGTGTGTGTGTGCACACGGGTGTGTGTGTGCGTGCACGGGTGTGTGTGCGCACGTGTGTGTGTGTGCACGGGTGTGTGTGTGTGTGCACACGGGCGAGTGCGCGCTCATGTGGGTGCATGTGATCTTTGTCGGTTGTTGCCAGGCTCCTTCCTGGTGTCTTACACGTGTCCCTCCTCCTTTACCTGAAGAGGTGCCTTCACTTCGCTCCACTCTACTGCTGTGGAAGCTGCTGCTGAGGAACACAGGGACCCGCCCAGGTTCACGGCCCGTGAGCGGCAGTGCTGGGACTGGAATCAGCTGTGACCACCCTGCGCTCGCGCTGCCTCCGGTTCCAGTGCCCCTGGGCTCCCTCACCTTTTAGCTGGGACACCAAGCCCTGCGTGCAAGACTCCTGCCTCCGTGCAGGCTCCAGGCGGTTCTCTTACTGAGAGGCGCCCTGGGCTTCCAACCAAGAGACTCGCAAGGCTAGGGAGGCCTTCACAGCCCCTGGCTGGAGACCTGTCGGTGACGCAGCGTCGGGCAGGTCCAGGCTGAGTTCACAGGTCCCAGCGTGTAGCCAGCAAGGAGGGTGTGTTTACGGAGTTTGTGCCCCAGGCCGGACGTCTTCCAGTGGGATTCCTCACCCAGTACCTGGACAGTGCCGTGAGGGAGGACAACTGTCTTCCCCGCACGGACCTGAAGAGTCATGGACGCCGGGAGAGGTGAGCCTCGTACGGTGATGTTGCAGCAACGTTGCCTTCCCCGCGGGACGCTCGGCTTCCGGGCACAGAGACCTCGTAAGCCCAGCACCGAGCGTGGCCATCTGTGTCTGACCCCAAGTCTAAATGGCCTCTGCCTAGAGAAGGAAGGCTCTGGGGCTCAGCTGTGGGGTGTCCTTCACCCCAGAACCCTTGGAGGCATGCAGGACAGCACGGGGGCCTTGGTGGGGGACACGTCTGGATTAGAGTCCCAGCTCCACACGCACAGAATGGGAGCAACGGCAGTACCCACCCCACAGTTTGCTGGGAGAACCAGGAACGAGGATGTAGGCAAAGGAATTAGTGTATGTGGGATGTAGGAAGTGGTCAGTGGAGAGCGGCCCCTCAGAGGGCAGAGAAGGAACGGTGCTGACGCTGGGGACCGAGAGCTTCGGGTCCAGCGGAGCTCTGCCCCACGCACGGCGGCCATGCGGCACCCGTGGCAGCAGCACGGGGCAGCCTCCGCCCAGGGGGACCTTCCCCCCTGCAATGGCTCCTGCTGCTCTCATGACTGCTCCAGTAAAGCCACTTCCATTCCCACACCAGGGCCCCTTAGAGTCTCAGAATCCCAGGCCAATGGTGCGAGCAGGCAAGCGAAGGAGAGAGAGCATGCTCTGGGCCGGGAGGCAGAGCCGTGAGGCCAGCCTGTGTTAGTCAGGTGGAGCTTGCCGTTTCGGGGAGCACATCGCATATCTCTCTGCCTCCTAGCCCCTGAGGTGCAGCGACCTGACCCTGGCTGTGATGACGAGAAGGGGCTCGTCAGCTGCCTGTGGAATTTGCAGGGCACCTGGGCACACCCCTACCCTCAGCCTGACCCTGCTGTCAGGAAGGAGCCTTCTCTCTTGGTGCCTGATGTCCAGGAATTCCATGAAGCGCCACCCTGGGCGCTGTCCTTGGTGCTGAGCGGCAGCACACCTCCTTGTGGCCGGCTGCCCAGGACCCTCAGGCAGAGCGGGTTTTCCAACCTTCACATAAAGCTCGGTCAGGCTGCAGAGTTGCAAGGTCCTGAGCCTTCATGACAACTGATGCCTGACACTACCTGGCTGTCTTCAGCCTCAGAAGCAGGTGCTGAGGCCCCGCGGGGACCTGCTTCTTCTAGGACAGCAGTAGGGCACACTCCCTGTTTCAGAGGCAGAAGCTCTCCAGGGCACAGAGACATCAGTCTTAAATAAGTGTTGCTTTGGTGTTGTTCTTTTTGCCGTACCATGTAGTAAAAACAATCCTTGTTCTTCTGTAAAGTGAGAGAAATTAGACATCCTTAAGGAGACAAATTGAACCCTAGCCTCAGGTACAGAGGGGACAGGACAGGACATGGTCTCTGGGCTAGGACCATTCTGGGTCTGCCATAGGACTTCCTGGCTCAGGACGAGGACTGAAACTCAGAAGCCCCTGCACCCTTCCCACTCCAAAGTGATGCTCCTGGCTCAGTCATGCTTGTACCGTCTGTAAACATCTGACCAGGAGCCAGACCATGTTTTTAGCATAGATCTTCTCATAGAGCTGCTTGGATGGAGTGGAAATGAGGGGCTCTTCCCACTCCCCATGACCCTAGGAAGAGACTTGTAAACAGGAGCCTTTGAATGGGTCCGAGTGGGCGAACTGAAAAGTGTAGCCTGTGGGCATTTCGAAGGGTCCACTCTCCTCTACCTTCTGGCTCTTAGCCCTGCTGATTTGGCAAAAGTACACACCATGCAATAGCTTCAGGTACAAACTCTTAGGCAGATGAGAGAAAGGATGTCTTATTTCAGAGAATTTGCCCCTAAACATTCCTCAGAGGCAAGAAGAACATTTAGCTTTTGTATTTCATGCAACGGACTTCCAGATAAATTAGCTAAATTTGCACACACCTCTAACTTCTTTCCAAATTTCCATTGAAATGACCAAGAACAGACTACGGAAATAGGAAAAGCATGCACCAGTGCTAGAAATTGGAGAAGCGTGACATCGACAAATCAGAAATTGTATATTCAAGATATTCTTCCAGAAAAGGACGGGACAAGACCAGATAGAAAGAAGGCCTGACCCAGCCCCTGGCAGAGCCCCACGACCATGCCTTACTGTGGAGATCCAGGAACCAGAGGCAAGGCAGCTGGGGGACATATCTGGATTGCACCATCCCTCTGCAAAGGGACTGGAGCCTTGGGTCACTGCAAAGGTGGGGCATAATCTTGCGCTGGATTTGTGTCCTGTAATCAGAGTGACTGCACTAAGCAAGGGATGGGGATGCTGCTGAGCTATGGTTGCCATAACAAGTATGATAAAAAGCAATGCCTCTGATCAGGGTCAGAAACGTCCAGGTTTCCTCCTAACCCTCAACAGCTGAGTGACCAAAGGTACTTGGTCATCTCTGAACTTCAGTTTCATCATCAGGTTCATCCATCAATGAGGGTTATCCTAGAATCTACTTCATAGAGTTGTGAGAATTAAATAAAATAATTCATGTTACAGACTCAGCACAGGGCTAGTACTTAGTAGGTAAATATTAGTTCCCAAATACAGCAGTGGTTTCCAACTTTGGGTGAGCAGGATGATCCATTTATATTTATCAATTTAAATAGAGAAATTCAGCTTTACCAATAGTCAATATACAGACTGGCCCTGGCACCTGCCTTAATCAAATGTCAGGTGGACTTTGATTGTGACTGATAAAGACCACCCACTGGAGGTGGAGCAGCATCCCCCACTGCAGAGAGAGGACCATGGTCCCCCACATGTTTCCTGCCCTCAGAATTTTGCACCTATTGCAGTTTCCATGGGCCCAGCTAAGGATATGTATAGATTATATTTTCTTAGATAGTTGGATCTTTTCTTGTAATATTTTGTCTGGTTTTGGCATTAGAGTAATGCTAACCTCATAGAATGAGCTAGGAATTGTTCTCTCTGCTTCTGTATTCTGAAAGAGACTGTATAATTTCTTTTTTTTTGGACTTTTTTTTTACTTCAGCATATTATGGGGGTACAGATGTTTAGATTACATATGTTGCCCTTGGCCCTCACCCCCCTGAGACCGTATAATTTCTTAAATGTTTGGTAGAATTCCCCAGAAAACCTTTCCGGGCCTGTTGCTTTTTGCTTTGGAAGGTTATTAATTATTTGTTCAATTTCTATAATAGATATAGGCCTACTCATGTTGCTGCATAGATTAATATTGCTGTATTAGAGACAGAAATGATCTCAGGAGTTTTGCAGGGCTTTGCCCTGAAGGAATATGTGAACGTGTTAGTTTGCATATCAAAAACTGCCTCACCTCAGGAGGGCATCTCAAAGGTCAGTGGCAGCTGCTTTCCAAGGTGACACTGCAGTCTCAAACCTGTGGTTTTCACCTGCTTTGAATGACAAAGCAGGTCTGCATGGAGCCACAGGATGAGAGCTGATCAAAGAGTGCCCGCCCCGACAGACACCTGTGGCTAAAAGCAATTAGCCCAAGGGACAGTTCCTGCTTGACTCCTGACTACCTGTCTCCATCCACAATAACTAAATAAAGAAATATGGAGCCACTATATCTCTGTTTAATCCTTCTGCTAAGTGATAAAGCTAAGTGATAGCTTTATCTT
>NW_012150108.1:242078-245831 GCF_000956105.1 Propithecus coquereli | reverse complement strand
TTCTATCATTTTCTCTGTACTTTTGTGGTTTTAATTGAGCATTTTATACGACTGCATTTTCCCTCCTTTCTCAGTACATCAGTTATATTTTTTAAAAACTTGTTTTAGAACCCTGAGGCTGCCACGCAGTGGTCTCTGGGTGGGACATTGGCTGCTGGGCTCCACTCTCCGCACCTCTGCTCCAGACCCCCCGGGCTGTGCAGGCATCGGGCAGATGTAGTGAGCTGTGAGGATGGCCAGGGTGGGGAGAGGAGCGTTTTCTGTACTTCACCCACGGCAGCAACCTGCTGATGGGCAGGACCTGCCTCCGAAACCCCTCGGCCCCGTTCTGCTGCATGGCTTATGACGAGCAGGATTTTAAACCTGACTTTGGCAATTCTGAAGGCAAAACAAGTCAAACCTGGCACGGAGGTATAACCACCATTTCTCAAAGTCCTGGATGAAGGGTGGGGAGTAGTATGGAAGATGAACAAAAGCAATTTGAATTAACTTCATCTGTCCCTGGGGTTTTGCCAGGTGGGAGACAGGAAGGTAAAAGGACGAAGACACGCAGGGCACCAGCGAGGGAGCAACTGGAAACCTGCGCGGCAGGAACAAGCTGAGTGGGCTGGCACGTGGGGTCAGGAGGACAAAGCTGAAGTCCTGGGAAGAGGCGGCTTGAGGGGGGTGGCGACCAGCAACCTAGATGACCTGGTGCGGCCGGTGGTGCGTGGACGCCGCGGAAGTGAGGGGCTGCAGCGGGTGCAGCGGTGGTGAGGAGACGTCCACCTCAGAGATCTTGAAGGAGGGGCTCGTTCAGGGCAGGACAATGTCTGTGCCACAGTAGCAGTAGGTGGCTGAGATGTCATGGACATCGGGGTTTTGGTTCCCACAGCTTGCAGAAGTCCCCCTACCCCAAAGCCAGCGTGAATAAAGCAACGAAGTTCCGTGGTGCCCTGTCGTGCAGACACAGGTCGGGACGCACTTCCCAGCCTCCCTGCCTTGCCCTGGCTCACAGCCACAGCCAGAAGACCCTCCTGCAAAAGGGCGCCGCCTGCAGTCCCCATCAAAGGAGCCCTGGGGAGGATACTGGGCAAAGTGTGTGGCCATAGCAAGCCCCCGCCTAAAATCTTCGCTGGAAGGGTTGCATCACGGAACCGGCACGTGTGCCTGCCCGGGCGCGGGGAAGGGGGTGCAGGCAGAGTGCTCTGGGCAAAAGGGCTGATGCGCAATCCGGCGCAGAAGCCTGAAGTCCTCCCTGGCTCCTCCTCTTTCTTTGACCGAGGTGCTTCTGGCCCTGTCTGCAGTGCAAATGCTTTTCATCACCACAACCAGGACCATCCTGGCCTAAGCCACCATTGTCCCTCATCTGACTATGGCCACTGTCTTTCAACTGCTCTGTCCAATTCCCCCCCACATCCTATAGGCCCTCTCCATGGCAACAGGCGCAATGGGGTTCATTGGCAGCAATGAACCAGCCTGATTGCCCCCGCAAAAACAGATGTTGCAAAAAGGAGGGGCAAGCCAAAAGCTCAGGGGACAACATCTGAACAAAAAGAGATGACAAAATATTCACAAAAACCTCTAATTATATTGGTGAATAAAAAATACGTTTAAATCTTCATACAGAAAAATTCACTCTTTTTGGTGTACGGCTACTTTAAGTCTTGACAAATGCAGAGTCACGTGACCACCACCACAAACCAAGGCACAGGAACCCTCGCTGCCCTGCGTCCTCCCCACGGTCAGTCAGCCCGTCTGCCGACCACCAACCCCTGGCAACCGTCGATCTGCTCTCCGTCTCCGCAGAGTCGCCTTTTCCAGAATGTCATATAAATGTCACGTACACAGAATCACGCAGAATGGAACTAGCGGAGTCTGACTTATTTCCCTTAACATAATGCGTCTGAGAACCACGCAAGCTGTTGCGTTTAATAAGGGCGTGTTCCTTTTCGCCGCTTGGCGGTATTCCGCCGGATGGTTCTACCACACTTCATTTGTCCATTCGCCTACTGCAGGACTTTTGAGTTGTTTCCAGCGTGGGGCCCCACTGGAGATTTTAAGTCACCTTTCTCAGGAACTGACAGAATACAAGATCCATTTCATGGACAACATAAAAAATTTGACTTAATTGAAATATATAGAATATTCATTGTTTTCAAGGACTGATGGGGCGTTTACCAAAATAGAACACATTCTGGGCTATAAAGAATATATGAACAGGGGGGAGGAGGGAGGAGGGGACGGGTCTTTGCATACACAAAGAGTGCAGTGCGCACCACCCGAAGGATGGACATATTTGAAACTTGGACTTGGGGTGGGGCAAGGGCAACATACGTAACCTAAACATCTGTACCCCCATAATATGGTGGAAATAAAAAAAAAAAAAGAATATATGAACAGACTTCAGAAAACTGCAAACATCCAGAGTGCACTCTCTGCCGGATGTGTGACTACGCTGGAACCCAGTAACAGAAAGACAGCTGGAAAATCCCCTCATATCTGGAAATGAGCAATACTCTTCGAAATAACGAATGGGCTAAAAGAGGAGTCAAAATGAAAATTTAAAAATATCATGAGCTAAATGATAATAAAAAGACAATTTGTGAGAGACAGTAAAGCATTGCTTAAGAGGAAAATTTATAGTTTTAAAGCTTTAAATGCATACAGCAGAAGAGGCTGAAAACCAATGAGCCAAGCTTCCAGCTTAAGAAACTAAAAAGAGGGTGGGCGTGGTGTCTCAGGCCTAGTAAACCCAGCACTTTAGGAGGTCAATGGAAGAGGACTGCTTGAGGCCAGGAGTTCGAGACCAGCCTGGGCAATGCAGCAAGACCCTGCCTCTTAAAAAAAATTAGCCAGGTGTGGCGGCACAGGCCTGTAATCCCAGCTACTCCGGAGGCTAAGGCAGGAGGAGCAGGAGGATCGCTTGAGCCCAGGAGCTTGAGGCTATAGTGCCCTGTAAACTGCACCTGTGAATAGCCACTGCACTCCAGGCTGGGCAACATAGTGAGACCCCATTTCCAAAAAAGAAAAAGAATCCTCCAACCCACAAACTGCACTCTCTATCCCTTCTCCCTGCTGTGCTTTTCTCCAGGGACGTGTATCATCTGACACATGAACTATTTTCTTGTGTTTTACTCACTGCCTACTTCCCACAAGAACGCAAACTGCAGCCAGACGGCCTGCACGGCTGTCTCCCACTGTCCAGCCGACACCGGACACACACAAGGCAGTTCGGGAAATGCGTGCTGAGCAGCAAGCCCGCAGCCTCCTCCCGTCCTTCCACACAGACCCCTTCCCCCGTGGGCTGCCGGCCCGAGTCTGACTGCCTAAAAGAGCCACTCCTGACCCCAGGGCTGTCGTCGCATGACAGGAGTGTCCCTTCAGAGAGACGGCAGGTTCCACGGAACCGGCAGACCCGGATCCACCTCCTGGGCTCTGGAGGAGCAGGTTCTGTCCGATGGGAACAAAAACGACACCAGCCTTGCGGGGCGGCTGTGACGGTCAAGGAGAGTTACCGCAGGGGCCAGGATTTGCCGCGGACGCGCTGTCACTATCCGAGTCCCCGGACACGGATTTCGGCGGCTCTCGGGGGTCCCCTGGGACTCGTCGCCTCTTGGGTCGTCGCCTGGTGCTTTTTGGAAGGAAAGGCTGGCCCGCCCTCGCCCTGCGCCCTGGCCCGCACCGCGCCCTCGCCCCGCGCCCTCTCCCCGCACCCTCGCCCCGCACCGCCCTCTCCCCGCACCGCGCCCTCGCCCCGCACCCTCGCCCCGC
>NW_012150108.1:236968-241587 GCF_000956105.1 Propithecus coquereli | reverse complement strand
GCCGGCGCAGGCCGCGCGCTGCTCCGGGCCCGACTGCGGAGCGAGGGCGGCGCGGGCGTGGCGCTGGCCCGGACCGAGGTAGGCAGCGGCCGCCGGTCCCCCCTCCTCCCCTCCCGCGGGCGCGGGGCCGGGCGCAGGCGGCGGGCGCGGGTCGGGGCACGGCGCGGGGGCGGGCGGCGGGAGCCCCGCTCCGAGTTGCCGAGAACTCCGCCCCGGGCGGGACGGCGCCGGGACCCCCGCACCCCCGCCCCTGCAGCGCGCCGGGCGGCCGGCCGGTGTGGGGGGCGCGCGGCGGGGGACTGGGCCCCGCGGCCCGGTCCGCGTTCCGGCCTGGCGTGGGGGAGGGGCGGGGAGTCTGAGCATCTCGGGGCTGCGCAGGTGGAAGTTTCCATTTGCGCTTCTGCATTCGGGCCCGCAGTGGCATCTCACACCGGTGCTGTTGGTGAGGAATTGGGGCGTGAGCTCTGCGTTTGAGGGGAGAGGGCCAGGGACGTGGCGAGGTGTCCCCTTCTGCCCCGTGGCCAGGGTCATTTGAAGGACCGTGCTCTCTTGGCCCCGCCTTGCTCGCACGGGGACCGGGGCAGGTGCAGCTGGTTCTGGCCGGGCGCGTGAGTGGAGGGCATCTCCTGCCGTGCTGGGAGCGATGCTGGCAGGTCCCTGCCCCTGCGTTTCTGGCTGCCTCTGAGTGCTGGACCTGGTGGATATTCACAGGGATGCGGCGGCCTGTCTCTTGGGAGCCACCCGGAGGCTGCGACCTGGTGGTGGCCACGGCTCCCGCCTTCCCTGCCCAGAGCAGTGAGTCCCCCACCTCTGGGCCACCCTCCGCACCGCAGTCATTTTTCTCCCACAGTCGGGGCAAGGGAAGGGGCCAAATGGGCACCTGCCCCAGAGCCCAGCACACGTGGCGGCCAGTTGGCCTGAAGGGGAACCGCAGGGAGGTCCTGGTCTTCTCTGCCCTCAGGGCTGTCGGGCTGCCCCCTGGATGCAGGCCTGCCCAGCCCAGCCTGTGCTGGCTCTAGGCCCTTCTCTGCTGGGACAGGGAGCCTAGAGAGCAAAGCAACAGCCCCTGTCTGTCCTGACCTGGAAGCCGGAGGACACCGGCAAAGCATGGGCAGGCCCCTCCGAGACTTGGTTTCCCCATCTGTGGGCTGGCACCATGGTTTTGATAACTTCTGAAGGCATTTCCACCCTGATGTCCAGTGACACTTTGCTTGGGAACCTTAGAGTGGGAGGACAAGGAGGACCTCAGCGGCGTGGCCTGGGGACAGATGGGTGGGTTCTCTCCCCTCCAGCCTTTGTTTGTCCTCAGGGCAGCCAGAGGCCCTGCCCCGGAGAAGGGAGAGAGCAGTGTGGTGCCCTCCGGCTCCTTGGTGAAGTACAGAGTGGTACTCCTGCACACGGCCCCCCAGGTTTGGGAGCCCACGCAGGTGTCCCCAGGTGTGCCTTGGGCCCCGAAAGCCAGCCAGCGACTTTGTTTTTCTCTGGGAGGCATCTTCAAGCTGCCAGCCTGATGGCTGCCTTCCACCTGGCAAATCGTGGAAGTGGAACAGTTCACACAGAGCAGAGGGGTTTTTGGTGTAACTTAGCAACTGCAGGCAGAAGAGGAGGAAGAGGAGGCGGAGGAGGAGGAGGGAGCAATGCTGGGTGCCACCGCGTTTGTGCTGGGCAGTGGCTGGGCGGGCCCAGGCTGAGTGGGGAGGGCCGCGCTGCCAAGTGGTCCCTGGCAGTGAGGGGGCCCAGCCAGGGGAGGAGCAGACCCGCATGGAGGCGGGGACACTTGGGTGTGGCCTGCCTCTCCACCTGTAGAGCGCCGGCGGAGGGCAGGATTGGACAGCTTTGTTTGGCCTTTGGTTTTCGGCTCTGCGTTTGGCAGAAGCCAGATCATCCGATAGGTCAAGCGAAGGTGCTGTCAAGGCAGGGCTGGGGGCTTTGCAGCCTCTCAGGGGAGAGGCTAGGTGGGCCGGTGCCTCCCCAACCCCAGAGGAGAGGCACTGGGGTGCTGGGGGTGGGTCCCAGGGGTGTGGCTGGGGGAGGGGATCCCTCCCTGCCCCCCACCAGGCTCCTCCCTCCCCCTCCCTCCCTGCTGTCCTCCTGAGGCCATCTGCTTCAGCCCTGGTCCGCTCTGGCTGTTTTTCTCTGAGAGCTTCCAAATGCTGAGCAGAAACCTGCCTCCTAGAACTCCCACCCACTCCAGGCTGCCTCTGGTTCCCTTGCTGTCCTTGCCCACCTCCTTCCTGCAGATGAGTGTTTACTTAGTGAGGGTACATGTCGGGGGAGGGGGAGGCGCTGAAGTGGCACCAGTGGGCCCACGGCTGCGGGGAGGGCCTCTGACACCCACTGGTCACCTGCACGGCCTCCTGGCCTGCAGGGGTCTGGGGAGGGCTCGCTGCCCTCTTCCTGGGTGTGTGCCCTTCCCGCCTCCTCCTGGGCACCGAGCCCGGGGCTGTGGGTGTGTGTGAGATGCCCTCGCTCAGTCCAGAGCGGGCTAGCTGCTGCCAGTCCCTTCAGAATGTCCCGTCTAACGACCCCAGAGCAGGGTTTGGGCAGGTCAGCTGGTGCTGGTGAAGGGAAGCTGGAGACCCTCGTCGAGGCTCCGGCCTGCTCAGAGGGGGGGAGGCTCGGCCTCGGGACGCGCCTCCTGAGACAGCTGGCAGGGGCTGCCCTGGCCACTGTGGAGAGAGGGCCCGAGGGGGCTGTCCGGCCAAGAGGGGTGCGGTGTTAGGATCCACAGGGAATGCGGGGTGACGGACGGGGGAGAGGGCAGTTAAGCAGCAAGTGAGCAGTCATGTGGCCTCAGGTGTCTGAGGCTCTGCAAAAGTGGCTCCTAAGAACCACGTGGCACCTTTGGGCATGATTCCGGGCAACACCCGGTGGCCCCGTCCTGGGAGGCTTCTCTGCACCTCATTCATTCGGCATGGAAACGGCTGGGCACGGTGGCTCACATCTGTAATCCCAGCACTTTGGGAGGCTGAGGAAGGAAGATCGCTTGAGGCCAGGAGTTCGAGACCAGCCTGGGCAACATAGTGAGACCCTGTCTCTAAACAAAAAGTCTATACGTTTGACATAGAAGCTCCTCAGGGTCCTCTCAGGGCTGGGATGCAGACAGCGCAGGAGAACAGAGCCTGTGCTCTCCCTCCCCACCTCGAGCTCTGCCTGGGGCCTGGGCCTCCGGGAATCTCACTGATTGCAGACTGAGCAGCTCGGGGTGGGCACTTCATGTGTGGGATGCACAGATGTCGCTGCCTGGTGGACAGATGATGGGCCTCAGAGGTGAAGTTATTTGCATAAAGCTTCCCCCATCTTGAAAACAGCACAAACCTTGCCCAGCCGCTGCCACTCCTCGCCTGTCCTCGGCTTGTTCCCTCCATGTCCTTGTTTCCTGCCCACTCCCAGCCCATGCCGACCTGGCACGTGCCCCCTTCAGCCCAGGGAACCTTCTGGGACGGCTGTGGACATCCACCGGACCCGCTCCCAGGCCCCTGGTTCTCCTTCTGGTCCTCTGTCCTCCCTGCAGGCCTCCTGTGTCCCAGGATCCTCAGGGCCTGGGCCCAAGCGCCCTCCCCAGGCACAGTTTCTGTTCCCTCCTGGTGCTGATCCATTCCTAACTGCCGTCAGCCCCCTCCTGTCCTCCGGCTCCATCAGCGTGTGTGCCTGCTGCATGACGCCAGGGCCACCAGGCACAGCCTGCCTCAGGCTCCCATCTGAGCCGATGGGCAGGGGGGTCCCCTTGCATTGAGTCTTCAGCCAGTCTGACCTCTCTCCTACCGCCTCCACCTCTCCCTGCGCACTGCCGCCTCTGTGGGCTGGGCTGCCACCCCCTGGCCTGGACAGTCGCGGCGGCATCCTTGCATCCTTGCCCTGCAGTTTCTTTCCCCACGCAGGACTTGGACTTGGCCTCTGCTGGGACTCCTCCCCACGCTCCCCCACCCGTTGACTCCCAGCCTTCCTGCACCTTCCTGCTGCGCAGGTTGCCCAGGCCTCTCTGCAGCAGGCCGCCCCTGGTGTGCTTGTCTGATTCCTTGCAGTCCTGCCTACGCCAGAGCTGTTGGCCCCCAGCTCCGAGGTGGTAGCTCTGCTGTCGGACTCAGCAAACGTTCACGGGATGTGTGTGGCGTCTCTGAGCCACTGTGCACGGTGGGGCAGAGGCACAGAGGCATCTGGGGGTGTGTGCAGAGGTGCCTGGGCAGGGTCGCGGCTGCCCCTTCAGGGAGAAGAGAGGAGAGCAGACCTGAGAGCTCTGGGACAGGCAAGGGGGCTGTCTGGTACCCCGACCTGTTCAGGAAGGAAGAGTGGGGGCGGGGCTGGGGGGCCAGCACCCTGTTTGTTGTTACCACCACTTCTGTTTCTCCAAGTGTCACTCCCAGACTCTACCTTGAAGAGAGAGTTCTCCCTGGATCCAGTTGCCGTGGCAACGCTGTTAACAAAGAGTGGCTTCCGTGGAGGAGGCTGGCTCGCCCTGAAGCTGAGGGGCTGGGAGGGGTTGCGTTCTGACGGTTTTGTTTGGGGAGCCTGTTTCCCCACCCCCACCAAGGCTGTCCAGATTTGGTGGACCCTCCCCCACCCTCTGCCCTTGGGTTCTGGGGGCTCTGGTACCCAGACCCACCCAATGTGAATATCAC
>NW_012150108.1:231204-235388 GCF_000956105.1 Propithecus coquereli | reverse complement strand
GGCCGGGGCTGGGTCTGGGGAGCCGCGTGGCCCCTGAGAGACTCAGGGTCGTAGAGCAGCAGCCTGGCCTGTGGGAGATCCCAGGTTTGGTTCCAGGTCCCCAGGCTGTTCTTGGCCCCGGAGGGTGGGATGCCAGGCGTGTCCTGAGGTCGCACTGAGATGAAGGGCTGACTTATGTGACTGATTGGGGACACTGTTCAGGGGAAGACCTGGGAAGGGATCTACGGGGCAGGACGGATGCAGGGCCACCCGAGGCTTCAGAGAGGGAGGGAACAGCGGGCAGGGTGGTGGGGGCCAGGGCTGGGGCCTCAGTGTGCCGGGCGTGTGCAGAGGCTTTGTGTGCACACACGTGCGGGCACCGGCAGCGGCCCTGCCCTGCCTGCCGTCCCAAGGGCTCTGCTTGGCATTTCACTAACATGCGACTTAAGTCAAAGTGTCCTTTTTTTGATGCTGGCGTCATTATACCAGTGTTACTGCTGAGCCCCTGGATCTGGAGAGAGGGACAGAGGTAGCATTTGAGCCCAGGTCTCTCCCTGGTGCCGAGGATCACTTTGGACGGGGGGTGACGTGTCCCTCTGCTGCTTCCCTTCATCTTCCTACACGGGGCTTCTGAGTACTGTCCTGTGTCCTCTCCTCTCACCCACACCTTTGAGGGCTGTGACCTAGGCCAGTGCCCAGACCCAGAACCTGGGACGGGGATTCTGACGCAGGGGCTTTAGAGAGGGCGTGTGCGCTCTCAGGAGACGTGTGTGGGAGAAACAAGCGCTGTGCCCAGCTGGAGGAGGCCAGACAGAGGCGAGGTCACGCCTGACTGGCAGGGAGCTCTCGAGGGTCAGCTGTACACACAGTCTGCCTCCCTCTGCAGCAGGGAGCTGTGGTCTGGCCCCTGCACTGTTAGTCACGTGGAAGGTCGCAGGGTGGATGGCCACAGCATGGCTAGCCCTGGGGGAATCTGGGTGGGCCCAGCAGGAGGTTCCAGGGACACTGTCACTACCCTCAGGCAGGAGGCTACCTGTTTTGCCTGCAGTCCCTCAGCCAGTCCTTGGGGGGCTCAGGATGTACCCTCAGGTCCAGCCTGCTCCTGGCTTACCCTGCTGGGAGGTCTGTCTTCCTGGGGTACACTGTGAGTGTCTTTGGGATCTGCTCTGTGCTCCTCGTGGCCGGGCCCCAGGACCAAAGGCTGTGCTGGCATGGTGTACAGGGGAGCTCTGTCCGTCTGTCCAAGGAAGGCCAGTGAGGGTGGTGCAGGGCGAGGGGCATTGGCCTGGGAGCCTGGGGCCCGCACACCAGCCCCAGCCATCCTGCCCACCCTTCCTAGGAAGGCCACTCTGGGGTATTTGCCCTGGGCTGCCTGGAGACCTGCCAGGTGTGGAGAGGCTGCACTGCATGGGGGACAGTGAGGGCCAGCGTGAGTGTGGGTGGCACAAAGAGAAGCCACAGGCGTCCTGGGCCTGTGGTCTGGCCCGTGAGAGCGCCCCAGCCCAGCAGCCCTGTGGCTCAGCAGCCCACCGGAGCCTGCCAGGCCCCTCCAAGCTGCCTGCCATCCGCACGACCCTGCTCTCCTTCCCAAGGGAACAGCCGCCTCGTGTGGCCGCAGCGTCACCCCAGGAAAGGCATGTGCCCTTCTGGTGTCAGACGAGGTGTGACCGGTGTCTCCCGGGCACCAGGTTGGCCATGAAGGATGAGGCAGGCGGCATGAGGGGCATCTTCACCCTGCCCTGGCCCCTCACCGCAGGCCTCCTGACAGGCCAGGCCAGCACCGCCCACGGCATCCCCCACCTCAAGAGTAGACAGCCCTCCCCCCTGCCAGCCCCTCTGTTTCGCTTAGGATTGTAAATGAGGAGAGAGTTCTCCCTCAGATGCCCGCTGGAAACCTGTCCAGCTCAGGTGGTCTGTGAGCTGCTATGGCTGTGACCCTTGGACGCTCGCATGCCTTTCCCAGACTCGCCCTGTCCCCTCACCAGGCCACAGCCACGTGCCTTGGCCGGAAGCACTGACTGCCTGGTCTTGGATGGTGGCAGGAGGAGTGGGGACTGCGGCCCCATGTGTCTGTCAGTCCTGGGGGCCACACGCTTCCCAGGCCAGTGGGGGCGGCCAGGGCAAGGCCCACAACCCCCCCTTGCGAACCCAGGGGAGGGGGCCCAGCCAGAGGCAGACGCTGTACCACAGGTGGGAGGTGGTAGCAGCCGCTGCATGGGCTGGCGCTGGAGAACGTGTGTGTCCCAAGCCTGCTTCAGAATGCAGAGGGCACAGCAGACTCCGCTAGACCCTGTTATCGCCCAGCACTCTGTGCAGTCACTGTCCTGGGGTTGGGGAGGGGCCCAGGGCAGGGGACTGTGGGAGAATGGCCCCTACCCTCTTAGGAAGGAGAATGTCACTTCCTGGGACAGCCCTGTGGGCTAAATGGGACTGAGGTGCGGAGGAGGGGCCGGCCGAGGCACCCATCAGATGGTTGCGGCATCTCTTCCCCACCAAACGCGGTGACAGCAGTAGGGCCCCAAGTGGTTCGAGCTGCCCACCTGATGTGTCAGGGGCGGCTACACACAGTGGGCCCCGGTAGGTGTGGAAATGGTCACCAGTGTGCTGGCGATGCTCGGAGGGGTTAAGAACCCTGCCTGCAGCTGATAGCCAAGAAGTGGCTGGCCCTGGGCGTGGACCCAGGCCTGACCGCTCCTCCCGCATCACCATGACTCTGGAGCCACGTGAGGGACACGCTCTGAGGTGCTGCTCACTCTTACCCCCAACCTGAGACATGGACTCAGGCAAAGCCATTGAAGAAGGGAAGTGCGACGTGGGGAGAGGCATCTGACCATAGTCTCAGCCACTGTGTGCAGGGGTTCAGGCTCTGGGAGTGCGGAGACAGTCTGAAAATTGACAACAAATGAACATAATGACTCAGGGAGGGAGGGAGTGCCGGGGCTTCCATTTGGCATAGCGCGATTAGGGTGGCCTCCTGGGGAGGCCGGGTTTGAGCAAGGCCCTGGAGGAAGAGGGGGAGGAAGCTGAGTGCATATCTGGTCGCAGGGGGCTTCCTGCAGAAGGAACAGTGAGTGCCAGGCCCCAACATGGACGAATGCTGGCACGTCCAGGCAACGGCAAGAAAGCTGGGGGGCGTGGGCCTAGGGTTTCATGCCGCCTGCACAGCTCATCTGTGTCTGCACGTGGATGGTGCCAACAGAGGCCATGCCGCCGGCCGGCCGTGGCATGTGCTAGTCCACACGTGACACATCCTCAGCCCCGATGTGGAGAGCCATGTGCCTCCTCCAGGACAGACTGGGGACCAGAGCTTGCTTGAAGGAAGGGGCTGAGATCCATGGAGTTGCACTAGTTTGGGTTTCCTTGGGAAGCCAAGAGATGTGGCACGTGCATCACTGTGCAGGTGGCGACTCTGGAAAGGCCACTCTGGGTCTCTGACCCACTGCCTCTCACCTTCTCTCCTCCCATAGCCCCTGCTCAGCTTCAGCCTCAGCTTTTCAGCCCCGCTGGAGCTGTGTGCCCTCCAGCGGCGGCTGCTCTTTGTCCGTCTCCTGTCAGTCCTGCGGGTGTCTTGCTCTCCATGCCCCTTGCTGCAGACCTGTTTCCTTTGCAGGGCTCTTGGCCTTTGTCCCTCCACCTCAGCTTGCTCATGGCTGTCTGTTGTCAGAAGCCTCCACCTGAGGAGTGTGTGGTGGAGTGGGGATGTGGGGAGAGAAGGCTTTCTCTGTGCTGGGGCCATGGCAGCCTTCTCTAGCCTGACCTCCCCTCCTGCATGGGGGCAGTCGTGTGGCCTCCTGGGTTGAGGTCTAAGTGTGGGAGCTGCACTTGCCCAACAGGGAGCACAGTGCAGCCATCAGCGGGGGCAGAAAAGCTGCACAGGAGCTATAGGACTGCCACTAAGCAGGCGAGTGGCCTTGGACAAGTTCTTTGACCTTTTTGAGCCTCAGCTCCTATGCAAAATAGAGAGGAGGCTAACTGTATTCCCTGGTTTGAAGATTAACTATGACAATTTATGTGGAGTACTTGGCACAGTTTCTGGAACACAGTAAACTCAAATGGGAAGTAGTGGTGAGGATGATGATGATGGAAGTGGTGGAGGAGGTGGTGATGGAGGTGGTGATGATGTGCTGGTGGTGGTGGAGGTAGTGAGGATGGTAGAGGTGGTGGTAGAGGTAATGATGGAGATGGTGAAGGTGGTGGAGGTGGAG
>NW_012150108.1:210914-231154 GCF_000956105.1 Propithecus coquereli | reverse complement strand
CAAGCCCTCCTGGGCTGGTTCCTCTCCTCTGGGCTGCAGGCTGGAGGAAGTGAGGCCACGCTGTGCGGACTGGCGGAGAAGGCTGGCTCTGGTCGCTGGGACCCCTGTGCTGCCCTCGAAGCTGTGGGGGAGGGTGGGTGGGCCAGCTGGGGGGATTAGGCTTGGATGGGTTTGGAGACTCACACAAGGAGCTCTGGGAGTTCCTGGGGTGCCTTGATGCTTTCATGAGCTAATGACTCATAGCAGGCGGGAGGTGTGTCAGTCATTCATTTTATTACTGTTGTAAGTAGTGGGTGGTCGGGGCCGGATGAGGAATGGAGAGCCCCCTGCAGGCCAAGCTGGGACAGGTGAGCGTTGGCTGCCCCGGGAGATCCCATGTCCTGCCCGCACTACCCACGGCTCGGCCCCACTAGAGGGAAGGGGCCTCTCGTGCCCTGTGCCCCTGCCTCCTCTGGCCTGGGCGTCCCTGGGAGCTGAGCTCACCCTGACCACGCTGGAGTGTGTCACACCTGTGAGGTGACCTGTAGGCACCCAGGCCAGATCACCTGGCCTGTGGGGGAGGCGGTGGCGGTGAGGTTCTCAAGGACTCAGGAGAAGGGACGACACTGGTCTGAGCGGGCAGGGTTGGCCGGGGTCTGAGAGCTGTTCCTCACGGAACTTCCCAGAGGGAGCAGGGCCTGGCGGGAGATGCCCACAGCCTGTGTGCCCCCCGGGCCCTGCCCCTGGCAGCGGAGGTCCACTGGGCACCTTCATGAAAGCTGTGGGCAAACTGGCGGTGAGACACCTCCACGGTGTCATAGCGACGCTGTCACTCAGACCACGTCTCCTGACTACGCTGAAAGAAATGAGTAACAAAACAGACAACTCTAAAAAAGTAAAATATTTAGAAAATTTAAAGCACGTTTAAATGATGGATCCAAGAAGAAATAATAATGGGAATTAGAAGAAGCTTAGGATTAAAGGATAAAAATATGCGGGATGCTTGTGGCGTGCGGCCATCGTGGCGCTACAAACACATTATCTGCTGGCCGTGAGAAGTCTAGTTCGGGTGCCCCTCCTTGGCCCCCCACGATGGGCAAAAGCCGGCAGGCGGGCACCTTGGGGAGGGGGTTGAGGCGGGGAGCCAGCGGCCCCGCGTCCGGCGTCCCCGCGGGCTCGGGCCGGGGCTGGGTCTGGGGAGCCGCGTGGCCCCTGAGAGACTCAGGGTCGTAGAGCAGCAGCCTGGCCTGTGGGAGATCCCAGGTTTGGTTCCAGGTCCCCAGGCTGTTCTTGGCCCGGAGGGTGGGACGCCAGGCGTGTCCTGAGGTCGCACTGAGATGAAGGGCTGACTTATGTGACTGACTGGGGACGCTGTTCAGGGGAAGACCTGGGAAGGGATCTACGGGGCAGGACGGATGCAGGGCCACCTGAGGCTTCAGAGAGGGAGGGAACAGCGGGCAGGGTGGTGGGGGCCAGGGCTGGGGCCTCAGTGTGCCGGGCGTGTGCAGAGGCTTTGTGTGCACACACGTGCGGGCACCGGCAGCGGCCCTGCCCTGCCTGCCGTCCCAAGGGCTCTGCTTGGCATTTCACTAACATGCGACTTAAGTCAAAGTGTCCTTTTTTTGATGCTGGCGTCATTATACCAGTGTTACTGCTGAGCCCCTGGATCTGGAGAGAGGGACAGAGGTAGCATTTGAGCCCAGGTCTCTCCCTGGTGCCGAGGATCACTTTGGACGGGGGGTGACGTGTCCCTCTGCTGCTTCCCTTCATCTTCCTACACGGGGCTTCTGAGTACTGTCCTGTGTCCTCTCCTCTCACCCACACCTTTGAGGGCTGTGACCTAGGCCAGTGCCCAGACCCAGAACCTGGGACGGGGATTCTGACGCAGGGGCTTTAGAGAGGGCGTGTGCGCTCTCAGGAGACGTGTGTGGGAGAAACAAGCGCTGTGCCCAGCTGGAGGAGGCCAGACAGAGGCGAGGTCACGCCTGACTGGCAGGGAGCTCTCGAGGGTCAGCTGTACACACAGTCTGCCTCCCTCTGCAGCAGGGAGCTGTGGTCTGGCCCCTGCACTGTTAGTCACGTGGAAGGTCGCAGGGTGGATGGCCACAGCATGGCTAGCCCTGGGGGAATCTGGGTGGGCCCAGCAGGAGGTTCCAGGGACACTGTCACTACCCTCAGGCAGGAGGCTACCTGTTTTGCCTGCAGTCCCTCAGCCAGTCCTTGGGGGGCTCAGGATGTACCCTCAGGTCCAGCCTGCTCCTGGCTTACCCTACTGGGAGGTCTGTCTTCCTGGGGTACACTGTGAGTGTCTTTGGGATCTGCTCTGTGCTCCTCGTGGCCGGGCCCCAGGACCAAAGGCTGTGCTGGCATGGTGTACAGGGGAGCTCTGTCCGTCTGTCCAAGGAAGGCCAGTGAGGGTGGTGCAGGGCGAGGGGCATTGGCCTGGGAGCCTGGGGCCCGCACACCAGCCCCAGCCATCCTGCCCACCCTTCCTAGGAAGGCCACTCTGGGGTATTTGCCCTGGGCTGCCTGGAGACCTGCCAGGTGTGGAGAGGCTGCACTGCATGGGGGACAGTGAGGGCCAGCGTGGGTGTGGGTGGCACAAAGAGAAGCCACAGGCGTCTGGGCCTGTGGTCTGGCCCGTGAGAGCGCCCCAGCCCAGCAGCCCTATAGCTCAGCAGCCCACCGGAGCCTGCCAGGCCCCTCCAAGCTGCCTGCCATCCGCACGACCCTGCTCTCCTTCCCAAGGGAACAGCCGCCTCGTGTGGCCGCAGCGTCACCCCAGGAAAGGCATGTGCCCTTCTGGTGTCAGACGAGGTGTGACCGGTGTCTCCCGGGCACCAGGTTGGCCATGAAGGATGAGGCAGGCGGCATGAGGGGCATCTTCACCCTGCCCTGGCCCCTCACCGCAGGCCTCCTGACAGGCCAGGCCAGCACCGCCCACGGCATCCCCCACCTCAAGAGTAGACAGCCCTCCCCCCTGCCAGCCCCTCTGTTTCGCTTAGGATTGTAAATGAGGAGAGAGTTCTCCCTCAGATGCCCGCTGGAAACCTGTCCAGCTCAGGTGGTCTGTGAGCTGCTATGGCTGTGACCCTTGGACGCTCGCATGCCTTTCCCAGACTCGCCCTGTCCCCTCACCAGGCCACAGCCACGTGCCTTGGCCGGAAGCACTGACTGCCTGGTCTTGGATGGTGGCAGGAGGAGTGGGGACTGCGGCCCCATGTGTCTGTCAGTCCTGGGGGCCACACGCTTCCCAGGCCAGTGGGGGCGGCCAGGGCAAGGCCCACAACCCCCCCTTGCGAACCCAGGGGAGGGGGCCCAGCCAGAGGCAGACGCTGTACCACAGGTGGGAGGTGGTAGCAGCCGCTGCATGGGCTGGCGCTGGAGAACGTGTGTGTCCCAAGCCTGCTTCAGAATGCAGAGGGCACAGCAGACTCCGCTAGACCCTGTTATCGCCCAGCACTCTGTGCAGTCACTGTCCTGGGGTTGGGGAGGGGCCCAGGGCAGGGGACTGTGGGAGAATGGCCCCTACCCTCTTAGGAAGGAGAATGTCACTTCCTGGGACAGCCCTGTGGGCTAAATGGGACTGAGGTGCGGAGGAGGGGCCGGCCGAGGCACCCATCAGATGGTTGCGGCATCTCTTCCCCACCAAACGCGGTGACAGCAGTAGGGCCCCAAGTGGTTCGAGCTGCCCACCTGATGTGTCAGGGGCGGCTACACACAGTGGGCCCCGGTAGGTGTGGAAATGGTCACCAGTGTGCTGGCGATGCTCGGAGGGGTTAAGAACCCTGCCTGCAGCTGATAGCCAAGAAGTGGCCGGCCCTGGGCGTGGACCCAGGCCTGACCGCTCCTCCCGCATCACCATGACTCTGGAGCCACGTGAGGGACACGCTCTGAGGTGCTGCTCACTCTTACCCCCAACCTGAGACATGGACTCGGGCAAAGCCATTGAAGAAGGGAAGTGCGACGTGGGGAGAGGCATCTGACCATAGTCTCAGCCACTGTGTGCAGGGGTTCAGGCTCTGGGAGTGCGGAGACAGTCTGAAAATTGACAACAAATGAACATAATGACTCAGGGAGGGAGGGAGTGCCGGGGCTCCCATTTGGCATAGCACGATTAGGGTGGCCTCCTGGGGAGGCCGGGTTTGAGCAAGGCCCTGGAGGAAGAGGGGGAGGAAGCTGAGTGCATATCTGGTCGCAGGGGGCTTCCTGCAGAAGGAACAGTGAGTGCCAGGCCCCAACATGGACGAATGCTGGCACGTCCAGGCAACGGCAAGAAAGCTGGGGGGCGTGGGCCTAGGGTTTCATGCCGCCTGCACAGCTCATCTGTGTCTGCACGTGGATGGTGCCAACAGAGGCCATGCCGCCGGCCGGCTGTGGCATGTGCTAGTCCACACGTGACACATCCTCAGCCCCGATGTGGAGAGCCATGTGCCTCCTCCAGGACAGACTGGGGACCAGAGCTTGCTTGAAGGAAGGGGCTGAGATCCAAGGAGTTGCACTAGTTTGGGGTTCCTTGGGAAGCCAAGAGATGTGGCACGTGCATCACTGTGCAGGTGGCGACTCTGGAAAGGCCACTCTGGGTCTCTGACCCACTGCCTCTCACCTTCTCTCCTCCCATAGCCCCTGCTCAGCTTCAGCCTCAGCTTTTCAGCCCCGCTGGAGCTGTGTGCCCTCCAGCGGCGGCTGCTCTTTGTCCGTCTCCTGTCAGTCCTGCGGGTGTCTTGCTCTCCATGCCCCTTGCTGCAGACCTGTCTCCTTTGCAGAGCTCTTGGCCTTTGTCCCTCCACCTCAGCTTGCTCATGGCTGTCTGTTGTCAGAAGCCTCCACCTGAGGAGTGTGTGGTGGAGTGGGGATGTGGGGAGAGAAGGCTTTCTCTGTGCTGGGGCCATGGCAGCCTTCTCTAGCCTGACCTCCCCTCCTGCATGGGGGCAGTCGTGTGGCCTCCTGGGTTGAGGTCTAAGTGTGGGAGCTGCACTTGCCCAACAGGGAGCACAGTGCAGCCATCAGTGGGGGCAGAAAAGCTGCACAGGAGCTATAGGACTGCCACTAAGCAGGCGAGTGGCCTTGGACAAGTTCTTTGACCTTTTTGAGCCTCAGCTCCTATGCAAAATAGAGAGGAGGCTAACTGTATTCCCTGGTTTGAAGATTAACTATGACAATTTATGTGGAGTACTTGGCACAGTTTCTGGAACACAGTAAACTCAAATGGGAAGTAGTGGTGAGGATGATGATGATGGAAGTGGTGGAGGAGGTGGTGATGGAGGTGGTGATGATGTGCTGGTGGTGGTGGAGGTAGTGAGGATGGTAGAGGTGGTGGTAGAGGTAATGATGGAGATGGTGAAGGTGGTGGAGGTGGAGGTGGAGGTGGAGGTGACGGAGGTGGTGGTGGTGATGGAGGTGACTGTGGAGGTGGTGGAGGAGGTGATGGAGGTAGAGGTGGAGGTGGTGGATGTGGAGGTGGAGGTAGAGGTGGAAGTGGAGGTGATGAAGGTAGTGGTGGTGGAGGTAGAGGTGGAGGTGGTGGTGGTGGAGGTGATTGTGGAGGTGGTGGAGGAGGTGATGGAGGTGGTGGTGGAGGTGGTGGATGTGGAGGTGGAGGTAGAGGTGGAAGTGGAGGTGATGAAGGTAGTGGTGGTGGAGGTAGAGGTGGAGGTGGTGGTGGTAGAGGTGATTGTGGAGGTGGTGGATGCGGAGGTGGTGCAGGTGGAGGTGATGGGGGAGGTGGTGGAGGCAGTGATGAAGCGGGTGGTGGTGATGGGGCTGGTTCATAGTGGAGGTGTTACTGGTGGTGGTGGTGATGGTGGAGGTGGTGGATGTGGACGTGGAGGTGGAGGTGATGGAGGTGGTGGTGGAGGTAGAGGTGGAGGTGGTGGATGTGGAGGTGGTGCAGGTGGAGGTGATGGAGGTGGTGATGGAGGTGGTGGTGGAGGTGGTGGATGTGGAGGTGGTGCAGGTGGAGGTGGTGCAGGTGGAGGTGATGGGGGAGGTGATGGAGGTGGTGATGAAGCGGGTGGTGGTGATGGGGCTGGTTCATAGTGGAGGTGTTACTGGTGGTGGTGGTGATGGTGGTAGAAGTGGTCGTAGTGGTGATGGGGAAACATTTTACTTGGATTTCTGGACTATTCTAGCTGTAAAGACTTTCTAAAATGTCTTTCTTCATCTGAGGAATGCTCTGCTAGAGGACGGCCAGGCCCGCGTGGATGCCTGGGTGCGTGTGTGTGCGCATGTGGGGTATATGCATGTGGGTAACTCCACCCCCCTTCTGTGCCTCTCCCTTCCCCTCCCTGTCCAGGACATTGCCCGTCTGATGCTTCCTGTCCACTTGTCCCTGCATGCCTGTCAGAGCTGCCTCTCTGTGTGGTCTGGGCCACGTGGCCCACCCACAGCCTGAGGTGTGGGAGCAGAGCAGCTGCGGGAGAGGTGTCCCTGGCTTTGCTGTGGGGAGGCCCAGCACTGGGGAACACAGGGTTGGGTAGTGCAGCCGGGAGCAGGCTGGTGGCCCTGGATTTACCCAGCAGGTGTGGGGTTAGAATGCTGGGCAGGGCCGGGAGACCTTAGTCACTAATTTTGGAATTATCAGCTTGGATTCTAACTCTGGTCCTGCCACTAAAATTTTGTAAGGCGTTGAAAAGATTACTTTATGCTGCTGAACCTCGGTTTCCTTGTCTGTAAAGTGGGGGTAAATCCTTATGTCTTAGGACAGGCAGGAGAGTGAAATGACATTGGAGCATAAAGCTCTCAGTGCATGGCCTGGGCTGTGGTAAGTGCTCAATAAACGGTGGGGTTGGGGTATGGCCTGTCAGTGGGTCCAGCAGGGCAGAGTGCGGGGATGGTGTGGCCGGGAGAGTTGGCGGGGGTCGGGCTGAGTGGGAGGCTCAGGGTACCAGGCTGGTCTCCAGGACAGGACTCCCAGTGTAGGCCGGTCCTTCTGAAGCCCCAGGCCCTCCATCAGTCAGGGCTGGACAGGGTGCTGGACTCGAGGCTGCAGTGGGTGTCCTGGAACCGGTGTGAGGGGAGGGCCCGGGGGTTGGTGAAGAAGCTGCGGGTCCCCCGTGTGATAGTTCCAAAGGGGAAACAGCTCAGCGTTCAGGGAGTGTGTGGCAGAGCTGGCGCTACTCTTGGTCCTTCTGCTGCCATGGAAACAGGCCAGAGAGCCAGCCTTCCATCTGCTTCACCCCTGGAAGCTGCTGGAAGAGGCAGGGCCGGATGTCCCAGGGCTGCAGGAGCCTGGAGAGAGAAGCCAGATCCTCACACGGGAGGTGGAGGCACAGTCAGGGAAGGGACCTCTCCAAGGCGCCAGTGCAGATTAGTGGCAAGGCCAGGACTGTAACCCAGAGCCCCCTGCTCTTCCTCAATTTACAAAGTGGAGTGGTGCATTTATTGTAATAGCCTTTTTTTAAAAGTAAAAGGGGTCCATGTGGGAGCATGTCAGTGCCGTCCCAGGCGGCCAGTTACCCACGTCCCCGCCCGCAGTCAGGCGGCGCACACGTGCAGTGCGTTACTCCTGCATGTGGCAGCTGCGTCCGGGGGGCACCTGCCTCTTAGCTCGGGGTGCATCTTGGAGTCCCTGCCTAGGTGCACACAGAGTGGCCTCGCTGCTTTTGACAGGTGGAACGGGGCGCGTTTGTCATTGTGATAGATTTCGCCAAACTGTGCTCCGCGGCTGCACTGCTTCTGCTCCGCTGGCGGAGAAACGGCATCTCCTCGCACGCCTGGTGGCCTGGCGTCTGTCTGATGAGTGAGCCTGAGCGCCTTTTCATCTAGATCCGCCCGTGTTTTCTGGTGTTCGTGCTGTTGACTCCGTGTTTCTGCCGGGGTGTTGGCAATTTCTCCCCGATTCACAGAAGCTCTCGCTATGAGAACGAAACTGACACTTCAGAGGGTGAGCTGCGAACGTTTCCCCAACTTACTGTTTTCGTTTCATGTTATGATTTTTGCCATGTAGAACTTTTAAAATTTATTTAGCCAAGCCATCTTTTTTTTTTTTTTTTTAATGATTTTGGGGTTTCGTGTCATACATATTAGGTGGGAGCCCCGTGAAATGACCGTTTCTGTAGGTCATAAATGGTTGCCTATCGGTAATTTCACGGAGTTTAAACTAACAGAAGGGCCTTCTCTACTCTGAAACTATAACGAAAATCCTCGCGTATTCTCATAGGCTCATGGTTTTGTTTCTCAAATGTGAGTATTTGCTCCATCTGGTAGGACTCCAGCTTTGTTTTTCCAGATGGCCACCCATTTGTCCGGTACCACTTATTAAATAATTGCCTTTTCTTCACGGATTCCGAGTATCAGCTTTACCATGCACTAAGCTGCCATATGTGTTTGGGGTTATTTCTAGACTTTCCCGTCTGCGTCGTTGTTCCGACTGTACATTCGTGGAACGATACCATGTTTTATCATTTATTTATTTTTTGAGATGGGGTCTTGCTCTGTCTCCCAGGCTGGGGTGCGGTGGCATGATCATAGCTCACTGCAACTCCAATTCCTGGGCTCAAGTGACCCTCCTGCCTCAACCTCCCCAGTAGCTGGGACCACAGGCACATGCCACCGTACCTGGCTAATTTTTTGAAGTTTTTGTAGAGATGGGCTCTCACCATGTTTCCAGGCTGGCCTCCAACTCCTGGGCTCGAGCGGATCCTCCCACCTTGGCCTTCCAAAGTGCTAGGATTACAGACATGAGTCACCATGCCTGTTCTCGTGCTTTAAATTTAACTCTTACTCTGAAAAATTCTAAACATTCTGAAAAGTAAAGAGAAAAGAGTAAGGAACCTCCGCACGCTCATTACCGGAGCTCGGCAGTTAGGGTTACCAGCTTGCAGCGCTGGCTCGTTTTGTCCCTCCCTTTCCCTTTCTCCTTCCTCCCTCCCTTCCTTTCTTCCTTCCACCCTTCCCTCTTCCCTTTTTCTTCCCTTTCCTTCCCTCTTCCTTTCTTTCTCTTATTCTTAGTCCTCTGGCTGAATATTTAAAGCCTATCCCTGACCTCAGTCACTCGCCCCCACGTACTCTGGCTGTGGATCTCTACAGCAAACGAGCCGGGAGGACCTTGCCCTGTGGAACCACGTGATCGTTATTGCACTTGACAAAATCAGCCGCGGTTCCTTGCTAGCGCTCCACGCGTAGTCGGTTTTCCTTGACTGTCTTGAAAATGCCTTATTACAGTTGGTTTGTAAAATCAGTAACAAAAATAAACTCCGTGTGTGGCATTTGGTTGTTATTTTTCTTAAGCCTCTTTGTTGTAGAGCAGCCCCTTCCCCTTTCTTCAAAAAAATGCCATTGCCTTGCAGAAACTCTGTGAGTTGTCTGTAGAACGCGCTGCCTCAAAGACTCACCTGTCTGACTTCTCCGTGGTGCCATTTGACTAGTCCTGCCACTCCCGGTGTTTCCTCACACTGGGGTTTTCATGCTGTGCGGGTTCGCCTCATCTTGGCAGGAGTGCTCCAGGAGCTACCATGTCCTTGAGCTGCCGCGTCAGGTCTGGTCGCAGGGGGTGTGAACGTGGGGAGAGGGACTGTCGCTCCCTGGCATCTGTCCACCTGACAGTTTCATCCACTGGCGAATGCTGTCTAAGTCAAGTGTGGCGTCACGGATGGCCAGACAGTACCGTCCTAGTTCTGTCGTTCCTTCCAAACGCATTTGAGGAATTCCTCTGTAAATGGTGTTCCCTCATCAACCATTGCTATTTCGTCACCCCAGATCAGCTCATAGAAAAAGCAGGGCAAGGCCAGGCGCAGCGGCTCACGCCTGTCATCCTAGCTCTCCGGGAGGCCAAGGCGGGCGGATTGTTTGAGCTCAGGAGTTCGAAAATGAGCAAGAGCGAGACCCCGTCTCTACTAAAAATAGAAAGAAATTAATTGGACAACTAAAAATATATAGAAAAAATTAGCCGGGCATGGTGGCGCATGCCTGTGGTCCCAGCTACTTGGGAGGCTGAGGCAGGAGGACCGCTTGAGCCCAGGAGTTTGAGGTTGCTGTGAGCTAGGCTGACGCCACGGCACTCTAGCCTGGCGACAGAGTGAGACTCTGTCCCCCCCCAAAAAAAAAAAAAAAAGAAAAAGCAGGGCAGGTGCTGATTTCTCCTCTTAGCCGACACGGGTCCTGCTGGGCCGAGCCAGTCGTGGACGCTTGCGCTCAGCTCTGTAACTCAGCAGCCTCACCCGCCCGCGCTGCTCTCTGCCACGTTACCTTTCCCACTTTCCCCCACACTCCTACAGCCACTGTGGTATTCCTGGCGGGATGAACATACTGTTAGGGCCTGAGCTGAGAGGGAGACACAGGAAGCCTCACGTGTAGCAAAACGCTGTTTATTTGAGCGTCTGGGTGCAGACGGGTGGAGGCGTAAGGAGCGTCCACGCGGGAAAGGGGAGAGCGGCGGGTTTTATAGGTTTGGATGGAAGTTTGGGGAAGGTGAATTTTTTTGTTCTGAACATTAAGCGGTTTGCAACTGCCTGCGGTCAGAGTTAGATTTACAACCTCTGGACTCTCCAGACCCCTGCGGCTGTTGTTTCACAGGCTTTATGATCACTCTCTAAGTTTTCCATTCACTGCGTTCCGTCCTATACGTTCTTTCCGGGTTCCCACCCAAAGCAAACCTAGTGGTAACCTCCCAACCCACTGCGCAAGGCTGATTTCTAGAAGACTGAGCATTGCGAGCAGGGCAGTGCCAGGCGGGAGGTGCGTCTGGTGGCCACAGCTGCCCTGCCTCTCTCAGCCAGGGGCTGCGCTGCCTGTCCAGGAGCCCCATCTGCTGCCCACAGCCCCTTGCCTGCCTTCCCTCCTGCCACCACCGGTGACCCCGTGGCGCCCCCACCGGTGGTTTCCGCTCCACCTTGGATGCTGCCTGCCTTCCGCCCTTGCCTGCCCGCAGCCCCGCCAGTCTGGGCTTTTGCTCACACGACGCCAGGCAGTCGCCACCCCTCCCAGGCCTCAGTGAGCCCTGAAGCTGCTGCCCCGTGTGCACCCTGCCATGGTGCCCACTCCCCCCGCCCCTGCCCAGCCTCTGTGGCCACCATACCCTGGACTGCACCCTCCCGGCCCCCACCGCCCTCCTCTGCCACTCAGCCACCTGCCCCACCCCTTCCTGGGGGGACAGACAGGGTGCCACAGAGCCAGAGCAAGGAAGCTCCAGTCAGGCCTGTGTTGACCTTTGGGCCTTTCCCAGAGCTGGGGGAGGAAGGAAACACAGCAGGGCGGGCCTCCTGCGCAGCCCTCCTCCTCAGCAGGGGCAAGCTGGGGCCACCCCGCGGGCGCAGAGGGCTTGGTGAGGGCAGGCCCAGTCACACCCACGGGGCGTGTGGGGCTGCGGCTCCGGTGCAGGGTGCTAACCCTCAGAAGGCCGCTGCCGGCGGGGGAGCAGCTCACATGCGCCGGCTCAGCTGATCGCGCCGCAACCCTGGCAGACGGGACTGCTTCTACCCAGTTGTCCAGATGAGGAAACTGAGTCAGGGACTGCCAGGAGAAGCCAGTCGCTCTGGGCAGCGCTGTCCACTGCAGAGCGAGGAGGGGTGCTGCGGAGGGCTCAGCTGTGGGGACCCTTGGTGGCTGTGGCCCTTGGCGCCCTACTCGGAGGGGCCCGTGCGTAAGTCCCTGAGAGTGGCAGAGGCCTGGGCCCCAGATGTGCTGGGGTGGCCTGGGCTGGGGCAGGGAAAGGGTCCGCCTGGTAAGCCAGAATTCCAGGGCCCGGGGAAGCACGCTGAGGGGTTCCAGCAGGTTCTCTGCAGGCTGGGGCATCCACTCGGACATCTGGGCCTGCTGCCCAAGAGGGAACCCAACAGGGACATTGGGCTCCCTCTTGTTCTCCCTCTGGTCACTCTCCACTCAGTGGACAAAGCTCTGGTAGGTGCCAGGGGGACAGCCTGGGATCTCTAGGCACCCCACTGTGGTTCAGAGGCCCGACGGCCACGCCATCCCCGGCAGGTCCGACTTCCGAGTTTGCCTGCAGCATCCCAAAATAGCTGGCCGATGAGGTAGCGCCACAGGCGTTTCTTGGGCTGCCATTGCCGGTTGCTGGGTGGGGTGAGGTGGCCAGATGTGCCCTTCCTCTTCCTGTCCCTCTTCCTCCCAGCGGGAGCCACGACCTGGGCCGTGAGGGTCAGGCAGGAAGCATGGCAGCCCCAGCCTCAGTTTCTCCATCTGCAAGGTGGACAGCTGGGCTGAGACTGCCCTGCTATCCCTGGGGTACACGGCGGCTCAGTACACACTGCCCAGTGGGAAGCAGGGCCTCTTCCCAGGGTACTCTGTGCAAAGCCCCCAAAGACTTTCTCCCTGAATCCTCTATGCAAGTCAGCCCCCCTCCCTCCCCGTCCCTCCTGGGTGAGGCCAGGCCAGTGCTCCCCTCGAGAGGCCTGAGGCCCTGGTGCCTTGGTCAGAGATGCCTGGTGTGTCTGCTTGGGGACTGTCTCCCCCGGCTACCTGCACCCCTAGACCCTGCCTCCCCAGCACTGTGCACGGCCCAGGCCTGCGCCTCCCGCCTGCTCCTCCGGCAGAGGCAGTCACCTCTCTCCCTCTGTCCCACGTCCAAAGCCAGGGGGCCACTTGCCCACACGATCCCCCATGGGGAGCTTAGGAAGCACGTGGGCAGCGAGGTGAGCCCTTTGTTGGGGCCCAGCTTGGCCATCTGCTGCCTGGTGTGAGTGGCTGCCCCCTCTGGGTCCCAGCCACCGCCTCTGTGAAATTGCTCTAGGGCAGCCAGGGGAGGCTGCCTAGGGCCAGGTGTTCTCTGGGCCACCCCCTGCCGAGCCCTCCCACCTGGCATGGGGCCTCCAGGCCCACGGGCTCACCCCAGCTCTGTCTCCTAGGTCCCAGGTCCAGGAGTGGGTGAGCCCGGCCAAATCTGGATGAGTGCCACACAGCATGCATGGCATGGTGTGGCCAGGATGGTCAGCGGCGTGGGCTCCCTGCAGCCAGGCCCACTATGGGACCTCTGGGGGCGTCCCACACAGTGCTTCCGCCAGGCAGGGGTCGGCCTCTACCTAAGCAGCCTGGCAGGGTTTGGGGGCAGGGGAGGAAAGGCAGGAGGGAAGGACTTCCCTACTTCACATGCAGGCTGCAGCTTGTAGTGTTGCTTGGCAACCAGAGGAGGAGGAGGGTGTGGGAGGGGAGCCCAGCCCACACTGGCCTGGCCTGCTCTGAACTGGTCCTTCTTTGGGGGAGTGGGCTGTGAGCAGGCAGACAGACCTGAGAACCTGCCCTGGTGGCCCCAGGTTGTCCCTCCAGAGCTTCTTCCCAGAGGCGCTGGGGGTGCCGGGGCTCCCAGGAATGGCCCCGTGCTCACCACTTGGTGGTCCTGAGCCGGAGGCTGAGCCAGCACTAGGCTCCAGGTGCCCCTGCTGTGGGAGTCTGGGCTGCGGTCTCAGCTCCGGCCCTGAGCGGTGTCTTGTGTTCTTGGACAGATGGATTCGCACTCTGACCTCGGTTTGTGCTTCTGTAAAACGAGCCAGTAGCGCTTCTCACAGGGGTTATTGCAAAGAGTGAATGACAAAGCTGTGACATTTCAGTCCTGCACACGGGGTGGGGGCTGCGAGATGTAGGGCTCTGTGGGGAGTGGCGCCTGCGCCCCGAGCTTGCCGTCTAAGAGAAGACGGGGGCAGGACTGGGTTCGGCTCCCCCACTGCGGCCCGCTCCACCATCAGGATGTCCCTGGGGGTCCAGGCCCAGGGTGGCAAGCCGGGCAAGAGTGGTGGCAAAGTGGGGCAGGAAGGAGGGACACTGGGGGCTGGGCGGTCGGCCGGGCCAGTGCCAGGGGCGGGTCGTGTTGGCTCCTGGATGGGGCTGTCTGAGGGTTTCCTGGATCCCAATGTACTTCCCCCGGGGTTTATCCTGTAGCCAAGCCCAGCACCGGCCGGAGGGGCTGGGCTGGGTGGGGCTGGACTCTGCAGGGCAGTGACCGAGCAGTGGCCCAGGGGGCTTCCCAGGAGGGCGCTGAAAACCCCGATGCTCCCCGGTTCCCCCTCCAGATGCCTGGGAATGTAGCAGCCTCCACCCAGGAGGAAAGTCCCCAACTCTCCCAGCTGTGCTCTGTGCTGGGGGCCCCTGGGGTGGAGGGGCCTCCAGTGGGCCCTGGGGCTGGCCCTGGGCTGCCAGCTGCAGGGGGGTGCCAAGTGTCAAACCTGATGGGGACGTGGCCAAGCGCCTCTGGTGTCATTGCTCATGTGCCATGAAGGAGCTGCCTCCTTTGTTGCCTCCCTTTAGCCACAGACTTCAGGGACCCCAGCAGTAGCCACTGCTTAGGGCTCACCCACAGTGATCTGTTCCACCCCTGAGCCACAGCAGCGGTTTCTAGACTTGCTTGTGGCGACAGACACTTGCTCAATAAACACAGCCTTACGGCACGGCATGGCCGGAGCGGCCGTGGGTGGGCGCTGCCTGCTGGACCTCCGGCCCCCGCACTGCCCTGCTGCGTCAGGGCCCAGAGCCACCCCGTGCGGCTGGGTGCGAAGGCGTCAGTTCCAGGCCCTCTGAGACCATGTAGACGTGTGGGGTGGGGTAGCGAGGCTGCTGGGAGCCCTGAGACGGGGTGGGCAGGAAGGACCAACAGGACAGCTGCAGCCAGTGACCTGAGAAGGGCTGGGCCAGGCCAACAACAGGACAGGTGCCTGTCAGGGAGACCCCAGGCAGGAGCGGCACGGAGGGACCACCCCAGTGCCCACCGTGCCCATCCCGGCTGGGAGCAGCCCAGGGAAGCGTGGCCTCAGCAGGGCCACATAGACCCAGCAGGCAGCATCTGGCGGCTGTCGGCATCTGTGGGGGGCGGTCCACATGGCTCCACGGCCCCCCACGGCCCCCCGTGGCCCACGCTGTCTCGGTACCACTCTCAGATGGAGGCGGCCTCCATCCATCCCCCGGCCCTCGGTGCTGCCCCAGCTCCTGGGCCTCCGTGTTGGATATTTTCCGTCCAGCTCGCTTCTTCCCGGGACCGCGGGCTGTGGGAGGCACAGCACTGCGGCCTGGAGGGGTGGCACCCTCTGAGCACTGGCTCTGGCGCGGGAGTCCTGCCCAGTCCTCTCGGGCCCTGCCGGGTCCGGCTCCAGGGCGCTGCAGGCGGGCTGTGCTGTGGAGCCCGAGTGTCCCTGGCCCCTGTCCCCTGTTGTTGCTGTGACAAGTCACCACACGTGGTTACCGTGGTGTCCCGTAGGTCAGAGGTTGGTTCCGGCTTTAGTGGGCTGAGGTCCAGGGCTGGCCGTGGTCATGTGGGCGTCCACTGGTGGAATCTCGTTCTGTGAGGTCCCCGTTCCTCGCGGGCTGTCGGCTGGGACTTCTTGGCCTCCCCTGGGCCTCACAGGAGGCATGCGCCGGGCCCGTCAAGCCATCGTCTCTCTGACCTGCCCTTCCTCTGCCTGCAGCCAGGAGGGGCCTCGATTCTGAGGACTCACGTGATTAGACTGGAACCACCCAGATAATCTGGGACAGTCTTCCCATCTCGAGAGCCTTAGCCGCATCTGCATCTCACTGATAAGGGAACAGTCCCAGGTTCCGGAGCCCTCCAGGGTTTGCCGTCCGGGGAGCTAGACGCCCGGATCCACACAGGCTGGGTTTGCAGGTCACATCAGGACGAGGTGCTGGGCAGAGCGGGGTGGGTGTCAGGGAGGCCTGCTGCAGAGGGGCCTTGGGTTGTCACAGTCGAGGCCGGACCTGGCTGGGCCCCTTCTGACGGCAGCCTCTCTGCTGCCAGGCTGGGACGTGTGTGTCCTGGCACGCGTGTCTGACCCCCGCAGGCCCTGGGGGGAGCTGGCGGACACCCTTCCCCAGCTCTCCTCACAGTCACGGTGTCCCCTCCCTGCAGGACCACCGAGTTCCCAAGCAGCCCCACGCGGGCCAGCCTCCAGGTCTCCCCCGTGTCCACGCCCCGGCCTCCCGGAAAGGCCCACGGCTTCGGGCCTGGCTGCTCTGCCTTCCCGGCCCGGCCTCAGGGGGTCTGCCGCGCCTGCTGCTCTGCCTGCTGACACTGTCGCGCCTGGAGTCGTGGCCGCGACTCAGCGTGTGCGCGTGTGTGCGGGCGGTGGGCACACGCGTGGGAGGGTGCCCGGGCCAGCCTGTCAGGGCTCTGCTCCTGGGGCCTGCCCCGGGCAAGTGGCTGCCCCCAGTCTTCCCAGCATTCGTGGGGACAGCTGCCCTCTGTGTCCTCACCTGGGCTCCGACAACACGCCCCTGACCAGGGCCAGGTGGGAGTTTGATGCCACGCCTGCGTGTCCTTGGGGTGCTGCCACCACCCTCATGGTCTCCCACCTGCCTGTCCTGCATCCCCCGAGGTCAGTCGTGTTGTGGGGACTCCCTGTGTCACGGCACCTTCCGCTGCCCCCTCTGAACCCGACAGTAATGGGGGGGTTGAGGACTGGTCCACGGCCACCACCGGGCCCGGTCCTTGCCCAGCGGCACCTGCCCGCCTCGCGGTCCTGGGGGAGCAGCTGCGTGCGAGGAGGCAGAAAGGCCTAGATTCCTGCCTGTCTGGGAGGGAGGGCCGGGAGGCTGCTCTGCAGCTGCCGCGGCGAGCGCGTTTCACAGTCTGCTCAGGTTTGCGCGATCGGCAGGTCAGTGCTGTCCCCCGGCTGCGTCTGGAGGTGGGACGCGCAGCCGTGGGCTCTGGGCTACATCCCGCGCAAACGCTGACACGCTGCACTCGGCAGACGTGAGGAACAGGGAAAACCTGTGCGGCTTTGCTTTTCTTCCCCACCGCCGCTCCTGCCATGTCTGCACCCGGCGGGGGCTCCTGGTGAAACCCTGTCCCGAATGGCGAGGGGCCCCCGAGATGCTCAGGGCCGTGCAGAGAGGTGCAGGCAGGCAGCATGTGGCCCCCGCCACCCCAGGGGACAGCAGGGACCCACGGGGACACTTCTCATGAGGGCTGCAGGTGGCAGCTACCGGCCGGTCGGCGCTGCGTGCTGGGACCGGGGCGGGAAGAGAAGCTCAGTCTCAATGTGGGGTTTCAGAAGGGTGAAGTGGGCCTTGTCCCACAGCCCTTCCTGTCGCATTTCTGGGTTTCTGGCACCTTCCTAGCTCTCCCTCGGGGCCCGGAGTCCATCAGAGGGGCATCCACTGCCTTCCGCACCTCGTGGGCTCCCCGGAGCGCTGGGATCTGCAGCACAATTTTCACTGCCCCGCACTGTTCCTTCTGGACATTCAGCTGCTGGACCCTCTGCCTGGCCAGGCAGGTGCTGCAGGCACGGCTCCACTAGGACCCCGGTGTCTCGCTGCAGCAGGGCCCACTGGGCAGTCCCCAGGTCTGGGGAGCCATTTTCCCTGACGGTCCCCAGCCCCTGCCCCTCTCTGCCCCTCCCCGGGGGAAGCAGCCAGGTGGCAGGTGGGAAAACAGCTGGGCCACAATGCCCCTTGGGTGCCATTGACATTTTTGGCCTGACCTAGGGGCTGGGTGAGGGGCAGATGTAAACAAGGAGCCGACATGAAATGGAGACGTGGAAGGGACCCTCCCGGGGTGCCCGTCCTCTTCATCTGCTGCATGTACACCCCACACTCAGGTTCTCAGACCTGGCTGAGCATTAGAACATCCCATTAGACTGGTGGAAAACACAGTGGCATGCACCTGTAATCCCAGCGCTTTGGGAAGCTAAGGTGGGAGGTTCACTTGGGCCCAGGCGTGGGAGACTAAACTGGGCAACATAGCAAGACCCAGTCTCTACCAAAAATTTAAAAATTAGCCAGGTGTGGTAGCACATGCCTGTAGTCCCAGCTACTCAGGAGGCTGAGGCAGGAGGATCCCTTGAGCCCAGGAGTTTGAGGCTGCTGTGAGCTATGATGATGCTTCTGCATTCTAGCCAGGGTGACAGAGGAACACTCATCTCCGGAAAAAAATACCCAACAAGCTGGTGGAAAATATAAACTCCAGAGCCCCATCCCCGGACTCTGATTTAGTTAGTCTGGGGGATGAGCCCAGGAATCTATTTTTAGTGGTCTTCTTAGTGGGCTGGGGGGCACTTTTAGAAGGCGAATTATGCCAGTTGATAGGCAGAAACTGGACTGTCCTTGGCCAGCTGGGACAGTGTCTCCCCGTGGCTGGCGATGGGGCACATGGACCGGGAACTGTCAAAGCTGCTCAGGCTGGCTCTGCAGCGGCGATGCCCTCCCTCCCCGCCACCCCCTCTCTCTCCCGGCTGGAGTGGAACCAGTGTCCAAAGTGCTGGCTCCCAGGCGGCGCCCCCACAGGCCTGAGACGCCCCTGGTCCGTGCGGGTGCGGCGCCCGGTAGGTGCCCAGCTGGGAGCTGCGCGCGCTCCCCTAGGCATACGTCACTCACCACGTTTTCTAGAAGAGGAAATGGAGGTTCAGAGAGGTGAAGGGCTTTTGCCAGCCGCCTCGCTGGGAGACACAGAGGTGGGGTCCTTACCCTGGCTGCCGGCCCCGCTGTGAGCACTGTGCCGTTTCCCTCGGTGGCGTTCCCTGAAGCGGGTACTGAGTAGTCCTGCTTTTGAAATACACACCAAACACAGAAGACGTCTGCAGGAGCACCTTCGCCGATCAAGGCGCTGTCCGACGCTGGCGTGTGCATTGGGCCCTGGTGTGGGGCCGAGGGGGGCAGGAGCATCCTCTGTCCCAGGCCCCTCCTGCCCAGCCTTCCCGGCAGCTCCTCCTGAGGGACGCAGCGCTGGCCTGGCAGGCTGGCGGGGGTGCGGGCCGCAATCCAGGGCCGGCCAGGGTTGGGCGCCCTGCTGGCCCGAGCTGTGTGCAGATGCCGGCGTTCCAGCTCCATCTTGGCTGTGATAGCGGCTGTCGAGGCAGGACCCTGCACTGCCACGTGCCTGGGGGACAACCCCGTGACAGTCTGGGCCTCAGAAACTCAGAGCGGAGGGGCACTGCCCCTGGGGACCCCAGCCTTGCTCGTTTCCAGCCGTGGCAGCAGCGAGCAGCCGCGGCACCTGGCCGCTCAGGACACAGACACTGAGACTTCCCCGGCAGGTCGGGAAGGCCACTCTCTCCCAGAGCAGGGATTCCCTCAGCCACTTCTGGACAGCTGGCTGCCCGCACTCCTCCGGGGTCCCTCCTGCTGGCAAACAGCCAAGGGACTGCCCCACAGGACAGCCAACTCCCAGGCCTGGAGAAGAGCCCTCGGGGCTCCTACCACGGCCAGCCCCTCTGTCTGAGGACATCGTTTCTAGGCCCCACCTGACCAGGGGCCCCTGCCCCAAGACGAGTGGATGGGGCATAAATTGTTACTGTGACTTCTGTCTCGTTTCTAAAGAAAGTTCATTTGCAGCAGAACTGGCTGAGACTCTGCAGAAGGCGGCCCCGCTGGGACACCCGAGAGGGGCAAAGGCAGAGCTCCACCTTCTGGAAGCAGCTCTGTCCTCCCACTGAGAAGGGTCCCACACAGCGCAGGGGGCGAGGCTCAGGCCAGAGGGCAGAGGGCTCCGGGCTCAGCCCCTTCCTCTGAGCGCCTCTTCCAGACAGGCAGTGTGGTGTGTGGCAGGACTTCCCAAACTTCCTCTGGCAGTGACATCCTTCCAGGGAGAGAAACCCGAGATAGTGCGAGAGAGATCACGGGAACCCGCTCTGTCTGGAAGGGGGGTGGGGAAGCGGCTCATGGTCTGGTGGGGACAGACAGTCCTGGAATGACCCCAGGAGTGCCTGGCCTTGACCCGGGCAGTGTCGAGAGAGGCAGGGGGGCGGGGCTGGCGGGAGGGAGCAGAGCCACCCACGGCAGTGGGGTCGGGCAAGGAGAGTCTGGGTCTTGCTGGCCAAGTCACCAGTTTTGTCTTCTTGAAGTGGTGGGAAGCCACTGACGTGCTTTAGGAGGCTGAGGCGGCAGACACCCCCAGGAGGACCCCGACTGCAGAGCGCGAGGTTGGCAGGGCCTGGGCGGGCTCTGGGGAGGGGGGACGTCTGCCTGGACTAGGGTGCCCCCCGGGAGGGACACACAGGTGTCTCGGGCATGGGAAACAGGCTCCAAACTGACAGGACCAGGGCGGTCCCGAACGGGGCGGGGTGGGCAGCTCGGGGCCCCTGGCCAGCCCATCCCCACCCCTGCGTCCTGCTCCTTCTCCGCTGCTCTCTCCCCTCCCTGAGATCCCTTCTGTCGCCTGGAGTGTCTGTCTGCCTGGGTCGGTCCTTCCCCACTGTGTGGCCTTTGCCTCCATTCTTCTCGTGCCTGTTTGTGCCCCTGGACCTGGGGCTGTCTGCCTGTCAGTTGTGAGGGGTGCTGTGTGCTCCCTGTGCTGTCTCGGGTTGGACCGTCCCCCCCACTGGCCTCCCCTGCGTGGGATGCCGGGTGGGAGGTGTGGCGGGGTGGAACGGCGGTGCTTTGCTGGAAGG
>NW_012150108.1:207783-209624 GCF_000956105.1 Propithecus coquereli | reverse complement strand
ATAGAGGTATGGGTTTATTTTGGACTCTCGATTTTATTCTGTTGATTTACATGTCTATCATTGTGCCAGTACCACACAGGCTTGATTACTGTAGCTTTGTAGTTAAGTTTCGAGGTAGGGAAGTGTGAGTCCTTTAGCTTTGTACTTCTTTTTCAAGGTTGCTTAGCTATTCTAGGTCCTTTGCATTTCCATGTGCATTTAGAAACAGCTTGTCAATTTCTGCAAAACAAAAACAAAAACAAAAACAAAAACCAGCTAGAATTTGATAGGGATCGCGCTGAATCTGTAGGTTGATTTGGGAAGTATTGCCATCTTAACAATCTAAGTCTCCTAGTCCATGAACATGAGATGTCTTTCCACTTATTTAAGTCTATGTTAATTTCTTCCACCTGTGTTTTGTAGTTTTTAGTGTACCAATATTACGCTTCTTTTGTCAAATTTATTCTTAAGTATCTCATTCTTTTTGATGCTATTATAAATGGAATTTTTAAAAAAATTTTTAAATTTTTTGTAGAGATGAGGTCTCGCTGTGTTGCTCAAGCTTGTCTCGAACTCCTGGCTTCAAGTGATCCTCCTGCTTTAGCCTCCCAAAGTGCTGGGATTACAGGCATGAGCCACCCCACCTGGCCTGGAATTGTTTTCTTGATTTTATTTCCGCACTGTTCATTACCAGCATATAGAATTACAACCGAGTTTCATATATTGATCTTGTATGCTGCAACCTTGCTGAACTCACTTGTTAGCTCTAATAGTGTGTGTGTGTGTGTGTGTGTGTGTGTGTGTGCGTGCGTGTTCCTTAGACTTTTCTATATATAAGATCATGCTATCTGCAAATAGAGATAGTTTTACTTCTTCCTTTCAATTTGGGTGTCTTTTATATCTTTTTCTTGCCTAATTGCCTTGGCCACAACCTCCAGAGCAATGTCAAATAGAAGTGGTGAGAGCAGATGTACTTGTCTTCTTGCTGACCTTAGCAGGAGAGCTCTTGATCTTTCACCGTTAAGTATAATGTTGTGTGTTTTTCATAGATCCTCTTTATCAGGTTGAGGAAGTTACCTTCAGTTACTAGTTTGTTGAGAATTTTTGTCTTGAAGGAGTGGGTGCTGGATTTTGTTAAATGATTTTTTTAATTTGCCTCTAAATACTATGCTGTAAGATTGTTAAATGATTTTTCTGCATCCATTGAGATGATTATGTGATCTATTGATATGATATATTACATTGATTTTTGTACGTTGATCTAACCTTAGATACATACCACTTGGTCACAGTGACTAATCCTTTAAAACATGCTGCTGGATCTGATTTGCTAATATTTTGTTGAGGATTTTTGCATCTATATTTTTCAAGGATATTGGTTTGTAGTTTTCTTTTCTTGTGGTATTATTGCCTGGTTTTGGTATCAAGGCAGTACTGACTTCATGGAATGAGTTGGTTAATGCTCTTTATTCTATTTTCTGGAGGAGACTTTCTGGAGGTGTTAATTCTTCTTTAAATGTTTGACATAATTCACTAGTGAAGCCATTTGGCCCTTGGCTTTTCTTTGTGGGTAAGAAGTTTTTCAATTATTAGTTCAATCTCTTCTTATAGGATCATTCTGATTTTCTGTTTCTTCCTGAGTAAGTTTCAGTCGGAGAGTTTGTGTCTCTAGGAATTTATCCACTTCATCTAGGTTATCTAATTTCTTAGCAAACAATTGTTCATAGTATTCCCTCAGAATGCTTTTTGTTTTTGTGAAGTTGGTAGTAATGTCCTCTTCTTCATTACTGATTTTAGTAATTTGAGTCTCTATTTTTTCTTGTTCAGTATAGTTAAAGGTTTGTCAATTTTGTTGATCTTTT
>NW_012150108.1:201883-205198 GCF_000956105.1 Propithecus coquereli | reverse complement strand
GGTACAAGTTGAATTCCATTACATGTACATATTGTATAGTGGTAAAAAAGTGGGCTTTTAGTGAACTCATCGCCCGAATAGTGTGCACTCAGGTAGGTAATTTTTCACCCCTCACCTCCTCCCACCCTCCCCCCTTTTGAGTCTCCAGTGATTCCCCCCTGCCTGTCCTCGCATAGCCATGGCTTAGCTACCACTCGTAAGTAATAACATGTGGCATTTATTTTTCTGTTCCTGAGTTACTTGTGATGCCTCTTTAAACTTATGAGGCATATAACCTTTGATTCAACAATCCCACATTGGAGTTTATCTTTCCTACTATATATGGTCACATGCTTGAGTGAAACCCTTGGTCTAGGATGCTCATTACAGGAGTGTCTGTAGTCACCAAAGACTGGAAAATACCCCAGCGTCTTCTGCTGGGGGATCTATCACATGCGTGACAGCACAGCCACGCTTCAGAACATCCTGCAGCTGTTACAGAACATGAGGAGTTTCCTGGAACCCAGGGGCTGTGGCCAGGGGGCTGCAGGTGTCGGGGGCCAGGGGAGAAGCCCCGGGGCATTCATGCCAAGCACTGCTGCTTGGAACAGTGAATACCAACATGTTGAACTTGAGAGCCTTTGATCCTGGGAACGACTAAGAAAGAAACTTCGGAATATTTATGTCTGCTGTAGGAATAGACACGGGCATGGAAGCACACGTGGGCTCGTGCACAGGCGGTTGCCTCCTTCCCGTTTGACGCTGGATTCCCTTTCCACCAGCCTGGAGCACCCTGGCGCCTTTGTGGAGCTGCAGGACTGTGTGCAAACATCGGGCTGGGGCAGGGAATAAGAGGTTAGGGAGGAGTTAGAATAAAATGTAAGGCAGCTGTCAAAAACTGTAGGGTAACTAAAATATTTCAGGTCTGTGAAGTAAATTGAGAAGCTTGAGTGTAGGAGACCACGTTGGGCAATGGCTAAAACCTCCCGAAGGCGGATCCCGGAGCGCACCTGCGTGGGGCCCAGCCCTCTCCCCGGCCAGGCGGGTCGGAGGCTACGCTGGGCCCAGATTGCCACCCACGGGGTACAGGGTGGGCGTCCGTGTGCCTGTGCCCAAGTGACCGTAGGACAGGCCTCTGTTCCCTGTGGGAGAGGGAGGTGCCCCGTGGCAGTTCTGAGACATTCACACTCAGAGACACGCTCTGGTCTAGGTGGCTGGGACGTGCTGGGAGGGGTCCCTGAGGACTCCTGTGGGGCTGGGTGCGGTGGGGTCCCCGAGGAGCAGCTTAGGACGGGGAGAGCTGGGCTGGCCCGGCATCCTGGCATGAGCAGGTGGGGCTCCCTGGTATCGGGCCTGGGCTTGGGGAACCTACGGTAGTTAGCCAGGTGCCCGTGATGGGCCAGGCAGGGCCAGGAGTGAGGAGCTGGGACAGGCTGAGGAGGGGCAGGCGCAGGCTGCTTTTGCTGGATATGAGGGTGGGAAGAGATTGGTTAGGAGGCAGCTAGAGAGGGGCTGGGGTCAAGGAGACTGTGCGTGTGTCTGGAGGGGGCGAAGAGTAAGAATGAGGGGACGGGGCCACACCAGGCATCACTGTGGGGTCAGCGGTCAGCTCCAGGGACTGGCCCCACCATGGCCGAGGGCTCCCCAAGGGTGAAGTAGAACAGGCTAGGAGCCCCGGGTCAGGGAGGAGGGAGGAGCCCCAGGAGCCCGAAGGGGTTAGGGAAGGAGTTTGGAGCTGGCCAAGGACCAGAAAATTAAGAGTCCCTGTCATTGCCTTGCTAGCCCTGAGACCCCCACAAGGCCAGGCTGGCCCTGAGCACCCTCCCCCTGCCCAGCACACACCAAGGGGTCTCAGACATGTGCTCTTGGGCACAGTCTCCTCTGAGAATTGTGGGCAGCAGTCAGGTGGCCTGTGGAGAGCAGAGGGCAGGTCCTCACCTGGCCCCGCAACACCTTCTCTGGGCATCCCCAGGTCGCAGGACGCTGGAGTTTTCCCAATTCCTGGAACAACCAAATGCGAGGCCTGCCTAGACACGTTTGTGATGGGCGCAGCACTTTACGGCGGTCCAGCCGCTTTGAGCCTCCCACGGCTTCCCTGGGCCCTCCCCAAAGAGCAGGGTGGGGGCGCTGGGGTCTCTCCAGGACTGTGCCCAGGATGGTCCCTGCTCCTGCCTGGCTGACCTGTGTCATGTCCCGGGAGGCAGAAGGGAAGGCTCGCTCTGAGGGCAGGCGGCAGCAGGGCTAACTGTCCACATGGACTTCCTGAGGCGAAACCAGGGCCACCTCAGCACCCAGATGTCCCGCAGGACCACAGGTCAGGGCTGAAGGTGGGGGGGCAGTTGCCTGGCAGGCATCCCCAGGGGCACGACCCCAAACCTCAGCCCTCTTTGTGCCGTGGAGGGGAGGGGTCTGAAGGGATGTGAAGGCCATGCGGGCCCAGGACGCGATGGCCCAGACTGTTCTGATGCCACCAGTCACCCGCCGAGGCCACTGTGAGCTTTGCACCACCGTGAGCTTTGCATCCTCCAGCTGGCCTAAAACGGGACACAGAAACAGAAGGGGGGGACGGTATGACGCTGGGGGCTGATGCACCTTCCTGCCTGGTTGCCTGGTGCCCCCACTGCCCGCCCACAGGAGCTGTACCACGTAGTGATGAATGTGCGGGCTCGCGGAGACGTGGCCCAGTGCAGGGCCAGCACTAACTGGCAGAGAAGTAGGGGCTGGGGAGCTGCAGAAGTTCGCCTGCCTCCAGGCCCTGCGCCCTCCTGGGGGAGGCCGGAAAATGGATCCGGCATGGTCCCCAGTTCCTCAAGACACAAATAACTGTCCAAGGCAGCCTGGCAGCTGACCCTGCCGCTGGCGAGAGGTAGGTGGCAGGCGAGGCGGCCTCTCACGGGCTGCTGGGCAGCGGGGGTGGGGGTTGGGCATCCTGGGCCAGCAGGACACGGTCAGGGTCGCCGCCTTTATGCCGGGCCCGGGGTGTGCCCGTGAGCCCTCCGGGTCGTCGGCGCCTCTCCGGGCAGCCCCCGCCCTCCCTGGCGGTCCCCGGGCGGCCGCGCCGTCACCGCAGAACCGCCGGGCTCGCGGCGCGACTGGTCCCCGATGCCCCGGAGAGGGCGCTCGCGGCGCAGTCCTCGTCTCCGTCGGTCCCGCAGCCGGCGGGGGGCGCTGCAGGAGCGCGGCGGAGGGGCCGGGTCACCTGACAGGGGTCCTCCCGAGCGCTGGGGTTCTCGGGGCGGGATGAGCCGCCCGGTGCCGCGCGTCCGCCCGCCCCGCGCCGCGTCTCGCATGAGCCCTCCCACAAGAGCAGCTGCTGCGTCCCCCGTGCTCCAAGGA
>NW_012150108.1:195537-201833 GCF_000956105.1 Propithecus coquereli | reverse complement strand
GGGCCACACCAGGCATCACTGTGGGGTCAGCGGTCAGCTCCAGGGACTGGCCCCACCATGGCCGAGGGCTCCCCAAGGGTGAAGTAGAACAGGCCAGGAGCCCCAGGAGCCCGAAGGGGTTAGGGAAGGAGTTTGGAGCTGGCCAAGGACTAGAAAATTAAGAGTCCCTGTCATTGCCTTGCTGGCCCTGAGACCCCCACAAGGCCAGGCTGGCCCTGAGCACCCTCCCCCTGCCCAGCACACACCAAGGGGTCTCAGACATGTGCTCTTGGGCACAGTCTCCTCTGAGAATTGTGGGCAGCAGCCAGGTGGCCTGTGGAGAGCAGAGGGCAGGTCCTCACCTGGCCCCGCAACACCTTCTCTGGGCATCCCCAGGTCACAGGACGCTGGAGTTTTCCCAATTCCTGGAACAACCAAATGCGAGGCCTGCCTAGACACGTTTGTGATGGGCGCAGCACTTTACGGCGGTCCAGCCGCTTCGAGCCTCCCACGGCTTCCCTGGGCCCTCCCCAAAGAGCAGGGTGGGGGCGCTGGGGTCTCTCCAGGACTGTGCCCAGGATGGTCCCTGCTCCTGCCTGGCTGACCTGTGTCATGTCCCGGGAGGCAGAAGGGAAGGCTCGCTCTGAGGGCAGGCGGCAGCAGGGCTAACTGTCCACATGGACTTCCTGAGGCGAAACCAGGGCCACCTCAGCACCCAGATGTCCCGCAGGACCACAGGTCAGGGCTGAAGGTGGGGGGGCAGTTGCCTGGCAGGCATCCCCAGGGGCACGACCCCAAACCTCAGCCCTCTTTGTGCCGTGGAGGGGAGGGGTCTGAAGGGATGTGAAGGCCATGCGGGCCCAGGACGCGATGGCCCAGACTGTTCTGATGCCACCAGTCACCCGCCGAGGCCACTGTGAGCTTTGCACCACCGTGAGCTTTGCATCCTCCAGCTGGCCTAAAACGGGACACAGAAACAGAAGGGGGGGACGGTATGACGCTGGGGGCTGATGCACCTTCCTGCCTGGTTGCCTGGTGCCCCCACTGCCCGCCCACAGGAGCTGTACCACGTAGTGATGAATGTGCGGGCTCGCGGAGACGTGGCCCAGTGCAGGGCCAGCACTAACTGGCAGAGAAGTAGGGGCTGGGGAGCTGCAGAAGTTCGCCTGCCTCCAGGCCCTGCGCCCTCCTGGGGGAGGCCGGAAAATGGATCCGGCATGGTCCCCAGTTCCTCAAGACACAAATAACTGTCCAAGGCAGCCTGGCAGCTGACCCTGCCGCTGGCGAGAGGTAGGTGGCAGGCGAGGCGGCCTCTCACGGGCTGCTGGGCAGCGGGGGTGGGGGTTGGGCATCCTGGGCCAGCAGGACACGGTCAGGGTCGCCGCCTTTATGCCGGGCCCGGGGTGTGCCCGTGAGCCCTCCGGGTCGTCGGCGCCTCTCCGGGCAGCCCCCGCCCTCCCTGGCGGTCCCCGGGCGGCCGCGCCGTCACCGCAGAACCGCCGGGCTCGCGGCGCGACTGGTCCCCGATGCCCCGGAGAGGGCGCTCGCGGCGCAGTCCTCGTCTCCGTCGGTCCCGCAGCCGGCGGGGGGCGCTGCAGGAGCGCGGCGGAGGGGCCGGGTCACCTGACAGGAGTCCTCCCGAGCGCTGGGGTTCTCGGGGCGGGATGAGCCGCCCGGTGCCGCGCGTCCGCCCGCCCCGCGCCGCGTCTCGCATGAGCCCTCCCACAAGAGCAGCTGCTGCGTCCCCCGTGCTCCAAGGAAATGGGGGGACAGAGAGTTCCCTGAGACGCCAGAGGCCAGAGCCGTGTGGAGTGAGCGCCCCGTCAGGGGAGGCATTCAAGGCAAACGCGGGCCGAGCACCTGCTGTGGGTCTGCGGCGGACACCTACGATGAGGTGAGGCCGGGCGGGGGGGGACGGGCGCGCAAGGGGCCCGCGGTCAGCCGGATGTCACCGAACGACCGCCGCCGTCCCGCGCTGCGCCACGACCCGCAAGGCACCTCCGCGCCGGCCCCGCCCCGCGCCCTGCACCTGCGGCGCCCCAACCCAGCGCCGGGCGCGCGCCCCGGGCTCACCGCGCCCGCCCCCAGCCTTTCCCGCCCCGCCCCCCGGTCGGCCGTGCGGGTCCCGCCCCCGGCAGGGCGGCCGCGGGCGGGGAAGTCCGCGGCGGGGGCGGGCGCTTGCCGGGCGCCGGCGGAGGAGCCGCGTCTAGCGGGACGCCGGCCGGGGCCGGGAACGGCGCGGGGAGCAGCAGCCAGGATGTTCCTGGAGCCCCAGGTAGGGCTGCGGCGGGAGCGCGGGGCGGGTGCGGGGCTCCGCTGCGCGGCCGGCTCGGCTCGGCTCGGGGAGGGCCGCGTCGGGAGGGGAGCGACGGTCCGGACATCTCGCGCCCGGCCGGGGCGGGGGCCGGTCGTGGGGACCAGCGCGGCTCCGCGCGTCCGCGCCGGGGCACCCTCTTCCAGGGGGGCCGTGCCCTCCCGGCGCGGCCTGCTGCCCCCGGGCCCCCACGCAGCGGGAGGGCGGCCGGGCCTTTCCCGGACTCGAGGTGCGCGGAGCCACCTGTTCGCTGCGCGCGGGCGGTGTCGGCGGCGCGCGGGCCGCGGGAGCGCGGGCGGGCGGAGCGTGGCGAGTGCACCGCGTGCGCCCGCAAGTGCGCGTGTTCCCTGAGAGCCGAGCCCCGCGCGGGCTTGCGGGCGTGCGGGCCCCGGCGCGGGGCGCTGCGGGAGGAGGCCGAGAGCCGGTCCCGGGGTTCCCCTGCGCTCCGGGCCTCCCCGGCTGCTTATTCCGACGCTGTAGAGCGCGCGGGACTGTGTGCTGGTGGGGTCTGCAAGAGGACCCAGCCGGGAGACGCGGGACTCACCTACCCTCCTTCCGTGACTTACCCGGCGCCACGTACCCGGCGTCCCCGTGGACGTGCTGAGGTTCAGCCGGGAACCGAACGCGCCACGGTGCTGTCCTCACAGCGCTCACACGGGCAAAAAGCACAACCGATAAGGAAAATGTGTGCAGTGTCACGTGGCGCTAAGTGCTAAGGAGAAAAAGTAAAGTAGGCAGAGGGCAAGAACGGATCAGGAGCGCATCGGCGGGGCGAGTTCAGGTTATTGTGCAGACAAATGTCCTTTTGTAGACAAAACAACTCCCAGTGCTGCGGCCCGTAGCCACACGGCGTAGTTTCCACTCTTGGGTGTCCGTGGTGGGTGGCTGGGTCCTGCTCTGCTCTGCCCTTGCTCAGGGACCCAGGCTGACCGGTCACGTGGTGGGGGCAGAGGGCCCTGCACTGGCATTTAAATGCCCGGCCCAGAGGGACATGTCATTCCACTCTCTGCTGCGGAGGCAGCTGGGCCCCGGGCCCCACCCAGCCGCTCCAGGACCCGTAATGACAGTTCTGCTCCCCCGGCAAGCCGGGGTCCCACAGAGTGGGTGCCCAGCATGCCGACCAGCAGCCCAGGGCGGTGTGTGCGCCTTAGGCAGGCTGTCCAGGGCAGGCGTGTGCACAGGGCCCTGGCAAGGTCAGGGAGGGGAGAGCTGGGGGGAGCATGCCAGGAAAAGGCCAGCACAGGGCTCGGAAGAGGAAGCCACCTGCTTGTCCGGGGGCCAGTGAGGTCAGCGAGGCGACGTGGCTGGTGGGGGCCGGCGGGGTGTGCTCTCACTGGCGTTGCGGTGGCGCTACTGGCTACTGCATGTAGGGGCCAAGGACAGCAGGGGCCGCTGCAGTGGTCCAGGGGCAGGTCAGGGGCCCAGGCCAGGGAGGTGGCAGGAGAGGAGGGGGAAGGGCCGATGCGGGGGCGTGTGCTGAAGGTGCGGCCCAGAGGCCTTGCTGGGGGCGGGCTTGGCTGGTGATGGGGAGGCTCAGGAAAGAGGGTGCCGTCCTGGAGTGGGAAAGGCTGCAGGGGCGGCAGGTGCAGCGGGTGGGGGCGGGCCAGAGGCAGGGACAGTTTGACAGGCCCTCTCCCCTGGCCCGCCCTGGGGATGTCACCTGGTGGTGGTGGGGAGGTCTAGAGTTCAGGGAGAGGTCTGGACCGGATGTGCTAATTCGGAGCCCCGGCTCGCTCCCTCCTGCGGGACCCGTGCCACCTCCTGGCCACACTGCCTGTGCCCGTACCTGCTGCCCCGGGCCCGCTCCCTGTCTTCCTGGGCCTTCCTGCTCGGGCCCCTTCTGTGTGAGCTCCCCCGGGAGAGGCAGGGTGAGGACTAACCGGGGGCACTGTGACCCAGGGTACAGGGCTGGGGACGGAGAGCAGCCGCCCACGTCACCAGTCCCCTGTGCGCACTGGGGTCCAGCCCTGGCGGGGAGCGGGGAGCGCTGGAGACAGCACCACCCGCGGGTTCACGTGGACCACAACGCGAGGGGCCCACGGGGGCTGGGCAGTCAGGAAGGGCTGCTTGGGGGACAGAGCTGGACGCTGGCCCTGGCAAGACAAGTAGGATTTGAGTGGGTGCAGGGGAAGCTGCCTGCACCTCCACACCTCTGCTCTCGGGCCTTGCCCTCCGGGGGCTGCCAGTGAGTGACCAGAGGAGAAGACCAAACTGTCATATCTCCCTGTCCTTCCTCCTCTTAACCCACTGGAAAACCCCTGGTTATCCTTGGAAGCCCATCTTGGAATTACCACCTCCACGAAGCCCTCCCTGCCTTCTCCCTACAAAGTTAGTTCCCCACCCCCGTGCCTGCCCAGCCCCAGCATGGACCCCCAATCCCGAGGAGATGATGCTGCGCTGTGGTTTATGTCTGTCTCCCCTGGTGGATGCTGAGGTCCATTCCCAAGTATGCGGCAGAGGCCAGGAGGGCCTCAGTGGATGTTTGTTGAGTGAATAAGTGAGGGAAGGAAAGAAGGAACAAACATGAGAGGTAGAAGTGGCCTGTATAGACTGTCTAGTCCTGCCTCCTTGCTTTACACTTGGGGAAACTGAGGTCCAGAGGGCTGTGGCTTGCCTGAGGTCAGCCAGGAGGTCAGGGGTCAGAGCTCTCAGGCAGAATACCTCCTGCCGGGTTCTGGGCTGCCCGGTCCCTGTGGGTTCCAGGATAGGGGAGCCCAGAGGTAGACAGGTTGTGGGGTCCTGGGGGCTCCCAAGGGAACCTGGTGAGCAGTCAGGTGGGAGCGTATAGGCGACAGCTGGGGCCCCACTGTGCTCCTCAGCTCCCCGAACTCTGGCCCTGTGGCCTGGTAGTATTGGCCGAGAGGTTTTGCCGGCAAACCCGCTGTCCTGCGGTCTCAGGCTCCCTGGAACCACAGCCCGCCCCTGCTGTCCGCTCACACACGCTTTCCTGGGCGGGGCCCAGCCCCCGGCATTTCCCAAATGTCAGTGTGGCCACTGCACCACCCCTGCCTGTCCTTGCGGCTGCTGGTGTGAGTCAGAGCACCTCCCTGTGGGGGCCCCCTCACCCTCCTGCACCCCTTGCAGTCACAGACGAGGACACTGAGGTTCCCAAGGTCCAGGGCTGCAGAACACCAGGAGTGGGAGGGGCCCAGCCTCCCTGGGGACCCCGGCCACACACAGCAGACGTGCTTAGAAGAGGGATGAGCATGTTCCCGGAGTGCCCCGCCTGAGGACCCAGCGGTGTGGTGACCAGGAAGGGGGCTGCAGGGTGGCTGACCTGGTTGGCAGGGCAGGCCCACTGGGGGTGGTGGTGGGGCCTGCAGAGCTGGGCGGTCCCCGAAGTCACACACACAGACACAGGCACATGCAGACACACAGAGATGCACACACACACACACACACACACAGAGACACGCACACAGACATACACAGAGACACACAGACACACAGAGATGCAGAGATACACGGACACCCAGACACAGGCACACACAGAGACACACCCCCTCCCCCTGCTGCCGCTGGTGTGAGCATCCCGGTGCCTGCTCTGTGTGGACCTGCGTGTGATCACCTGTGCCCGTGGGCCATAGATAGGTAAGCTATTGGCTTTTAAAAATTTAAGTTAGGTAATTGATCACTGAACTCTCTCATTAGTTTGAACAGGTTTTTAGTTTGGCTTCCTGGAAAACAAGAAATTAATCATATTACCTGCACATAAGGGACATTCTGTCTCTTCATGTCTAATGTATCTTTTATTTTCTTACTGTGTTTTCTAAGAGGTGCAAAGTAACAGTAAATAATGGTACTTATCTCCGGCTTGATCTTCCCTTTGATGAGAAGGCCTCTCACGTTTTAACTTGGCCCCGTGTGTCACACAGGTGTTCTTCACCGTGACCAGCGTGCCTGCTCCCGCGCTGCCTGCCGGAGAGCGTGTCCCGGGAGCGGAGCCCCCTTTCAGCAGAGGCCGCCCCGTGTCTCGCGCGGCCACGCGGTGCCTTTTGTCCTC
>NW_012150108.1:177215-194239 GCF_000956105.1 Propithecus coquereli | reverse complement strand
GTCGAAAGAGCTTTCGGATCAGTTAGCACAGTTAGGTAGTTGATTCTTCAAAAGTTTTTCCTCCATATCTATAGTTAGATTCCCTTTTTCATACCCAAAGTATCTTTGCATTTCCTTCCTTTCTTCCCTCCTTCCTCCATCCCTTCCTGCCTGCCTTTGGTTGATTAGAATTGCCAGAGGTTTATATTTTTAATTTGTGTTTTCAAAGAATCAGCTCTTGAATTTAATAAGCGGTTCAGCTCTTTCTTTGATTAAATCCACTAATTTGCCTTTTAGCAATTTCTTCCCCTAGTTTGCTTTGCTGTAAGTTTGTTTTATTTAGAAGCTTTTCGAATCAAGTGCTTTGTGTTGTTTACTTAATGCATTGAAGCCTATGAATTTTTCTCTGAGTATAGCTTTGGCCATATCAAATTTGACACAGTTTTCTTGTAAGGCTTATTTTTCTGACGTGTTTGTAGTAGGAGTTTGGATTGCTTCTTTAACACAAACATGATTTAGGGAAGTTTTTTTATGAAGTAGGTAACATTTTTTTGGTTCACCACTTGTTTATTAATATCCGGTTTTGTTACATTGTGTTCATGTTATTCTGTTACCTGTACATTTCTGCTTGGGGACTTCATTGGGTTTCGTTGGTGCCTTAATGGGTGACAGTGTGGGTGGAGACTGGGGACCGTAGAAAGTGCCTCTCTGGTTCTTGGGTCCAGTATTTCGTGCGTCTGCCTCCGTACCTTTCTGGTTCCCTGTCCCCAGAGTGTGCGCTGCAGTGTTTTCATCCCTTGGGTATCTGCCACTTGTAGGGGACGGCAGCAAGTTCTGGTCTCTCTGACCATGTGGAGGTGCTCACCGCGCTTCCCGGACACAGCTTTGTGTTCTTGGGAGTTCGCCTTTACTAGAGATGGGGGAAGAAACCCGCCGCTCTCTTCTCTCAGTCGCTCGACACGACTGACACCAGATTGTCCAGGGCACGCCAGCCGGGCGTCCTGAATTCAGTTCTCACGCTGTCCACCTGGAGAGAGCATCGGCGCCCGCAGAGGAGGGCTCGGTCCCACAGCACTGCCTCCACTTCAGGTGCCGGTCACAAGTCTCAGGTTGTGACCTGTGCTTCTGACCGACTGGATAAATCGGAGTTTCCGTGACCCGCTTCTCGGGTTCAGTGAGTTTGCTAGAACGGCTCACACGCTGGCAGGAAGGACCAGGGAGGACCAGCCTGCGGGCAGGAGGCGTGTCCTCAGCCCCACGCCTGCAGCTCATCTGCACAGGGAGAGCGAGGCCTCGGTGGTGCCCTAGGAAGGTGGCCGGTGGCCCAGCAGGTGAGGAGCCCTCTGCTCGCACTGCTCACTGGCGGCGAGGCTCCCGGGCAGGTCGGGGAGCGCCCCTTGTGCTGCGGCCTGACGCCGCACACGTGGCTCCTTCCAGGCCAGGCCCCGTCCGTCCCTCAGGGCCCTGGCTGGCTGCCACCTGCCATCACTTCGCACCCTTCTCCCTTGCCCCGAACCCTGCGCTGATGGCCCTGGGTGGCATGTCAGATCACAGTGGTCACTCGCAGGGTTCAAATCCCCGCTCCGCCACTTTCGGGCTGTGAGGCCTGGAGCTGATGACGTAAGCCCTTTGGGCCTTTCTTCCTCATCTGCAGGAGGGGGTGGCAGGAGGTGAGCTGCCCTGTGTGGCTGGTGCTTCTGGGGGCTGCCAAGGGTCTGACCGCCTGGCTGTAAGCCCCCAGGGCCAGGGGACGCAGGGCGTGTGGCAGGAAAGCTGCTCTGTACGCATCGTGGGGTGTGAAGGTCGGGGCGTGTGTCCTGGTCCTGTTTCCGAGAGGTCGCGGTGCTGGACAAGGCCGTGGCTGCTGACCCAGCAGGGAGCCGACAGCTGAAAGCCCCCACAGTGCAGTGGGGGTTCGGGGTGCCGCTCTGGGCATCTGCCAGGAGGATGACAACTCAAGCACGGGAAATGGATTTTTATTTGTTTTTAAACACAAAGGCAAAATCTTCGCTCAGTCTAATTAGATGTCATTTAAAAATAAAAGAACTGTATGTTCTTTATTCTGTATTCTGGCACCCCCAGGCAGCTGCGCAGGGGCGGAGGCTGCCTCTCGCTCCTGGGAAGGCCTGCCTGTGGCTGGCCCTGTGGCCCCCTCAGTCCCAGCCTCCCTACCTCCCGTGGACCCTCAGCCCTGACCAGCCAGCTCGCTTCCCCTCTCTTTTGTGGCCACGTGCTGCTGCACCCCTGGCTGGCTCTAGGCCCCGCTCTGCTGCTGGCGGCGCACCCTGGGTGGGCCTGGGCGGGACACGGGTGTCTTGCTGCTGGAGCGCATGGGTGCCCCGGCCACTGCCCAGACTGATGAGCAGTCTTCAGTGGACGCTCCCTCCAGGGAGGGACCACAGAGGGTGGTTTCAGTTGGGATGGGGGTCTGTACCTGGCCCCCAGCCCACTCCTCCGTGGCAGCCTGACCGCCAAGATTGCCTTGGTTTGCGCCCCCTGCCCCCGTGCGGGCCTGCGAGGCCCAGGCCACGCGCCCACCTCCAGGGGCTCCTGTAACCCTGTGAGTCCCGTGGGGTCAGCCCGGAGGGAGCCAGGCGGGAGGCGCCGGGGAGGCCCCAGCGGCCGGAGGGGGAGGCACCGTCTCTGCAGGAAAGGACAGGGGCTCTCTGAAATCCCGCCTGCTCCGTCCGTGGGCTCTCGAGTCTGCATAATGGGACGGTTATTGTGCACAACGATGTTCTGTGCCCTGAGCAGCCACGAGAAGCAGCTGACTGGACAGAAAGGGAAAAAGAAAAGGAAAAAGGAAGAGGAAGAAACGCAGACTCGGCAGAATTTGCACTGAGGCGTGTGGAGAGGAGACGGCAGGGTCCCTTCGGGCAATTGCAGTGGTATTTGGGAACAGAAGGGAATTCAGAAGGACAAAATGAGTCGTGCGTGGTAACAAAGCTTCAGTTATCAGCGCGGCACCGCGGCTGTGAGGTGCTGGTGCCCTGGCGCCCGCCCCCTCGCTGGGGCCCGGCCTGCAGCCCTGCCCGGCCCGGAGGGCACACAGGGCACATGGGGCCTTCTCTGTGGCATTTATGAGTGCGATTCTTGAAGCTTGGAGCTTGGCTTGTGTGAGAACAATGTCTCGTCGCGGCCCTTTGGCCACGGGATGCCCGGCTGGCTTGTTGCGGGGAGGGGTGGGAGCCGCAGGGACGGGGCCAGCAGGAGCTGCCCCTGCCGTGGAGGCCACAGGGATTCAGGGGATGATGAGGACTGAAGAGGCCTAGCCGCAGAGGACTGTCCCCTTGAGGCCCCCACCCTGAGGCCAGAGCCAGCCCTGAGCCCCGTGCCTGGGACAGGAAGCAGGAGGCAGCTTCCCTCCGCTTTCTCCTGTCTGGGCGTGGGAGGTGAGAGGGGACCTAGAGGTGGGGTCGGGGAGAGGGTGCCACCGGCAGTGGGGTAACCCGTGGGACGGGTGCCCGTCAGTGTCCCCCAGTTCTGGTGCCGTCACAACCCGCCAGGTGCCGAGCCTGTCTGGAGCTTCACTTCGTACTCAGGGTCGCCCACGAAGCAGGGGCTGCGTGGGGTGGGCCCGGCTCCCTCCCGGACCACCGGGCGCCCAGCCTGCGCCTGCAGCCGGGCCCTGCCGTCGCCTGCGTGTTCCCAGGACACAGGACCAGGGCTCTCCAGAGTTGAGGGAGACACAGTCGGCTCAGAGTGGGGAAGGTCAGAGAGCTGGGGTTTGGTGAGGGGAGGACGGCCTCCGCAGGAAGCTTGCTGGGCAGGAGTGTCTGAGTCCAGGCGGGGTTGTCTCGTGGAGGGGACCTTCCAGCCCCGGGGCTGGGGAGCCGGGAGGTGGATGCGGCGGGCTGGGGGAAGTGGTTCTGATGTGGCCCAGGAACACCACCTGGGGTGAGGGCAGGCCCGGGCCCACTGGGCAGACAGGCAGGGTGTGGCTCCAGGTCCCTCCTGCACTCACTGGAATCTCTAGAAATGACAGAGAACTAAGCTGTAGACTCTGTCAGGCAGTGTCACCTGCTCATGGTGCAGAGATGCCCAGAGGGGCTGGGCCACCTGTAAGTCACCTGAGGTTCTTCTGCAGAGCTGGGGAGGACCTGGGTGCGGGCTCCCGCCTGGCTCCAGGTGGGGATGCAGGACCTGGGTTCGAGGCCTCTGGCGCACGGGCCCACAGCCCTAGCTCTGAGAGACCACAGCAGTCCCGGGGTAAGCAGGGGAGAGTGTGTGCGGGGACACCGAGGTCACTGTGACAGGGGTGTTAGAGCAGAGACCCTTAGGAGGATGGGGAGGGGTGGCTGGCTGCGTGGGGCAGACCCCCCCATCCCAGGGTGGCACCCCCAGGGCCAGGTCCTAGCCTCCCCTCTACCAGCTGGGGGTCCAGCCACCCTGCTGCCCCACAGGCCACAGGCTGTCCCAGCCTGGTTTCTTTGCCAGTTAGTGGGATCCAGGGAGTGGGGGTGGCCCCCGCAGTGTTTCTCCCCTGCCCCCCATGCCCCTGAGGCAGGTGGGATCCCGGAGGCCCCACCATGGCCAGGCTCTCCTTGCCCTGTGTTACCTGGTCTGTGAACCCAGTTTGGGAACAGCAGGACCAGCGTGGGGAGCAGTAAGCAAGGATGGGGACGGGGAAGGAGGCACAGCCGCTCCGCCGTCTGGCCACTCCTGATGGAACTCAGGCTGGGGAGGGCGGGTGAGCTGTGCAGGAGGAGGAGGTTCCCGTGCGAGTCCTTCAGCCTCTGCCCACCAGGAGGACACCTGACCCCTCCTTTTTCCCCTCCCGGCGGCTGGCTGAGCCTGTAGGCTGGGCGGGCCCCTCAACCTTCCGCTCTCCCCCCAGTGGGCAGCTGCTTAGTTATAATGTAGGGTCACCACCAGCCTCCTGACGGCTACCCTCCCTGCCCAGGTTAAGGTCACCCTCTTTCCTGCCCCCACTCTCCTGACCCCTTCTCCTCCCCTTCTGTGTCCCAGCACGGGTCCTCTTCTCGCCCGCAGCGTCAGGTCGCTATCCGTGGTCCTCGTGTGTCAGCCTCGAAGTCTCGCTGGCGCTCTGTGGGGCCAGAGAGCCCTGTTGCTTCCTTTGCGCCTCCGCTCCCTCGGCGGGCCCTTGCCGGCGTCGTGAATGGATGAATGGCCGAAGGGGCAAGGAGGGGGCTCCGGGGAACAGCCCACCCGCTAGCCGACCCCAGTGCCAGCGACTCCAGAGAACCAGGCGGCTGGCCCTGGAAGAGCAGCTGGGCTCCCTTTCGTCGCGTCCCTGGCCGAGCTGGGCTCCCGTGGCACTGGCCCGGGTCCGAGCGGCCGGCGGGTTCTGCCCTGACCGTGCCCGAGTCTGCCCTCTTCGGTGCGTGGCCCGCGGGGTCGGGCACAGCGTCAGCCCCCAGCTGCCTCCAGGAGTACTCTCTCGCCTGGCAGCCGGCAGAGGGGAGACAGGCAAGATGTGTAATTTTCAGTTGCTAATTGTGACGCCCTGCAGCTTGCGGAGCTAAAAATAGTCTGCGTTTTTGTTGAGTAGTTTAAAAAATAGAAGCCCACGTGCTGCCTCAGGAAGAAGCCCCCTTACCACGCCTGGCAGAGGCAGGGGGCTGGCTCTCCCCGTCTTCCTCCTCCCGGCAGATCCTGGGACGCATGCAAGATGGGCCCTGAGGGCTATTTTTGTCCCAGTTTTCCAGGAAGCTGGGTTTCTTAATTTGGGGTCCACAGATGAGCTTCTGGGAGACCGTCAGGCCCTGGGATCGTATGCGGAGTACGGTGGGAAGGTGCCTTTGCCATGTGTCCGGGCAAGGGCTCCAGCCTCCCTGGGAGGCACAGCAGAGTCGCGGCCCTGCAGGGAACACTTGGGGGCAACGTGGAGGAGGAATGACAGTCCAGGAAAAGGCAGGGCTGTGGGCGGGCAGGCCTGGGCAGACCTGCGTGTCGCTCCGGCCTGAGTGGCGGGTCCTGTGAACCGAGCCTTGGTGTCCCCATCTGAGAAATGGGCCTCTCCGGGCTGCCTCCCTGGGTTACGGGAGAATTGCTTTCACATGAGATGAGTTATATCAATAGAATGCCCAGCACACGGCCTGGCTGTGACTCTTAACGACAGACATCTCAAATACAACGTGCTCAGCCAAACGAAAGCTTATCCCTGCTTCTGTGTTTCTGAGATGTTTCCAGAGCCGCAGACTCCAGGGTCCAGAAGGGTTCCTAGGATTCTGGCTGTGTGCTGGGAGCCGCCCTAGACAGCTGCTCCCTGTCGAGTTGAACAGAGGCCTGGCCCTGGCGCCTCCTGGTGTTGCTCCCACTCTGCTCTGGTGGGGCTGGCCAGTTTCCCCTAGGGGCCCCTTCTGACACTCCTCCCTCAGTCCCTTTGGGGCTCTGTGCAGACGTCCGGGGCGGGGTGGTGACGGCTCATCACATCCCTTTCCCGGGATGGGTCCCGGAGAGGTGAGTTGGCCTCGGGAGCGGGTAGCTCGGAGAACTGGTTCCCACCGACGGGCCAGGCCGTGGCCCTCCCGTGTGGCTCCTGAGGGATGAGGCCCCCGCCCAGCCTGGTCACTGAGTCCCTTCCTGCCCAGAGCTGGCACAGAAAGCCCGTGAGGCAGTGAGCTGGAGGCCCCTGGGCCCTGTTCCTGGGCCGGGACACTCGGCCGTGGGAGTGGGGGGTGAGAGTGAGGGCCCGTCCCCGTGGAAGCAGACCCCTCCTGGAGGCACAGGGCTGCCCAGGGTAGGTGTGAGGAGGGGGCACCCTGCACAAGGACAGTGCGGTGTTGGGTGTTCCTCTGGGGTCTGCCTCGCTTGTATTCCTCACCCGCGTGCATCGAAGGACGGTAAATTTCTTGCCGCAACTTCAGCTGTGGGAGTCTTTTGTGGGACCACTGGTGGGGTCAGGCCTCCCCGCCCTGTTGCACTCTCCCCATCTCTGGGCACCCTCCGTGCAGTGGGGAGGGCTGTTGCTGTCGCCCAGGCCTGGGAACGCTGGAGTATGCGTGCAGGCGGCACGCACAGCAGGCTCTGGCCCCTGCCCGGAACCATCTGGGCCTCCATTGCAGCTGCAGCTGTCAGGGGTCCAGGGGCCCCTGCAGCGATGGGGTGGGGTGCAGGGCCTCTGCCTGGCTGCCCTCTGGGGGCCTGTGCCCGGCTCTTGCTCACGTGTGGCCAGAGGCAGACCCCCTTCGCTGTTTGTGCCGCCTGGGGGATGGGCACCGACTGCATTAGTGGGTGCTGTGCCTTGAAGAAGCTGCAAAAGGGAATTTCATTCATGCTCTCCTGCATAAACTTCCTAAACCTTCTTTCCTGTCTCTCCCGGCGTGTCTCACTGCACTGGGGCCGCCTGAGATCTCTGCTCTTACCCTCTTAAAACGCGAGAGTCTCTCGGATCCTGGCTCCCCCACCCGCCCACCTGCTCTCCCTCCTTTCCCCGGGCCTCTGTCCCTCCGTGCTCTCTCCACGGCTTGGCGCAGCGTGTTCCTTAGAGGTGTGGGGGGCATGTGCCTGCGTGCACTGTGCGTGCATGTGTGCACACGCACCTGTGTGTACACATGTGTGTTATTGTGGGGGAGCTGTGAGTGCTCAGAAGCTAACGTTTCTGGTTGTGTCCCCTAAAAGGGGCCTCTCGCCTGGGCTGTGCTAATCCAGGGCTCCGGAACGTGCCTGCCGGAAAGGATCCCGGAGGTCGAGGGCCACGTTCCCGCAGCCAGGCTGGCCGAGCCGGGGCGCGGCGTCTGTGCTGGTGCGCACCCTGGTGCGAGCGTCTCCCCTGCGCTCCCCACAGCTGCCGCCAAGTTCAAGTTCAGACGTCAGGGCTCGTGTGACAGTGTGGCCTCTGTGGCTCACAGGGAGCGCCTGCCCCAGACGGCAGCTGGGGGCAGCTGGCCCCCGTGAGTGGGCGTGCGGGGCTTCTGACCCGTCACCCTCTGGGCACCCGAGCCGGCAGCACGCGGCTGTTCTAGATGTGGGAGGGGCACAGGCGGCTTCCCTGGCGGTCAGCTGAGGCGTGTGGCGGCCTTCACTGGCCACTGCGGTCCGGGCGGCCGAGAAGTGCGTGTTGAGATGCCGGGTGTGTTCCGTCAGCGGGTCCCACGGACACCTCCGGGGAGGCTCTGAAGCGTCTGCGTCTCCGAACAGCCCACCTGGGGGAGGAACGGGCTTCGCCTGCTGCCCCTGTGCCCATGAGGGAAGGACGTGTGCCCCGCGGGGCGCTCCCAGCGGCAGGGCTGCGCGCCGGGCCGCGTGTCGTCTCCGTGGGAACCTGCAGTCCGGGGCAGGAGGTGTGGTGTGTGCCCACGGCTCTCAGGCCCTAGATCAGAGGCCATAGGTCAGAAGCCAAAGGTCAGAAGCAGTGGCAGCTGGGGCTGGGCCACTCGGGTGCCATCGAGGCGAGGTACAGATGTGGCGCGTGACCGTGTCTGGTACCGCTCCAGGGACACAACCACATCAGCTTCTGCCTCCTCACGTAACCCTCCCCACAGCCCTGCAGGGAGGTGGGACAAGAAACTCTACACCCAATTTACAGCTGAGGAGACAGAGGCTCGGAGCAGCTCAGTGGCTGCCCCTCGGACGTGGCGGCAGAGAACGTGTCTCCTTACTCCATGGCGGTGCCCGCCCAGGGCCTGCAGCCGAGAGAAAGGACTCGGGCGTGAGGGCAGACAGGGCATGAGCCGCTGGGGCTGCGTGGGGGCTTCCCCGGGCACTACCACCTGTGCTGGACCACAAGGGCCAGCTGCTTTAGGGACAGTAGCAGGAGTGCCAGGTGGGGCCCCTCAGGCTGAGCCTGGAGGGCCAGGACAGCCGCGGTCGGGCAGAGTGGCGCCTGGGGAGAGGGCAGCAGTGCAGCGCAGGAAGCCCTGTGCCTCGCTGCTTTGCCCACCTCCCCTCTGGCCAGCCCCCCAGGCTGGCACGTGGCACAGGGCCTCCGCCTCCGCCAGGCAGCCTCCCAGCACCCGCGGCCACCCACAGTGCCGCTCCAGCCGTGCAGGGTGGGGTGTGGCCTTCTCACCTGGCTGCTGCACCTCCGGGCCCCTCTCTGCCCAGCGGCCCGGACCTGCCCCCACTCCCAGCGGCCCTGCGTGGGAGGCAGGAGGTGGTGAGGCCCGTCTTCTGGGAGACAGTGAGTCACTCTCACCCCCTCGCTGTGCGCACGTTCTCTCTGAGTTAAGTCTATAATTAGAAGGTGCCTGCCTTCCTGCCTGAACAGGGGAGGAGCTGCAGGGAGTCAAGAGGAGGCTGGCTGGGTGCCAGCCTGTCCCCCACTTCCCGCAAAGGGGCTGCTGCTTCATCCAGGCCAGCCCAGCTGAACTTGGGGCAGAGGTGAGGGTCCCGCAGACGCTGGGCGGGAAAGCGGACCCACCCAGCCCGTCTCTGCCTGGCCCGGGGCTTCCCGGGCTCTGCGCAGGGGCTGCCTGTGCTTCCTGCTCCCATTGCCCCTGGAAACTCTGGGAAAATGCCCGTGCCTGGCTGCCCCCTAGACCAGGTAAATCAGAGTCTGGGGGGAGCCGGGCAGTGTCTGTGAGAAGTCCCTGGAAGACCGTGCCCACAGACGAGGGCCCTGACCTGGTTTGGCTGGTGCCGCTCAGCTGGAGGCTGAAAGTCCCAGAGGGGCAGGCTGCCCCGGCCCCAGCCACCTGCGCGCTAGTCACCTGCGTGTCTCACTCAGATGCAGGCTCGACCCGGCAGGCCTGGCCTGGAGCTCGAGACCCTGCATTTTATCAGTTGACTGGGTCTTGCTGCTGCTGCTGCTGGCCCAGGGTCTGGAACTGAGCGTGCAGCTGAGCCACCTGGAGGGGTTGCGAGGCCCAGTCCTGCCAGGGTTTCTGACTCAGAAAAGGTGCTGCTGCCTGTGGCTTTAGAGCATCGGGCTTGTGTGCCTGGAGCTCAGGGCACCTGTGTCCTGGGCACCCACGTGGCCTGCAGGGGGCGCCGAGCAAGCAGGCCGGTGGGTGCGGTTCCCGGGGGTGGTGATGCGTCCGGTGCCCGGCACCTTACACCTTCCGCAAGGGCTCGTTTGATCCTCTCAGCAACCCTCTGAGGCAGCGCACTCCCTGTGCCCATTTCACAGGTGAGGATCCCGACAAAGCCCCGACAAGTGGCCGAGCCAGGCTCAGACTCAGGCCGCCCTGCCTGCCTTGGCTGCTGGCTTGGCTCGAATCTTGGCGCTGCTGCGGTCTGCCTCCGTGACCCGGGGCAGGTACCAGCCCTCTGCACCTGTCCTCATCTGCGGCCTGGGGAGAGGGGTTCCTGTGAGGAGAAAAGGAGACCGTTCAACTCGAGACCCTAACACGCTGAGCACCCTGCGCCTCAGCTGTCGTGCTGAGCTCCCGAGACTGGAGCGCAGAGACCCCGGGGCTCAGCTCCGCGTGGCCCCTTCCTCTAGCAGGGGCCCAGTAGTGGGTGGGGACACAGGTGTGCAGCCACAGGCCACAGTTCCTGCTCTTGCTGGGATGGAAGAGGAGGACCCAGTGCAAGAACAGAAGGGACCTCAGGGGCCTCAGGAATGGGTGGAGGCGGCCAGTGCCGATGCCAGGCAGGTGAAGTGCTGTGGAAAGTCGAGGGCCGGAGAGACCAGCAGGAGCGGGGAGCTGGCCTGTGGCAGAGCTGGGATTCTGACCCCAGGGTGCGCTTCATCCCGCCCAGGAGGAGCCACACGGGGACCCTTCCTCTCCCTCCTAGCACTCAGCCTGGAGACCCTCCCCAAAGTGCTTGGTGGCCAGGTGGGAGCGGACCCTGCTGGGGACTGAGGTTGGTGGGGCGGGGCCCTGGGGACATCCCCAGGACCTGCAGGGACTTGGTTTGTGGGCTGGGGCGATGCCCCTGGGTGTGTCTCGAGTGGCTCTCAGGGGAAGTAGGGTGGGGAGAACTTGGGGAACCCCTAACCTGTGGGCCAGAGTGGCTCTGTGTGGCCCCTGTGGGCTCTGCCGACTCACTGAGAGGGTTCTGAGGCCCTGCTGAACCCCTGCGTGCCTCAGGCACCCCTGCCAGACCCCTCCCCAGGCCCCACCCTTGAAGATGACCTGCTTCTGCTTGGCCTGCCTGTCCCTTCTCTGGCAGCCGACAAGTGGGCTGAGTCCCCGTGCTGGCTCCCTGCCACCCCCACCGGTTCCTGGTCTCCCAGACAGGCCTCCCGCAGGAGGCAGACCCCCTTGCAGGCTGGACCTGGCTGTGGGGCCGGCAGGGCGGTGTGAGTTAGTGGGGTGTTAGCACGTGCTCCTCCTCTGCAGCGGGGGAGGCCAGTGGCTTAGAAAATGCCATCTCTGATGACCCCAGGAGCTTGGGGTGACCACCTGCCAGTCACCTTCTGAACCCAGAAAACCGTGTGACCTCGGGGAGGTTGCCCCACAGTGCATGGGCCTCAGGGAAGATGCTGGGGCCCTGCTGAGCACTGTGGCTGCGAGGGTGGTGAGGGCCAGCGAGCCCAGCTTCATCGTTTCATTGCACAGATGGTTACTGAGCCCCACTCTCAGCCAGCAAGAGTGGCAAGAGGCCACAAAGGCAAATGATACAGCCACTTGCGGCCTAGTGGGTCAGCAGTCTACGGTTAACCCAGGGAGGCTTCCTGGAGGTGGACACACCTGCGCTGGACACACCTGCGCTGGACTTGGAACTCCTAGAATTTCCTTAGTTGAGTTCCTTCCCACTGGGCCTCAGTTTCACTATCTGAAAAACGAAGGGTTTGCTCCCGTCAGTGGTTCTTGGGCCTGAGTGGTGGCAGAAGCCCCTGAGGGCTTATCGGGGCATAGCAGCGGGACCCAGCCTGGGTATCTGAGCAGCAGGCCAGGCTGGGCCCAAGAACCTGCATTCCGACACGGGCTGCTGCAGCCGCCCGACTTCGGGGGGAGCGGTCTGTGAGTCTGCACCACACCCGCCCCCGTCCTGGGGCGAGGGCCGCACAGAGCCTGGAGGCCTGGACTTCCCATCCCCACCTCGTCCTGGGGACTCTCCTGGAGTCGGTGCCCTCCTAGCAAAGGATTGTCTAAGAATTCCAAGGAGACGGTCAGGTGTGTGGTAAGGAGACCAGTGTCATGCGGGCAGGGTGTCCTTCTTCCCTGGTGCGAGGTACAGTGAAGTACTGTGGTGTGAGCAGTCGGCTCTCTGCTCATAAGGCCCTGGAGGGCAGTGGCCCGTGGTCCCCTCATGGCAGCGAAGTAACACGGTCACCATTTGCTCTGCACAGTGGGGGAGCTGAGGCCAGAATGGCTCAGAGGTTTGCCCGTCCAGAAGGCCAGCACTGAGCACCGTGGCCTGTGCGGGGAGTCACAGAGCCCAAGGGGCTGTGGGGTACTGCTTTGTGAATAATGCCCCGTGGCAGGGTGGCTTTGGGCTGTGCCTGGGAGCCCGGTGCCAGAGCAGAGCACCCACGTGCCAGCAAGAGCAGCCGGGCTGCCTGCAGTCCAGACTGTCTGTGCCCCACTGTGGCAGGAGGGCCCGGCTCTTGACCCCAGCCGCCTGCGCCCTGTGCCTGTCTGCCCTCCGAGGGTGGGAAGGGAGTGACTGGCCAAGTGTGCCAGCCAAGGCCAGGATAGGCCACACTTGTCTCTCGGGCACGAGTTTCAGAGGTCCTGGCTGGCAAATGCCACATCGCCTTGTTCCCACTTGGTCCTTCCCACGTGTGGCTGGCTGTCTGGGGCAGTGGGGAAACTGAGGCCCAGAGGGTTTCGGGCTCCCCTGGACTTCACAAGAGCTCCCAGCTGCAATGTGAGGCAGGGACCTCGAGCCCTGTCACAGTGGGTCATGCCACGGTGGACAATCCAGGCTGAGTGCCAAGCCCACCACGCTGCTACCCAGCTGCTCAGACATCTGCGTCTCAGGGGCATTCAGATGCCACAAGTCCAAAAGCAAGTTCCAGATCTTTCCCCAAGCCCTGCCCTCATGCCCTGTCTCGTGCCGGTCAGCTGCCCAGCCTGGGACCGTCCATCAGTGTGGGGTCAGCCCTGCTGCCCTGACCACCTGACCTGACAGTCTCTCGCTGGGCTGTGGCGAGACGCACGGACTGGCCCCGGATCTCTCAGAGAAGCGGCACACCATGCCCTGCCCGCAGCACTCGCGGTGTGCGTGCCCGGGGCCCTCTTTGCTCAGCCCTGCGCACGCACTGGGTCAGGACCTTGGCCCCCACTGTCCCCCACTGTCCCTAGGATTTTCCTTTCTCGTCCCTGGAGCTGCAGGGCTAACACCAGCGGTTCGAGCCCCACCTCATCCGGGGCCGCCCTGACCACGCACTGCCTGCCGCCTCTGCCTCCTCCCACCTTTTCCTCGTAGTTCTCCTCTCCGCTGGGTGGAACCCCAGGCCCTGGACTGAGGCCTGGTGTGCAGGGAGCAGGCGCTGAAGGAACGCTGATCAGTGTGCAGTGTCTGGGGGCCACCGTGGAGCCCGCCCCGGGGTTGGGGTGCCCCTCGCTGGCACTGCTGGGGTTCACCGTACAGCCCTGCCTGGGAGGAGGCCCGCGAAGGCGCCTTTGATGCCTCACTGCCTCTTCCTTTTCTCCCAGGAAACTATGCCCCAGACGTCCGTCGTCTTGTCCAGCTTCCTCGGGCCCAGCTGTAGCGGACAGGCGCAGCCCGGCATGGGGGAGCGGGGAGGTGGGGCCGGCGGCGCCTCCGGGGACCTCATCTTCCAAGAGGGACGCCTCATCTCTGGGTCCCTGGAGGCCCTGATGGAGCACCTGGTCCCCAGGGTGGACTATTACCCTGACGTGAGTGCCCAAGGGCCCGGGCGGTGTGGCTGAAGGGGGGGACCCGGCCCCCGGGGAGGCTGCTTCTGGGAGGGCGAGGGAGGCCCGGGCAGAGCTGCAGGGCTGGGCGGAACCTGGGGAGGGGTGGGGCGGTGGGGGGCCCAGCTTCGCTTCCGGTGCCATCTTGCCTGGTGCTCCGCACATACCCGCCCACCCAGCCTAGGCGCCGAGGAACCTGCAGTGACTTCCCTGCTGCTGCCCCCAGGCCGCCGGGGGAGGGGGCTCCAGGGCCCTGAGCTCTCGGCGGGGCCCTGGGGAGGAAGAGGAGTAGTTTAAAGGGTCCTGAGGAGGCAGGTTTGAGTCTTGGAGCCAGCGGCTGGGCTGGGAAACTTGTTCTGTGCATAAACCCAGGTGGTCCAGGATGAAAAGGGGGCGGCTACTGCCCCATGCCCCCCGCTCCTCCCGTGCAGACCCCAAGACAGGGAGGAGCAGGACTGGAGACCAGGTGGTTCTTCGACAACCCAAATCCTCCCTCTTCGCCTCAAGATGGCTTCATACATACATTATCGAAGCAGAGAAAGCGTTCCCTTGTCAAGTGGGGCTTCCCTTCCTCTGACGGGTGACGTCTCTTAGCGGCAGTGGCCTTGCAGCCTGCCTGCTCCCTTCTGTGAGCTGAACCTCCTTCCTCTGGGGGCCGTCCTGCCCCCCGTCCCCCTCTCCCTCCTGAGGACAGTCGTGCTGCTGGCCCTGGGAGTCGGCTCGGCTTCCCCACCTGCTGCGCCTCCTCCACCCGCCCAGGATTGGGAGGACTTGGCTTTGCGTGGTCCCGCGCTCCATCCATCCATCTGTCCATCCCGTAAACCCTGTCAGGCCCGGCTGGGGCTGGTGCTGGTGGCGTGCGCTTGCGCGGGCACACACGGCAGCTTGGTGCCCGGGTGCAGAGCCAAGGGCTGGGCCCAAGGCCCTGAAGGAGGCCGGCCGGTGGGAGGAGCTGCCCCTCTCATCAGCCTGCCCCAGAGGAGTCCAGTGTAGTCCTCAGAACGCTGCCCTGGGATCCTGACCTGCTTCCCAGGAGAGAACAGAGGGATGGCAGGGCAGGAAGTGGGGCAGGAGCGTCCAGGTGGGCATTGGCTCCTCTGCTGAGCTCCTGGGTTCTCTCTTTCCCCCACCCCGCCCTTCCCTCATTGCCACCACCCCACATGCATGGGCAGCCAGACAGGTGCTCGCGCGTGCATGTGCGCACACACGCAAATCAGTAAATTTCCGTGCTCCTCCTTGGAGGTGCGCAGGCTCCTCCCTTGGGTGCCCCTGCCTTTGGCTGAGAGCTCGGTGCTGGGCCTTCCCTCCACATCTAAGCCGTTTGCTTAAAAGGGGGACCCTGAGAGTCCCACCTGCCGGCTGGGACTCCCGAGTGGCCGTGCTGCCTGGCGCAGGTCACAGGGTTTGTGGGAGGTTAGAACAGCCCCAATGCTGCAGGGTGGCCTGCATGGGGCCCAAGGCCCCCGAGTCCTGCTCCAGGAGGCCTGCGTTCCCCCAGAGTGCGGCCCAGCCTGCTTCCAGCTGGAGCAAGGAAAACCTGGTTCTTAGGGCTGGGAGTAGGGGCAGAGGGTCCTGGCCGCCCAGCATACAGCAGCCATGTGGGGCAGAGTGAGGTCCAAACTCAGCAGCGCCACCCACCCCCAAGTCCCCCTGTCCACAGGGCAGTGTGAAGAGCCGGTAGGCACTGACAGCCGTGACCCCCACGGCCTTTCAGTCCAGACTGTCAAGAACCCGGAGAGGGGGCACGTAGACATGGTATGGAGGGGCCCTGATGTGGCAGTTGGGGTCAAGGCCTATAGCTGGTCAGAGACAGGGGGAGGGGTTCCACTGTGCCCTGCCCCCAATGGTCAGACCCACCCACAGGTCTGCTCTGCCAACCATGCCATGACCTGGCCGTTCAGGCCCCGCCCACGGGCCAGCTCCGCCCACCATGTCACCTCTGCTGGCCAGGCCCTGCCCACTTGCCACTCCCCTGGTCAGGCCCCGCCCCCGGCCAGGTCCCGCCCACTAGTAAGCCCAGTCCATTGCCACGCCCAGTCAGGTCCCACCCACTGGTCAGGTCCACCCACTTGCCATACTCCAGTCAGCCCCGCCCGCTGTCATGCCCCAAGTCAGCCTCACCCCCGAACAGCCCCGCCCATGACCAGGCCCCACCTGCGTGCCACGCCCCATTCAGGCCCCACCCACTGCTCAGCTCCACCCACTTGCCACGCCCCCAGCCAGACCATGCTCCCAATCAGGCCCCCACCCACCTGTCAGGCCCCGCTCCTGGTCACCCCACCGTCATGCTCGTGGTAAGACCCCACCCACTGGCCGGCTCTGCCCACTGCCACACCTGGGCCTGGCTCCACCCACTGGTTGGCTCCACCCACCCGCTTGCCAGGCCACGCCCCCTGGTCAGCCATGCCCACTTGCCATGCCCTCATCTGCCCCACCCACTGGTCGGCCATGGCCCTGGTCAGGCCCTGCCCATGGTCCAGCCCTGCCCCAATCTGGCCCCTGGTCAAGCCACGCCCATTGCCATGCCCCCAGTCAGGCCCAACCCACTGGCCACCCCACCCATAGTCACGCCCCTGGTCAGGCCTCGCCTGCTGGTTGGCTCCACCCACTTATGCCCCTGGGTCAGCCCTCCCCCTGGTCAGGCCCCACCCACTCGTCAGCTCTGCCCACTTGCCACACCTCTGCCAGTCGGAGCCCGCCCATGGGCCAGCTCCACCCACTTGCCACACCCCCGATCTGTCCCCAGCCCCTGTTCAGCCCCGCCCCTTGCCCCCGCTCCCGTTCAGGCCCCTGGTCAAGCCATGCCCATTGCTGCGTCCCTAGTCAGTCCTGCCCCTGGTCAGACCCCACCTGCTTGCCACGCCCCCAGTCAGGCCCCACCCATTTGGGTCAGCCCCACCTATCAGGCCCTGCCCATAGTCACGCCCGTGGTCAAGCCCTGCCTGCTGGTTGGCTCCACCCACTTACCATGCCCCTGGGTCAGGCCCGCCCCTGGTCAGGCCCCGCCCACTTGCCACACCTCTGGCAGTCAGCCTGCCCACGGGCCAGCTCCACCCACTGCCACGGCTCCGCCCACGGGTCAGCACTGCCTGCTTAGCACGCCCGTTCACTTCCGCCCACTGGGCACGCCCACGGGCAGGCCCCGCCCACTTGTCAGCTCCACCCACCGTACCGCGCTCCCGCTGGTCGGGCCCCACCCCTCTGACCGGCTCGGGCCTTTGGCAAGCCGCGCGCCCGCCGGCAAGGCCCCTGGCTGAGGACCAGGCCGCTCCGGACCCCGAGCCTGGCGCAGGGAGTGCCGTGGGTCCCACGCACGCCCCGGGCTGGGCTGGCCTTCGTGGGGCGCGGGGCCGGAGCACGACGGGG
>NW_012150108.1:165023-176705 GCF_000956105.1 Propithecus coquereli | reverse complement strand
CGGCCTGCGCGGAGCGGGGCCCGCGGGGTTTGCTGGTGGCCGCCCGCCCGGCGCTCTGCGCGCACCTGCCGCCGCCGGAGGCTCGCGGGGGAGGCCACGAGTGCCCGGCGCCCGCGGCCTGCTCGGCGTTGGCGCCAGGCGGGGCCGTCAGAGGGGCGGAGACGGGCTCCGGCCGCAGCCTGGGGGTGGGTCGGGACGGGCTCCTGAGGGGCCGGCGGAAAAAGGCAGGGCGGCTCCCTGGGGGTGTGCGATTCTGGGCCGAGGGTCCGGAGAAGCCAGAGAGGAAGGCCCTGCGCGCATCGCGCGGGCAGAGGCGGGAATGCGGGCTCCGGTTCCTGCGGGGCGGGGCCGGGGCGGGGCTGTGGGTCGGGTCCGGGCTGGAACCAGGCCGGTCCAAAGCGGTGCGGCGGGGGCTGGGTGGTTCGGGAGCCGGGTCGCGGGGGTAGTCGGGGCCGGCGCTGTGGGCGCAACGGTCCGGGTGGGCCTGCGGGGAGCCTGGGCTGGCGCAGGAGGGGTCCTGGCCCCTGGGGGCGTTCGGATGGGTCAGTGGGGTCGCGGCGGCCGAGCGCTTGGCACCCGCCCCGCCCCGGGGCAGAGGCTGCGAGGCCGTCTGCGGATCGCTCGGAGCCGGCGCGGCCGCCTTTCCTGACCTGGGGTCGCACGTCTCCTCCCCCCGGGATCACACCCCCGCCTCCTTCCCCAGCACTTGCCACCTCGCTTTTAACAGAGAGGGAGCGGACGAGAGTCTCCTCTAACCTGGTTTTGCTTGATTTCGACTGTGCTTTTTCTACCTGTAACTATTGCTACCGCTAATTATAGCAAACGGAAGTAGTTTTCTATGTCGTGCAGTGATGGTGTAGGTTTTCTGAGAATAAGTTTAAGTGAGAGAGGAAGCTGAGTTAAGAGGGGTAGAACTAAGCGAGAGTCTAGGTGGCTCAGGTGTGGCAAAGCTGCAGGTGGCACACGGGGGAGGGGGTGCCCAGCACAGGCCCTGGGGTGAGGGCAGCTTGCACCACTTGCCATCTTGTCACCCACTCTGTCCCGTGCTGCCCCAGGCCAAGCTGAAGTCCTTCTCAGCCAAGATCGTGCAGCTTCTGAAGGAATGGACAGAGGCTTTCCCCTACGACTTCCAGGACGAGAAGGCCATGGCCGAACTGAAGGCCATCACGCACCGTGTCACCCAGTGTGACGAGGTCAGTGCTCCTTCAGCCCTGGCCAGGCTCCCTGGGTATGTTGGGGGGGGGTCTGCCTTCAGGAGGGTGGCGTCTTCAGGGACAGCTCTCTATGTGGTCCCCTTCCTTGTCACTCCCTCAAGAGGGTTGCTGGGTGGCTTTATTCAACCTCCCTCACCCCTAGATGACAGCCCAGTTGGTCAGCGACTGGCCAGACTCACCCATGACACTGCATGCAAGAGCCCAACAGCCTGGTGACCAAGATCACTCCTGGCCCTTGGCACCCTTGTCCCTGGAGTGGGGTATATCAAGGGCTTGTAAGAGTCTCTTTGCCTTTCCTGGCTCCCAGCTCAACCTGGGCCTTTGGTGTACAGACAGGGGACCTGAGAAGCCTGGGCCAAAATTCCACGTACTCAGCTCCTGTCCACCCAGAGGGCTTAGGAGGTCCAAGGAGAGCTTCAGGAGGGGACAGGGACCCCAGGCTGCCCCTGCTCAGGGGCGGAGCCTCTTGGCCAGGGATGAAGTTCTTCCCGATGCCTTGCTCCATTCTGGGGGCCCCTCCTCCCACGGGAAGGCAGCGAGAAGCAGCCTCCTCAGCAGCGCTCAGAGGAGCTGGTGCTGTACTGTGTTCTATCATCGAAGGTCCAAAAGCTCGTGGCAGGTTTGGATATAGGGTGTGGGCTCCTGTTGGTCAGGCACGTCTCTGGAGGTGAGCTGGGTCTCCCAAGAGTGGTGGTGGCCTTGCCGCCAGGCCACACCAGCATCCTCGTCACCCCCGACCCCCACAGGAGAATGGCACGGTGAAGAGGGCCATTGCCCAGATGACGCAGAGCCTGCTGCTGTCCCTGGCCGCCCGGAGCCAGTTCCAGGAGCTGCGAGAGAAGCTCCGGCCACCAGCTGTGGACAAAGGGCCTGTCCTCAAGACCAAGCCACCGGCTGCCCAGAAGGACATTCTGGGCGTGTGCTGTGACCCCCTGGTGCTGGCCCAGCAGCTGACTCACATCGAGCTGGTCAGTGCCGCCATGTGCAGGGAGTGGGGCGTCTACTGCTGCTGTGCAGGGCCACCAGACTGTGGTGTCTCTTGTCACAATGCCGTAGGGACCATAGTCAGATTGGGTCATGGGTAGGGGAGCCAGCTCCCCAGCCTCAGACGGGCGTGTCCATCTGAGCAGCAGGTGCCCCTGTGCCTGGTACTCAGGGCTGTGGAAGCACGGCAGCCCTGCGTAAGAGGGAGGGACTGGGGCACTGCTGTCCTGCAGTGGGGACCATGGTGGCCCCAGGATGGAGGACTGGCCTGGGAGAAGGCCAAGGGCCTGTGCCCTGAGCAGGCCCCCTGCTCCCAACACACCCTGTGCAGCTCTGACCCTCCTCCTGCTGTCTCCTCACCCCCAGGACAGGGTCAGCAGCATCCACCCTGAGGACCTGATGCAGATCATCAGCCACATGGACTCCCTAGACAATCACAGGGTGAGTGGCAGAGACCTGTGCCATGCTCTGGGTCCCCAGCCGGTGCCACATGCCTGGCCGGCCTGGTGCCTGCGGCCATGCAGGGCAGGTGTGGGCCTCACCCAGCATGCCCCGAGTGCCTGCAGAGCACTGGGCCATGAGACCTGGCAGATGTGGCCCTGGCCCTGCGGGCACCTGCTTCAGAGGTCTCGGATGACTGCGCAGATGACGCACCGGGGAGCTGCAGGCTTGGCCAGGGACCCAGCCTGGCCTGCGCTGGGCAGCGTGGAGTGGTCTGGGCTGCCATGAAGCAGGCTGAGCTGTGGCCTGGCGGACCAGGCTAGCCACGGGGACTTCACTGTCCAAGCAGGGTCCTCCAGGCTCCCTGAGACCTGCCGTGTCCCCACAGTGCCGAGGGGACCTGACCAAGACCTATAGCCTGGAGGCCTACGACAACTGGTTCAACTGCCTGAGCATGCTGGTGGCCACGGAGGTGTGCCGGGTAAGCATGCCCCATGGCAGACGCGGTGGGGTGCCCCATCTCCACGCCCCGTCAGGCCCCGACTCCCGCCCCACCTGAAGCTGGGCGATGGAACTTTGAAAGTAAATGCACGGAGTCTTCCTTGCATTGCTAGGTGCATTCCTTGCGGTGCCTCCTTCAGTGATTACAGACACCCCGTCCTGTGCTTCCTCTGTGCCCAGCGCCGCCTGGCCCCAGTCGGGCCTCGCTGGGCAGACAGCCCTGCTCACAGCTGAGGAAGCTGAGCAGGGTCGGTGCCCTGGCGGTGCCGTGCTGAGGCTGCCCTGCGCCTTTCAGGTGGTGAAGAAGAAGCACCGGACCCGCATGTTGGAGTTCTTCATCGACGTGGCCCGGGAGTGCTTCAACATCGGCAATTTCAACTCGATGATGGCCATCATCTGTGAGTGCCTGGGTGCCCGGTGCGGGGGGCCTCGGCCTGCCTCCACGGCCCTCACCCCACCTGCTGTCCCTTGTAGCTGGCATGAACCTCAGTCCCGTGGCGCGGCTGAAGAAAACCTGGTCCAAAGTCAAGACGGCCAAGTTTGACGTCTTGGAGGTAGGCGTGAGCGCCTGCCACAGCCTTGCCCTGCATCGCCTGGAGGGGTGCCGACAGTGGGGTGGGGACTTCCCGGTGCAGCGTCAGCGGCTCCCTCTGGCCTGGCGCTGTCGTCTTCAGGTGGTGGGTACTCAGGCTCTCCTTGGCTAGGCTCTGACTACTTCCGGTGGACCCAGCATGGCCTAAGGGAAGTTCCGGGGAGCAGTTAACAAAGAGCTTGACAAAAGCGGGGCCCTAAGTCGCCAGGTAGACCGTGCGAGTGAGCGGAGCCTGGCTGGCCTCTTCCTTGGTCACCTTCTCCTGGATGTCTGGGTGGCCCAGAGGCTGGCAGACAAGTTCCTCTGCAGCCTTACCCGGATGCATTTGATCCTGGGATCCATTTTTTGTAAAACACTTGTATTTTGTGGGGCTGCTCAGGTCTCAGAGGTGTTGATACATGAAGAGGAGCAAAGAAAAGTTTTGAAGGCAGGAGGGACAGGCTGGGCACGGCAGGCAGGGCTGTGACACTTCTGTCCAGCTTTCCAGAGACACTGGGACCGAAACCTGGAAGCCCCTGGCTGTGGGGCCCAACCAGGTACCTTTGGGCGTTCCCTCCCCTGCGCGCACTCCTGGGCTGCCCAGGACAGAGACGCCTTCTCCGTCTGCTGGCTCCGGCCCTGCAGGGGAGCATCCTGAGCAGGTCTGAGGGGCGCCGGCCTGGGACACTGACCAGAGCCTCCCTGTACCCACAGCACCACATGGACCCATCCAGCAACTTCTGCAACTACCGCACGGCCCTGCAGGGGGCCACGCAGAGGTCCCAGATGGCCAACAGCAGCCGAGAGAAGATCGTCATCCCTGTGTTCAACCTCTTCGTTAAGGACATCTACTTCCTGCACAAAATCCACACCAACCACCTGCCCAACGGGCACATTAACTTCAAGGTGAGCTCAGCCTCCCGGGGTCCCAGCGCCACACAGGGCAGGGTCTGTGGGTCTCCAAGCCCTGCCTGAGGTTCGGAAGGGCCTTCAGGTCTGAAAGCGGCAGAGGGGTCAGGGGTGCTGTCTGACCGTGATGTGTGAGGTGCCCCTTGCCCTTCTGGGTGGATGTCCTGGTTACAGAGCTGGGAGTCACAGGGAGCCGTATTTACTCAGGACCGTGGCTACAGCCTGACCTCGCCAGGGAGATGGAGTCAGGAGGACCTCGGGCAGAGGGGAGGCAGGGGCAGAGAATTGCAGACGAAAGCCAAGAACCTGCCTGGTGCGGCTCAGGGCACCTGGCCAAGGGCGGGAGGGTGCGACGGAGGTGCCTGGGCAGGCGATGGGCCGTGGCTGTAGATGCCCACTTCGCACAGGCGAGGGTGGGAGCTGTGGACCCTACACAGGCCTGGAGAGGGAGATCCCGGCATGCTCTGGTTGGCGCCGATGGCTGGGTGTGGCCGGGGCGCCTGCCGCAGGCCGGGGTCATAGACGGGGTCCTCTTCAGTCCCGGCAAGGGAGGCACAGACCTGCCGCCAGCCTGATGGCCCAGGCAGAGGGCAGGACACCATGGCCTTGGAGGACACCTGCTGGCTCTGATGCCACACCACGTGCCACCACTGCCATGGGTTCAGCCATGCAGGGCCACTGTCCTATCTTGCTGGGACAGCAAAGTGAGCAGCAGACTGAGGCCAAAACTCACATACCCTGCACTGACCAAAGGTTTGGAGGTTAAGGCGACAGGTGAACATCACTTGGTCTTTTCCCCTGCAGAAATTCTGGGAGATCTCCAGACAAATCCATGAGTTCATGACGTGGACACAGGTAGAGTGTCCCTTCGAGAAGGACAAGAAGATTCAGAGTTACCTGCTCACGGCGCCCATCTACAGCGAGGAAGGTGAGGGCTGCTCCTGTGGCAGCACGGCCCTCCCCCCTGGACGTGCCACCCTGACTCCCTGTCCAGGCCCCACACCTGTTGGGGTTGCCCTGGCAGGTGGCCTGGTCGCTACTCTGTGCCACACGGGGCGAGCTCAGCTCACAGGGGCAAGTGTGTGTGATGGTTGGTTGTGGGCAGGGAACAGCAGGACAGAGGATCAGGCTCCAAGGCCACTCAGAAGGGCCAGAAAGGGTCAGGCAGCTGCTGCAGGGTGAGGAGCCTTCCCAGGGTCCCTGACCGGCAGCCGGGGAGCCCCACGCAGCAGAGACCGGCGTGCAGCCTAGCCAGAGGTCGCTGTCCTCTTATCCTGGGCCCAGCTGCTGCCCTGGAAGGGAAAACTGGGTGTTCACAGATGCCATGTGGGGACTCCGGTTCTGAGGGCCTCTCCTGTCCCTCAGCTCTCTTCATTGCCTCCTTTGAAAGTGAAGGTCCCGAGAACCACATGGAAAAGGACAGCTGGAAGACCCTCAGGTAGGGGAGCTCCAGGAACACCCCAGTCTGCAGGGAAGGGGCAGAACTGCGGGTGGGCCTGGGGCACCTCGGTGGCCTCGGTGCAGGGTGCTGGCGCAGGAGGCCGAGGCCCGGGTTTGGGTCCAGGCCCTGCCCCTGCCTCTCTGCCTGCTTGGGGGCCTGAGCGCGGCCTGTCCTGTCCACCCTCAGGACCACCCTCCTTAACAGAGCCTGAGGCGCCGACGCGGCTGCAGAGCAGATGGAGCTGGAGCACACGTAGGCACCGGGCGAACCTTGATTGACACGGGCTGAGCTGAGGAGGCCTCACTGGTTGGGGTCCGTTTTGTATATAACTTTTATGAGAAAAAGGTAATTATTTCATGCATCAACCTTTGGCACTTAAAAAGTTTTTTTGTTTATTTTAAACAACAGGGCAGGGCCCTGCTTTGGGGAGGGGGGGAAGAGTATCATGGGAGACGGTATCCATGATAGCGTCTTATTCTGATGAAATGGAGATTTTTATTTTCTACTTTTGATTGTTAACATCTTACAAAAAAAAATTTTTAAAAACCCAACCAAAACCAACGTGAGCCCTGCCTGCTCGGACCTCTCCAGCCAGTGTCTCTGACGTCGGGGTTAGTGCCTTAGAGGGTACTGGGGCCGTCTTCCTGCTCCACGCCAGGCACCGGCCCTCCCGAGCCTGGGCCTGGAGGCTCCTGCCGGGGCCGGGTGGCCCGGAGGTCTCATCTGCACACTTCTGGAAGCCCTTTGAGTGTGGGCTTTCCAAAGTTTACATTTTCATTTTCCTTTGTCAGGGATTTGTGGGGTCAGGGAGGGAGGGGCAAGGGCACCTGGCAGTGTATTTTCTGTGAGAAATTGGCAGGTCGTTCTTCAATTACATTTAGAAAAGAAGAAATCTAAAATGTGAGGGAGGCAGGGAGGAGTTGCGGGGGTCATCGGTTTGAGAGACAGTGAGCGAGCTTTGACGAAGAGAATGCAAAGCAGGCTCCGGGACAGTGGCTCGTAGAGCTGTTCTGGAAGCCCACGTGCAGCGGGAGGGAAGCGGCCCGAGAGGTGGTGTTCTAGGGGACTGCCCCCTCCCCGAATCGGAATCCGAGACACAGAATCGCCAGGCCAGAACTGCTGGAGCCCGTTCAGATAAACTGCCCCACACGGGGAGGTATTTCTCTGCACCCAGCCTAGAGGAGCGCATCCCTGTCCCATGCCTGACCTCCTGGCCTTTGCCCTGGGCCTTACTGACCGTGGGGCAGGGTGGCTCTCCCTCACAAGGCCAGAGGCAGTCTGTCTCCCTGCGGGAACTCCGCACCCCTGTCCCCCCCACGTGCCGGGTCCCACTTCCCAAAGCTGCTGGGAGAGCCGGCGCGCAGGCTGCCCTGGGGAGGCGGCGGCCCTGGGCGGAGCGAATAGTTGCACTGTATTGTCACAGTGTGTTTGCACTTTCCCACATCCTACCTAGTACAGACTGTATGTGGATAGTACATATTGCTTTGTCTGTCTTTGAGGTAAAGGCTTCAGCCTTGAGAATATATATTATTTGGAATACAGTGTTAGAACGTTTTCTGTACACATGGTCAAGGGCCTTCACATCCATGTGCTCTCACAGGTGATAAGTTCTAGTACCTACTTGAAACAGTGTCTGCGTCTGCTACTTTATTTTCCCAATTTGATACATACCTTCAATTCGATGTTTTGGTATTCTGAGATGAGCTGCGATTATAAAGCTGTACCATAACGCAGGATGTCAGCTTTGGTGTGACTGGACATACTCGCATCAATAAAGGAACACACTGCTCCCGGCCTTGCCTGCTGTGTGCGCGCAGAGACGCGGGCCTACGCGGGATGTGGGGACGAGGCTGCCAGGCCCGGCACAACCTTCCAAGGAGGGGCTGGGCAAGGGGCTGTCATCTATGGGGCAACGCATTCTGACAAAGGGCTTTCCAACGACTTCCTGCTACAAACGGCTATGCGGGAGGGGTGTTCTAGTCCTGCATTCCTCAGCGTGAGCCCCCAGAAAGATACCACCAGTGTGTACTGCACGGTCCTGCGAGTCTGGGAGCCCTAGTTAGACCAGGCTGTGAGGGCCCCCTGACTGCAGGGCCAGCCAGCCCCTCCTGGGGCGTGGTGGGTGGGGAGCCCCTGCTGACACCTTCCCGCGCAGCAGTCTGCAGGACGCAGTCTGGGTGGGGCCCCTCACACACAAGCACTGAAGAAGAGGGGTCTGAGAGATCTGGGGAGCTGGAGTCGAAGGAAAAGAACTGAGGCACCAGAGGAAAGCCAGCCCCCCGCTCCTCCAGGCTGCCCATTCCTGTGTCCATGGGGCCCGGCTGGATGACGCCAGAGGCTCTCGTTACAGCTTTTTTAGACAAGCGCAGTAGTGAGAGGGAAAGTAGAATGAGGAGTTCCACCTGCAACCAACCGTGAACCATTGGGAGGTAACTCACCACCTTCCGACCGGCCTCCGCGCAGCTCGGACCGAGCCTTGCCTGGTGTCTTCAGAGCTGACAGCTCAAGTCTGACAATGCTTCGGCGTCTGTCATTCCCATGAGACTGGCGCCGCCCCGCAGAACACTTTCTGTGGGGAGGGAACATTCTCTGGTATAGGAGCCACTGACCACACGTGGGCACTTCACATTGAAATGTGGCCAGTGTGACTGAGGACCTGGGTTTCTAATGTGAGCCTCAACAGCTATCGGCCACTGTACTCGACAGAAGCCTGGGCCCCAGCACCTTGCTGCCTGTCGCCCCTCCAGTGCCCGCTGGAGCAGACGGGGCAGGACAAGGGCTCAGGTGTTTGTGGAGCAAACCCGGACACCAGTGAGGATGCTTGAGCTTTGGGTAAATGGCACCACTTTTTAGGTCTTTAAATCCAATGACATCCCTAATTTCCTGTGACGTTATTTTCAGAAGTATCCACCTGTCTCAGCTAAAGAAGGGGTAGCACATAATTTGGACTGTGCCTGGGACACGACCTCGAGCAGTGTGAGCAGAGTGCTCCTGGCCACCCTTCCCCCGCAGGCAGTTCCTCCAGGGCTGTGGTTCTCAAGTGTGGGGCCTGAACTTGTCTGAAATACCCATTTGCAGGCCCCACCCTAGGCCTGCTAAATCAGGAACACAGCCCTGGGCTGCATGCCTCCGTGAGCAGCTCTGGCTGCCGAGGGTCTGAGTGGGTTCCTCTCCCCCTCCGACGCCCCCCCAGGACCCTCCTCAGGCACACTGACCTCACAGCCGTCAGCACGCCCCCATCCTGCACCTCCTCCACTACTGGCGACCTGTCCTCACACCTGGAAGCACTGGTTCCTCCCGCAGGAGTCCCCAGGTCATCCTCGGTGGTGGCCCATGCTCCCTGGGGCCTGCTCCTGCTTGCCCGTCTCCTGCGGGGCTGTCGTGTCTGTCTCACGCACTAGTCCCGGCTCTTTCTTTGCAGGAGCTGCTTTTAATGCGGCCGTGTCCCGTGGCCGGCACGCTGTACGGCTTCTCACAGCCCCAGGTGACAGCTGAATGTCACCTTACACCTCACACGTGTTTCAGAACAAATATAGCAGAATGATAAGCTAAGGACCAATATGTAGAGACACAGTGTTCCGTGACAAACACTACTTGTGACACACACACCTACTACACCTATACGTAAAACGTATGCCACTGTCCTCAGGGAGGCAGAACAGGCCACAGCGAAGGGCAAGGCAGTGAGTGGCCATACTGGGGTTTGAGCCCTGGTCTCCAGTTCCCAGGTGGAGATGGCTGGACAAGCTACTCACCTTTAGCCTCCATTTCCTCATGATTAAGATGGGAATTGTGGCGGCTCTCTCTCATGCGGTTGCTGCAACAGCAGATGAAGCAGCGTGGCGCCTGGCTCACGTCAGCGCAGTCAAGGTGTGCTGTGGACGGGCGGTGGCACCCCATGATGCCAGGCAGCATTTGTCCTGCAGAGAGCAGCAGCTTTCAGGAAAAAGAGAAGCGGAGGCTTATAAGCCCCCTTCTCAAAGGAACACCTGACGTCCGAGTCAATACGATGATACATTAATACTAACATCACTGAAGAGCCACGTAAGTGTCAACTAGTATCTGTACATATATGGAGGAAAAGCCCCACACATGTGAGATCCAAAACTACTTTCTAAAGGCAGGCCAGGTTAGATTACGTTAACACAATTTATATCTTTATTCCCAAAAAGGAAGTCACAACACTGAGGAAGGTGAGGGGGTGCCAGAACACCCCCACGTACACACCCCACAGAACCAGGACACTCAGGCATGGATTTTCAGCAACAATGCTGTGAAGAGTATTAATAAAGTAAATTAGACACCTGTCCATTTCTGGTAGCATGAAAGACTAAGTATTCAGCTGCTGAACACAACCAGGAAAGTTGTGGAAAATTAAAAAATCCAAGTGAAGGAAGAAGCCCAGAGAAGTGAGGGAAGCTCTGAAGCCAGCTTTTGCCCGAGGAAACAGACAATGAGCTTCCATTTTCAAGTCCAAGGGGGATAAGAAGAAAGTCCAGGGCCTGCTCATGATAAGGAATCAAATATAGGAGACCGTAGCTCATAAAGCTGGAATCCCAAAGAACCACTCTTCAGTGTAACAGTGAACTTGAAATAAAATGCTCCACCTGAACCCCAAGGGGGTTAAGGAAAATTGCCTACTTTGAAGCTCAGCACTGAATGGAAGCAGGGAAATTTAACCCCTGATAATTTATAACCACAAGGCGGTGAGCTTCACGAAGTTTTGCAGCAGAAATCACACTGGTCCAACAAACTTTCAGCTGAAAATTTAGTTTAACATGGCCTTGAACTTGGACTGCCCCAAAGTACCCAGCAGAAGCAAACATTCTGACCTATACCCCAGTTTTAAAAATCTCTCCTTCGCTGGGTCTAATCTTGTTAAATGCATCTGTTGGATTTAAAAATTCGATTATTGTAGTTTTCATTTCTAGATGTTCTATTTGGTTCTTTCCCAAATTTGGTCATAATTCTAAAGAAATTACCAAAATCTAACACAGAGAAAGAGTTGGAAAATAAGAAACAGATTAAGAGGCATGGAGGGTATAACAGTTTTAACATGTTATCAGAGTCATAAAAGGAAAGAGAATGAGGCAGAGGTAAATATGTGAAAATATAATAGCTGAGAATTTTTCAGAACTGATAAAAGACAAGTCAGGAAGCCCAGAGAATCTCAATCTGGATCAGGAAAAAAAAAAAAAAATCCACACACAGATACATCATTGTGATGCAGAACGAAGAGAAAGAAGAGAGCCTGAAGACAGCCGGAGAGAAAGAGCCCGGCCTGCCTGCAAGGGAGCGGCAGCTGCCACGCGGATAGTTCGCAGCAGACGACAGCCGAAGCCAGCAACAGTACAACAGTGACATCCATGTGCTAAAAAGAAAAATAATCGCCAACTTAGAATTCTCTACCCTTCAAAAACATATTTTTTCAGTGAGAGAAAATAAAAATATCTAAAGACAAACTAAAATGGAGTTTGCTATCAGCAGACTCACTGAAAGAAAATCTAAAGGATGAATCTTGACTCCTACGCAATTCATATACGAAAATTGTCTCCAGATACATCATAGAGCTCAATATGAAATGGAATAAAGTGTCTTAAAAAATCACAAAAATTTCTCCT
>NW_012150108.1:153926-164349 GCF_000956105.1 Propithecus coquereli | reverse complement strand
TAGAAAAAAACCAGAAAATTTGAATAGTGCTGCAACCATTAAGTAAATTGAACCAGTGATCAAAAATCTTCCCACACAGAAAAGTTCATGCCCAGGTGGCTTTCAGTCAGTTCTGCCAAATATTCAAGGAAAAAGTAATTCCAGTTTTACAAAACTTTTCTAGAAACAGAATAACAAGGAACACCTGTAACTTATAAGGTAGCGTAACTTTAAAAGGAAAATCTGTTAACAATGAGAAAGGGAGGTTACAGGCACTCCTACTCATAAACATAGATGAAAAACACCCGAAATATATACATACCTACACACCCCCATGAGTACGTACACAGATATGTAAATGAATGCATATGTGTGTGTGTGTATATATGCAAACCAAATCCAGCAATGTAGAATAAGAATAATACATCATGACCCATGGGAGCTTGCCGCAGGAATGCAAGAATACTTCAGAAAACCTATTAATATAACCCATCGATTTAACACACCCATTAAAGGAAGGGAAAAAACATATGATCATCTCAACAGATGTAGTAAAAGTGTTTGGTAAATGCTCTTAAGCATGATAGAAACTCACCAAATAATAATTGAAGGGAACTTTCTTAACCTGATAATCAGCGTACTTACAAAAACACCTCCAGCAAATGCCACACTTACTGATGAAACACTGAAAAGTATCACCCTTGAAATCAGAGCAAGGGAGCCCACTATTACCACTTCCATCAACACTGCACAGCAAATCCTGACCAGCATAGGAAGATAAGAAAAGAAATTAAAGATTTAAAAATTGAACAGAAACAAAACTTTCACTACTCATAGATATATGATATAGACATATACCAGGAAAAATGCAAAAGAAACTAAAAATACACTATTAGAATTAACAGTTTTTAGCAAGGTTTCTGAACACAAAAATTAACACACAAAAATCAATGATTTCTAAACACCAACGACAGACAATAAAAATAAAAGGACTAGTACAATGGCATCAAAAAGGCAAAGTACCTAGGAAGAAAATAATACATGAATAATGAAAAATTATAGAACTTAACTGAAAGACAATAAAGACCTAAACAGATATGTCATGTTCCAGGATTGGAACGTCATAACATAAATATAAGCATGTCAATTCTCCCGAAAGTGACCTTATAGAGCCGAGAGATTCCAATCAAATTCATAAAAGTTTTTGTGAAACTTAACAAGCTTATTCTAAAATTTATATGAAAGTACAAAGGCTATGAATAGCCATGACAATCTTTGAGAACAAAGCAAGTGGACAAAGTATCTCAGATATCAACCTGTATAGCGTTATGGTGAGTCAGACTGTGTGACAATGGTGTGGTAAAAGACAACCAAATGGGAACTGAAAGAGCCCAGAATCGGACCCTGCACGTAGGGACATCTGATGGATGACAGACTGGATTTGCAGATATGTGGGTAAAGTATGGACACAACGCTGGAAAACAGTGAAATGAAATCCTTACCTCATATCATGCAGAAAAATCTCTTCCACTTAGGTTAAAGACTTAACTGAAAAAAAGCAAAACTATGTAGGAGATATTGAGAAGATAATATATAACAGTATCTTTAAGAAATCCTTCCCTATTATGAGGTCATAAATCAATAACAAAAAGTAGTAACCAACTCCTAACCAAAGAAGATATACAGATGGAAAATAAAGCACATGAAAAGATGCTCCACATCATACGTCATCAGGATATTGCAAATTAAATGCAGGATAATGCAAATTAAAACAACCAATGACCCAGTACGTACCTATTGGAATGGCCAAATTCCAGCACACTGACACCACCAAATGCTGGTGAGGATGTGAAGCAACAGGAACTCTCATTCACTGCTGGTGGGAATGCAAAATGGTACAACCACTTTGGAAGACAATTTGGCAATTTCCTACCAAACACAACATACTCTTACCATACAGTCTAGCAGTTGCATTCCTTGTTATTTGCCCAAAGGAGTTGAAAACTTAGGTCCACACAAAAACCTGCGCATGGATGTTTATAGCAGTTTTATTTATAACTGTCAAAACTTGGAAGCAATGAAGATGCCCTTTAATTAGGCGAATGGGTAAACTGTGGAACATCCAGACAATGGAATACTATTCAGCGCCAAAAAGAAATGGGCTATTGAGCCATAAAAAGACAGGGAATGAACTTAAATGTATATTACTAAGTGAAAGAGGCAAATATATGAAAAGGCTACATATTGTATGATTCCAGCTATTAATACATGATATGGTAAAAAGATCAGTGGTCGCCAGGGGTAGGGAGAGATGAATAGTCAGAGCATAGAGGATTTTTAGGGCAGTGAAACTATTCTATATGACACTATAATGATGGATACATGTCATCATACATTTGTCTAAACTCACAGAATGTACAATACCAAGGGTGAACCCTAATGTAAACTATGAACTTTAGGTGATAATGATTTGTCAACGTAGCTTCATCAATTGTAACAAATTTGTTACTGTGGTGGGGGACGTCGATAATGGGGAAACTACGTTTGTGTGGGCAGGGGATACAGGGAAACTCCACGTACCTTTTGCTCAATTTTCCTGTGAACTTAAAACTGCTCTAAAAAATAAATTCTATTTTAAAAAGTAGAAATAATAAAGAAAAAAGATTAACTGTCACATTAAAGTTAATTTTTATTCACCAAAGAGTACCATCAAGAATGGGAAAAAGACAAGCCACATCCTGGCAGAAGACATCTGCAAACATTTAACCAACAAGAATTGGTATCCAGAATATGTGAGGAATTCCTATGAACTGCTGAAAATGGGCAAAAAGACTAGAAATGAAAATTGTAACTACAATTCATGCCTAAAGCCCACTAAATTGGCAAGAATTAATAAGCCTGACAAAATTAAGTATTGCCAAGGATGCAAAGTAAACTCTCACCCAGTGCTGGAAGGTGGTCCACTTGGAAAGTCACACATGCACACATTTTAGCTCAGCATTTTTACTCCTAGAGAAATTCTGGCACACTTATAAGAGACATGTACAGTGGTGTTCATGACAACACTGCTTCTAATAGCAAAAGCAAACAACAAAAAAAATACAAACAACTCAAATAGCTACCAAGAATAGAATAACAAAAAAACTGGAAACAACAAAAATATCTACCAACAATAGAATTAATTACATATCGTGGTATACTCATACTGAAGGGGTTAAAATATGTTTTTCTGGCATATTGACTATTTATGTTAAAGACACCTGAGAAACAGCAGGTGCAAAAAGATCACCTTGACCTTTGCGCTGTTTCTTAAGAGCAGCAGAGGAATTCCCACGTGAACGGTACTCACTATGCTAGCAGAGGCAGCATCCTTATCTTCAGTGATGAGAAGCTGAGACCAAGAGGATACTGTCCAGACTCTGTTAGAATAACTCTTGTTTTTTAAGCCTCCCCACATAATTTAGTCATATTTTTAGTTTACTATTCTTTGTCCAATTCAGTATATAAGTAAGTGACTCTAAAGGCTTCTTTGGGACTTCTTTTCTTTTAGAGGGCTCTGTATCACATAAAATTTTTATTACATAAATCTGTATGCTTTTCTTCTGTTAATCAATCCTATGCCAATCGAATTCTCAGAGCCAGCTGGGACCCTAAGAAGATGGAGGGGAGTTTTTCTATCCCTACAATACAATGGAATACTATTCAGTAATAAAAATGAACTGATTTTCAGATTAACACAGGTGATCCTCAAAAGTAACGCTAAATGAAAGAATATATAATGATATAATAATGTATATAAACTCAAAACAGCTAAAACTAAACAGTATCTTAGGCAGAGATACACACACAATTGTGAAAACTATGAAGAAAAGCAAGTGAAAAATTATCACAAAAATCAGACAGTGACTACCATGGGCAGAATGAGGGTATGTGACGGAGAAGGGGCACACGGGCCTGGCACGGGTAATGCCCCATATTCTAGTATGGGCGGCTGGTGCACTGGTGTACGCTTTATTCTTTAAAGAACACAATTACAGCCGGGCATGATGGCTCACACCTATAATCCTAGCACTCTGGGAGGCCGAGGCAGGAAGATCACTTGAGTTCAGGAGTTTGAGACCAGCCTGAGCAAGAGCAAGATCCCATCTCTACCAAGAATAGAAAAATCAGCCAGGCAGTAACATGCACCTGTAGTCCCAGCTACTCGGGGGGCTGAGGCAGAAGGACAGCTTGAGCCCAGGCGTATGACACCACGGCACTCCAGCCTGGGGGACAGAGCAAGACTCTGTCTCGAAAAAAAAAAAAGAAAGAAAATGAAAAAGAAAAAAGTACACAATTACGTGTTATATACTTTTTCTGTATTTATGATATTTTACAATCTAATGAAATTAATTTATCACATTCTCATTTAACTTTTTATAATAAAATACTTTATTGGTACCATTTAATGTCAAAAACATAGGAATGTTTCCATTCCTTAGCTTCCATCTTTAAATTAAAAGCTAGTTTAAAAAAAAAAGGAGCAAAATTATCATTTGATTCTTTCAAAAAACAAGCTGCAACTTACCTTTGCAAATAATTAAGTTCTCTCACTTTAAATACTGTAATTCACTGGTCTTCAAAATAAATAATTGCATATAAAAAGAGACAATGGCATGAATTATTTTGCAGAGAACATTTTACATATCTTAAAAAAAACCCTAAATACTATCCCGACTTAAAACTTGTAAGAATAATTAGTTAAGAGTTATTATAAAATTGAATTCATGTAGCACCTAGAAATTTGTAGTATTTCAGATATTATTTACTGTGAAAAAATGTAATGATTTTTCTTCTGTAAATTTCCAGGGGTTTATGTACACACTGAATTCAATATAGGTCCCTTTTAAAAGCCAAAGGTTGAAAAATTTATGCATGTCTTTCATCTCATATCCAATTTCTGGACCTAGCAATTGACCTGATAGTGATAAATAACACAGTACAGTCCTGTCGGAATATAATTTCTTACTCGCCTTGTCTCATTAATATAATTTGTATTTCAATTAAAACATTCTATATGCAAGCCGTACGTTTCTCTAAAATATTCTGTAATTCAGATTTCCACTTAGACTACCTTCCTCTCCTCCCCTTCTCTCAAATCAGAATGATCTGATGGATACCTCATTAAATTGTTTTTTCTCCCCACAGTGAAACTCTTTCAACTCAAGGTATTATAATAATACATACACATATAGCATATATTAACATATTAGAAAATAAATGATAATAAATACATATGCATCTATGCTAAATGAGAGAATATAAAGCAAAAAACAAAGAAAACCATGCTATGCTCATCTTTTCTGAACCACCACAGGAAGGCCCTGATGTAGCTGGTTCACATAAACTGATGTTTCCAGACACAGCTAGTATCCTGTGCTCCACCATAATTAAATACTCTGTTAAAAATGTTTCCATGTTTTTTTGTTTGTTCAAAACAGTCTATAGAAACTTTGACTGCTAATCCTGAACATGATAATAATGCAATAACACATTCTATTTTTAATCATTCTGTTTTCTACTATTACCCATTTGCTTAAAAACAGACATTCAGGGGGCTAAGCAACATTAAGTTAAGGGGTTTTGATTTCTGCCTTCTCTGACTGAGGATTTCAGATGTGTCATTTAATTATTCCCTGCTTCAGTGAAAAAGGATTTTTCAAGCTATCAACCAAAGCCCTTCATTTAAAAATCAAGCAGGGTGACAGTGGCTGGCAGGTGAAGACACCCGTCCACACGCCATGTCCATGACACTCTGTCCCCCTGTAGGACTGTGCTGCTCCTGCCTCCCCACCAGCCCAGCACACCCCATCTCCCCACCCAGATGCAATCAGGACACAGCACATGGGCACCAGGCAGAAACTAACTCGAAACAACTTTTGGGACAGATACCAGATTTCAATTTGTCAATTATTCCATGGTGTAGTATTCTCACAAAACAGAGGCTTTGTGCTGCAGCACTTGTTTTTTCTTCTCATATCAAGTTGAAATGCTAAAGTAAAGTAATGCCAGGAAGAACGTGAAAAATGAACACGTCGTCTCTGAAAGAGGCACTGCATCTGGGATTGGAATTAAGGCTAAATAAACAGTACTGGTTTGTGGTTCAGACTGTGATGCGCTAATGATGACATCAACCGACAGCTTCGCTGTTGGTCCTGTATGCCTGTTTATGAAGGTGTGTCTCTATCTCCTCCCGGAAGACCAGCATTCCCAGGTGGGAGTGAGAGGCCTCGTTCATGGCTTTGGACTGGATGCACATGCGGTACTGCTCGGGGGCCAGCTCGTCAGCACAGCGCTTTTCGTGCCAGAGGTGGAAAAGACCAGGGACTGGAGTCCGAATCACCATAAGGTCACCATGTAAGTATTTCCGATAAAGGTGAACATCTTCTCCACCCCAACCTTTTACTTCCATGTCAAATCCACCTGCAAAATCAACATTGACATCATAAGTAACTGTCTCATAGCCAGAGCACACAGAAACTCCATAAAGATTTACACGTTCTGCTTCAAATGAGGTGGCATGGCACAACACAAAGACACCTACGTGAAGGAGCGACTTCCTAGTTTGAAGTCCAGTTACAGGCCGACATTTAGACTCTAGCAGCTCAAGGTCAGTGTCATCAAGCGTATCAAAATGAGATTAAATATTTGAAAACACTCTCTAAACTTCAAAGGTCTACAGAAAATCTATAGAAAGTCAAATAAAGGAGAAGAAAATATAAATCACCTATAGTCTCACCACCATTAATATTTTATTGTATTTTCTTTCTATCCTTCTAGACACAAAGTTTTCTGGGTTACAGAAAACTCACCGGAGGGGAAGTCAAAATGGGCCACGCTGGAGATACAAAATTGAGAATGGGCACACAGATGATTCGCAGCCATGGGAATGAATTTAAACAGAGGTTTACAGAGGTTAAACAGGGGCAAGGAAAGACAAGTCAGCAAAACAGACTGAGAAGTGGCACCAGATGAGGGAGAAAGTTCTGGAGAAGGTGCCATCACAGCAGTCCAGTGAAAAAAGCCTCTTGAGGAAGAAGCTGTCAGGTGTGTGCTGCTCAGTCGAGAACTTAAAAAGAACTAAGTGGACCTGGCAGCGCAAATGTTACTTATAACCTTACCCAGAACAATTCTGGTGCAGCCCTGGGGCAGAAGGCTAACTAGGGGACCTGACAGGCGGGGCAGAGGGAGACCACTTCAAGCTGGGTACAAGCTGAGCAACTAAGTCTTAAAAGAAGCATGGGGAACACCAACCATTTGGAATTTTTTGAAGAGCCAGAAAAAATATTCTTAAAAACTAGAAAAAAATAATTATTTAATTCAGAGATAGGCTTCTAAATTATGTCTCCTGTCAAATAATTCTATCCCACTTAACTTCACATTCACAGGATGGACAATAATCCTGAGATCTCCAAAAAGTATTAAACAATCAGAGCTAAATGCTATGTCCGATTCATCTCCGCCCTTATTCCCTACAGATACAAACAAGCTCTTCAAATATCAGAGATGGTGCAGATACTTTAAAAAACATGGGAGACTCCCAGTTTTTGGTCTGGCATGTGAGGAGCTTGGAAGTCATCACTCCATCCTAACAAGTAAAAAGCTGAAAAATCAACAGCTCCTCTTAGATCCCTCAGAGAATTGAGGTCACAGGGAAAACTGCTGCCCTCAAAGTTGGAGAGACAGATAGTATAAAGAATCATACCTTACTAGAGCAGAGATCTCTGTGGGAACCAACCAGGGTAGAAAACCTGAATTGTAATTGACAAATTGCTGGAAGCTCAGTGTAGGCAAGTCTGAGGGTTAAAAACTCCAGGGGGACCCGGTCACATTGAGACCCCCCACACTCTCGTGAGTTTTACCTCTAGGAGCTCTGTCAGGCTCTCAATAGGGAAGATCAGGGAAAAAATCCCCTAGTCCTTCCAGCAGCAGGGAGGGGGAGGAAAGATAATCGTTCTGAAACATGCCAGGGGATTCATTCCTTATAACAGGGCCTGACCTCAGAAGAAGCTATTTAACTAGAGCCTAACTTACTGGGTTTCATCAAGAGCCTAACTGACCTAGAGGAGGGAAACAGCCAGCTCCAGCCCCTCCTAGCCACCTTGTCCCGGAGGGAAAGAGAGGGCACAGGAGATTGAGAAGAATGTGTGAAGTTCTCATCCAGGGGCGCAGGATCACCAAAGACTGAGAGCTGATCACAGGACTCTAGAACACCTACCCTCCCTTCACACCTTACCACCACATCGCCAAAGGCCTATTTATTGCAGTTCCTTCCACCTAGTATATCAAGTCCAGCTTTCAACAAAAAAAATTACAAGGCAAAAAACTCCCGAAAACCCCAAAACAAACAAACGAAATAAAACACAGCTTAAAGAGACAGAGCACGAGACCCAGATTCATGTACAGTGGGGATACTGAATTATCAGGTTGGGAATTTAAAACAGCTACGGTTAATATGCTAAGGACTCTAATGGAAAAAGTAGGCAACATATAAGATGAGTAATATAAGTAGAGAGATAAAAATTCTAAGAAGGAATTAAAAAGATACTGGAGATGAAAAAACACTGTAAAAGAAATGAACGCAGCTGGGTGCAGTGGGGCTCGTGCCTGGAATCCTAGCACTTTGGGAGGCTGAGAGGGGAGGATGGCTTGAGGCCAGAAGTTCAAGGTTGTAGTGAGCTATGATCACACCACTGCACTCTAGCCTGGGTGAGAGAGAGAGAGAGAGAGAGAGAGAGCGCGTGCACGCGAGCACACATGAGCGTGCACAACCCTGTCTCAAAATTTAAAAAAAAAAAGAAAAAAGAAAAAAAGAAATGAATGCTTTTGATGGCTTCATTAGTAGACTGGACTTGGCTGAAGAAAGAATCTCTGAGCTTGAGGACATGACAATAGAAATTTCAAAAACTGAAAAGCAAAGAGGAAAAAAAAGAATGAAAAAAAAAAGAAAGAACACAATATTCAAGAACTACAAAAGGTGTGACATTTGTAATGGGAATACCAGCAGGAGAGGAAACAGAGAAAGGAACAGAAGCTCCAAATGAAATTCCAAACAGGTGCAGCTCCTTTTCTTACCTAGCCCACACTCATAGGGTGGAGGTTCTACTCTAGGTGCAGCAAGCTGAAAATTTGCAGGGCCCTACTGCACCTACCCAGCACCCTGCTCATAAAGCAGGGGTGTTACTCTGCTTTATAAGAAGTGTGCCACTGTCCCTGTTCTCAGCTCCAAAGCAGAAGCTCAGAGATTTTTCCCAAAGAGGCAGTCTATAAGACCAACTACTGCAAAGCTGTTCCCCGAGGAAGTGACTTTATTTAAAGTGTAGGAAAGTTCAAGCTTCTTGAAAATAATGGAAGCCAGGCACAGAGGCTCACTCCTGTAGTCCCAGCTGCTCAGGAGTTAAGGTGGGATGTTTGCTTGAGGTCAGAAGTTTGAGACCAACCTTGGCAATACAGTGAGACCCCCATCTCTAAAAAAATAAAAATTAAAAAATTTTTTAAAAATTAAAAAAAAGAAGATAATGGAGATTTTGGTAGTAAAGAATTAAGAGGAGGCTGGTGGCTCCATGAGGGCAAAAGCTTAACAGTAGACCAGCTAGTTTACCGGAGAGAATCAGGGAAAGAGACAGCGAAGAAGATCCCTCCTGGGGTCTGAACAAACCTCAAAGACGTGCCTCGAAAACTACCCCTGCAAAAGGGCCCAATTTAACTGAGTCAGACTGTGGAGCAATTTATACCCAGAGCACTGACAAAAACAAGACAGCAGTTAGTAAGCAATCAGCAGAGCCTAACAGTCGGGAGTGATACCAACAGAGGCCTGGAGACAGTCAGAGAGAGCCCTGCTAAATCCAGCGCCATCCCCGCACAGCTGTACGTGTCCTGAAGGACATCAGAGGCTTCATATTGTGAGAGGGCAGGGGAGAAAGAACTGACTAAAATAATACAGTCAAATGAATAAATAAATGAAGAAAAGCAACAAGTCCTAGAGGTAGGGGGGAATCAGAATCCAGAGCCGCCACAACATATTACCTAAAATGTCCAGTTTTTAAAAAAGAAATTATGAGGCATGCAAAGAAACAACAACGTGTGACCCACACATCACAAAAAAAGCACCAAAAACTGCCTGTGTTAGGGCACAGATGTTGGCTTTAATACAGAAAAATTCCAAAGCAGTCATCATAAATATGGTCAAAGAATTGAAAGAAATCACGGGCCGGGCGCGGTGGCTCACGCTTGTAATCCTAGCACTCTGGGAGGCCGAGGCGGGTGGATCGCTCAAGGTCAGGAGTTCGAGAGCAGCCTGAGCAAAAGCGAGACCCTGTCTCTACTAAAAACTAGAAAGAAGTGATCTGGACAACTAAAAAAAAATGTATATATAGAAAAAATTAGCCAGGCATGGTGGCACATG
>NW_012150108.1:149472-152475 GCF_000956105.1 Propithecus coquereli | reverse complement strand
AGAAAAAAATAAAAAATAATACAAATTAAAAATACAGTATAGCAACCATTTACATAGCATTTACATTGTATTAGGTATTATAAGTAATCTAGAAATGGTTTAAAGTATTTGGGAGAATGTGCGCAGGATACATGCAAATACTAAACCATTTTATATAGAAGACTTGATCATCTATGGATTTTGATATCCACAGGATGTCCTGCATACAGTCTCCCATGGATATTGAAGGATGACTGTAATGTCTGACACTTCCCGAATGTGATGAAAACATTAATGTATATATATTCAAGAAGCCCCCAAAGCTCCAATTACCCAATTAAAATGACCAGAGGATCTGAATAGACATTTCACCAAAGAAGATATACAAATGGCTAACAAACACAGGAAAAGATGATCAACATCCTTAGTCATCAGAGAAATTACAATCAAAACCACAATCAGATACCACTTCGCCCCACTATAATGGCTAGAAACAGAAAGACAGATGATAACATTTATTAATGAGGATGTGGAGAAACTGGAACTCTCATACACTGCTGGCAGGAATATAAAATGATGTAGCCACTTTGGAAAACAAGGTGGCAATTCCTCAGAAGGTCAGACATAGGGTTACAATGTAATTCAGCAATTCTACTCCTAGGTATACAGCCAAAAAATTTGAAAATCTATGTCATCAGCATATTCATAATAGCCAAAAAGTTGAAACAACCTAAATGTCTATAAACTGACAAACAGATAAACAAAATGTGGTATAACCATACGATGAAACATTTTTCAGCTATAAAATGGAATTAAGTACCTGATACATGCTACAACATGGATGAACCCTGAAAACATGCTGAGTGAAAGAAGCCAGTCATAAAAGACCCCATATTATATAATTCAGTTTATATTAAATGCCCAGAAAAGACAAATCTATAGGAGGTGATGTAGATGCCTAGGTTTGGGGGAAATGGGGTCGGGTGAGGAAATCGGGAGAGACTGCTAACAGGTATAGGGTTTCTTTGTGGGGTGATGATAATGTTCTAAATTATTTTTTTGGAGACAGAGTCTCACTCTGTTGCCCGGGCTAGAGTGCCGTGGCATCATCCTAGCTCACAGCAACCTCAAACTCCTGGGCTCAAGCGATCCTCCTGCCTCAGCCTCCCGAGTAGCTGAGACTACAGGCAGGTGCCACCACGCCCAGCTAATTTTTTCTATTTTTAGTAGAGATGGGGTCTCACTCTTGCTCAGGCTGGTCTCCAACTCCTGAGCTCAAGTGATCCTCCCGCCTCGGCCTCCCAGAGTGCTAGGATTACAGGCGTGAGCCACCGCGCCCGGTCATAATGTTCTAAATTTGACTGTGGTAATAATAGCTGCACAACTTGGGGAACTGTACAAAGTTAGTAAATTTTATGATATGTGAGTTATATCTCAATAAAGTTATATAAAAAAGAGATAAGGAACTGCAAGTATCCAAGGCACTGCAGGAAAAAATGTATAAAAAAATCTACTTTTGAGGGATAGTGGATGATCATTGTTTTACTAAGCAAGAAATCAAGGAAAAGAATATTAGTTTCATTTAATAGTCTTTTTATTGTTATTTCCTGATTTTCCACTATTCAAACATTACAATGATAAAGACACCACAAGTCAGGGGGATTTCCAAAACAATGGCTGATTGTAAAAATGAATGTAATGTGAAAATATGTTCTATGACTTCTAGGCTGTGGGACGGTAGCCAGCACTAAATCAATCAGGAGACATGGAATTGGGTTCCAGCCTGCGTTATTCAACTATTCTCTGACACTTTTAGTTTTGGCTGGGTAAGACCGAAGCTGGGGTGGAGAAGTGCGATTAGATCAGATTCTTCAAGGGCCATCTTTTGGCTGAGGGGAATGCACAACTGAGCTGTGACTCCAAGTACCAACTCCAGGTTTAATCAGAGCTAGAAAGAACACCTTGTTTTTCATTTGCCTTAAATACTGGGATTTTGCATAGTAGTGTACTAGACAATTAAAGGAGTTTTCATTTCAAAATAAAAGAATTAAAACCCTTAGTTTAATCCAAGATTACGCCCAGCTGTAACCACCCACGAGCACAACAGTAAAGTTACAGAGAAATCTTTTGTAAGAATGCTCCAAACAACTGCAAATATGGGTAACAAGTCAAACAGGTGTTTTTAAAAAACAGGTGTTTTGATTTTGAAGGAATAAGTAAATATTATACTATACTTTTATTTTATCTTTATGACCTCATTTTTGCTATTCAAAGACATTAATTATAAACTCACTTGGCCTTTTCTATCTCCAGATTCCTCTTTTCAGTTAACCTCAGACACATAATTTAATAGGAGAACACGCAAATCTGAGACCTTTTAGCAAAATCCCATAAGCTCTACAGTAAATATGTAAAGCCCTAACCTTAAATGTAAGGTATACTTACCAACGGTCAGGAAATCTGATCGATATTGACAAGTCATTCCAAAGCCAAAATCTCGCCAAAAGCCAGAATCCTTTTTGTGAACCTTAAAAAAAACAAAACAATTTAATTCCTTAAGAACTAGAAAACATGTTAATCAACAATAAAACAAAATATTTTCTACAGGATATTTTTTTCCTATCATGTATTGACTGAAAAAGGACCACGCACACTTATTAAATCCTGACAAAACAAACAAAACTATCGTAATCCACAGGAGCAAAGGCTTCTTGCCTCAAGGGCTTACCTTCTAGGAGGACGACAGTCGCACGAGCACATACTGAACACGCCGTGACCAGCTCTACACAGGGGACCTCGTTTGGTGCCTACCCAGCATTCGTTCCCCAGGCGCCCTTCCTGATTGGTGCAGTTTTGCTCTGCTAATCACCTGGCCCCAGGCAGGGTGGGAAGCTCCTGTCACCAGAAGCTTCAGAGTGGGCCATGAGTATACCAGTGAGACAGTCTCACCCCACTTACCATAGCAACTGGTTCACTACCAGGTATTAGAAAAAATTCAGGCCAACAATCTAAAAGAGGAGGGTC
>NW_012150108.1:135428-137346 GCF_000956105.1 Propithecus coquereli | reverse complement strand
AAAAAAAAAAAAAAAAAAGTCCTTTAACAGCAGAAAAAGAGTATTGTACTACTGTTTTAATTTGTTCCTAGTAAGGGTGACTATTTGAATATGTTTATTGTGAATTATTATCAATTGTCTTTTGCCCTTTTTTTCTATTGGGTGTATTCCTGTTTGCTTCTAATATATCTTTAAACATCAAAGAGAGCAAGCTTTTGTCTTTTCTTTTAAGTGAGGAGACTGAAGCTTAGAAAGTTAAGCAATCAGCAAAGGTTTACACGTGATGAAACCATAACTTGAAGTGCTTATTTTGCTATGCAGCATAAACAACGAAAATCAGCATTCAAACGATTCTTCCCCCACAACCCTCCAAACCTTTAACCCTTCTATGTTGACTCTATCTGCCACTTTTTTTGTTTGTTCTCAATTAATTTTAATACATAACCTTTCACTTTTGGAATAATTTTAGATATACAGAGAAGTTGCAAAACAGTAAAGCGTTTTGATATACTCCTCACCCAGCTTTAGCTTCCCCTAATGTTATCATCTTACATTGTTGTGGTACATTTGTCAAAACTAAGGAACCATCATTGGTTTGTTACTATTAATTCAACTCCAGACTTTATTTGTATTTCACCAGCTTTTCCTTTAACATCCTTTTTTCCGTTCCAGGACCCAGTCCAGGGCACCACACTGCGTCCGGCTGCCATGTCTCTTTAGTCTCCTCTTGGCTCTTGACAGTTTCTCAGTCTTCCTTGTTTTTTATGATCTTGACAGTTTCGTGGACAGGTGTTTTGCAGAATGCCCTTCAATGTGTGCTTGCTGGAGCTTTCCCCATGATTAGATTGAGGTTATGGTTTTTGGGAGGAAGACTGCAGGGCTGAAGCGCCCTTGTTACGTACTGTCAAGGGTACACGACGTCATGGCGATGTTAGCCTTCGCCACTGGGTTAAGGTAGTGTCTGCTGGGTCTCTCCACCAAAAAGTTTGTTTTTCTCTTTCCATACTCTTTGGAAGTGAATCACCTAGTTCTGCCTTGTGGAAAAGGGAGTATCTACATAAGTTATCCGGGATTTTATAAGGAAGATTTATTTGTTTCTTCTCCCCTATCGACTCTAATTCAGCCTATCCATTTACTTATTATTTATTTATTTATTCACTCGCTCATTTATACCACTATACTCACAGATATTTATTTTATGCTTTGGGTTACAATCCAGGTTAAAGCTATTTATTTTGTTGCTCAGATTGTTCCAGCCTGGGCATTGGGAGCTCTTCCTGTTGGCTTCTGTGCCCTTTGACACACCCTCACCCTTTTGTCGTTTGAGTACTTTATTACTTTCTGGAGTTCTAAGATGTTCCAGGTTTCTCTTTTATTTTTTCCTTTTTTTGAGACAGGGTCTCGCTTTGTTGCCCAGGCTAGAGTGCAGTGGCATGATCGCAGCTCACTGCAGCCTTGAACTCCCAGGCTCAGGTGATCCTCTTGCCTCAGCCTCTCGAGTATCTGGGACCACAGGTGTGCACCACAACATCCGGCTAACTTTTCTATTTTTTTGTAGAGACGGGTCTCACTAGATCGCTCAGGCTGGTCTCAAACTCCTGACCTCAAGGGATCCTCCCACCTTGGCCTCCCAAAGTGCTGGGATTACAGGCATGAGTCACTGCACCCGGACCCAGGTTCCTTTCGTATATCTCTTACTCCAGCCCTAGAATCAACCATTTCTCCAGGGAGCCCTGGCTCCTTTGATTGGAAAATGGTATTAGAAACCAAGATTTGGGAGTGGAGTATGCTTGTTACTACTGGGATGTCACTGGTTCTAGGCCCTCTAAGACTAGTAAACTAGGTAATACACATATGTACACCATATATATACCCTTTGACATCTTAATCCCAAATTGCTATTCATTTCTTTTTAATGATGTCAACATAACTATTTATA
>NW_012150108.1:133085-135378 GCF_000956105.1 Propithecus coquereli | reverse complement strand
ATATATGTTTTGAGATGGGGTCTTGCTATGTTACCCAGGCTGGAGTGCAGTGGCTGTTCACAGTCATGATCACAGTTCACTGCAGCCTTGACCTCCTGCTCAATTGATTCTTCTGTTTCCGCCTCCTAAGTCGTTGAGACTACAAGCATGTGCCACCACACCTGGCTAAAAAATATTTTTATTCATTAAAATTTTCCCATTTTTAACTCACGCACCATACAAAACGAGGTAGAAGGCCAGATTTGGCCCACAGGCCGTAGCTGCTGACCGCTGGCCTCAAGGGACATGCAGGGCCACGTCATAGACAACTGCATGTACCTGGGATACTTCTTCCTTTTCTAGAATTTAAAGCTCCTTGGGGGCAGCACTTTCGTGGAATTTAACCATGGCTATATCCCTAGCTCCTCAAATAATACCAGGTACCTAGTAGGTAACTATTCACTAAATGTTTATTGAATAGATAAATAAATAAATGAACTTATAGGGGCATAATTTCAGTGGCAGAACCAAGGTTAGCCTCTAATATTCTCTTTAGTCAAATATAACCCTGGTACAAAGTATCAAACCAAACCATCCACTTTGATATCTCTATCCCATGCCAATTCTGCTTTTATAAACACTGTGACTTTGTAACTTAGTTTCCTAAAAATTATTCAAATATTATCAGACTTAGGGAAAGGAATCGTTGGTTTTGTTTGATTTTTAAAGCAACACATTTTCACTGAGGAAAGTAGAAGGAAATTAAAATCATCTGTAATCTTGACTGTTAATATTTCGTTGCATTGTTTTATCTGTTCCTTCTCCTAAGCATGTGGGAAACACAGTTATCCACATGTAATCTACATCCCTAGCCCTTGGCCCCTCACAGAATGCCAGGTCTATGGAGCCAACGAGCAACGTGGCACCCTCCCTTGGATATCTAACAAACAACACACGCACACCATGGCTCAAGCTGAAGTCCTGATCTCGCCTCTCGCATTCCTTTCTTTCCCTCGTTCATCACACTAATCCACCAGGAAGCTTTGTCAGCTTTGTCTCCCAATCATATCCAGACTTTTCTCCACTATTACCACCCTGGCCCTGGACACAATCACCGTGCCTTGTCTACTGCAAAAGCCTAACTGGCTCCTTCCAGCCGGCACCACACATGACCCATTCTCCCTCTGAAGGCTTTCTAACACATTGGCATGAAATCCAAACTCCTCCAGGGGCTTAACAAGCTCTACACAACCTGCCTTTGCCCTCTGTGCTCCAGCCACCTTAGGAAATCCAGTAGCTGTTCCTACTGCCTGGAAGTGCCTTCCCCCAGTCTCTGGCTGGCTCCTTTCTGTCCCTCGGACGGCTCCTCCAACAGCTCCATCTCACAGAGGTCTTTCTGACCAAACGCCACAGAAACCACTAAATCACTCCCCACAGCTCAGCCTGTTTTAATGATTTGCGTGGTATTTGTTGTCTGATTCTAATTTCTGTCTCCTCCTGCCAGAATAAAGATCCTCGTGAGCTATAAACATGTTTGTCAGGGTCAGGTGCCAGTGGTGAATAGGGACCGGCATTGAATGGACCCTCGATATTTGATGAATTAACCCAACAGAGGCCGTCTGTGCAGTGGAGCTTTGGAGCCGCACTGCCTGGGCGCCTGGCCTGACTCCGGCCAGCTGTGCACGGCAGGCACTCAACCACAGCACAGCTGTGTCCTCAGCTGTAAAAAGGGAGTAATAATAGCACCTACCTCAGAGGTTGTTAGGAGGATTAAACAAGTTAACATGTAGGCAAAACACAGCAGTACCCTGCACATAGTAAATGGTACATAAAAATTTAGCTATTACCATTAAAATGTCACCCAAAATATATATACACTATTTCTCACTTTTAGCTTTACATTTGCCTCTATATTTACACTGCTGTGTTTGCTTTATTTACATTTCACAAACGTTTTCCTCTTGATACACCATATTCACCACAGTATGACCCATAATTCAATTTATCATTTTACTATTAGAGTTTTGCTTGCTTTTAATGTTATTGATTTATGTATATTGCTACCATACAGCTCTGATTATTTCTCCAGGAGAGACTGTTGGGAATGAAAATTACTGGATTGGGGGATGAACCTGTTTATTAATAAAACTCCTGACCCAGAGAGCGGCATCCCCAGAGATGGAAGAGCTCCTGTTCTCCCAGTCTCACTTGCGTGCCTATGCTTTTTAAAAAAAGTCCTTTAACAGGCCGGGCGCGGTGGCTCACGCCTGTAATCCTAGCTCTCTGGGAGGCCGAGGCGGGCGGATTGTTTGAG
>NW_012150108.1:129990-132955 GCF_000956105.1 Propithecus coquereli | reverse complement strand
CTCCAAACAACTGCAAATATGGGTAACAAGTCAAACAGGTGTTTTTAAAAAACAGGTGTTTTGATTTTGAAGGAATAAGTAAATATTATACTATACTTTTATTTTATCTTTATGACCTCATTTTTGCTATTCAAAGACATTAATTATAAACTCACTTGGCCTTTTCTATCTCCAGATTCCTCTTTTCAGTTAACCTCAGACACATAATTTAATAGGAGAACACGCAAATCTGAGACCTTTTAGCAAAATCCCATAAGCTCTACAGTAAATATGTAAAGCCCTAACCTTAAATGTAAGGTATACTTACCAACGGTCAGGAAATCTGATCGATATTGACAAGTCATTCCAAAGCCAAAATCTCGCCAAAAGCCAGAATCCTTTTTGTGAACCTTAAAAAAAACAAAACAATTTAATTCCTTAAGAACTAGAAAACATGTTAATCAACAATAAAACAAAATATTTTCTACAGGATATTTTTTTCCTATCATGTATTGACTGAAAAAGGACCACGCACACTTATTAAATCCTGACAAAACAAACAAAACTACCGTAATCCACAGGAGCAAAGGCTTCTTGCCTCAAGGGCTTACCTTCTAGGAGGACGACAGTCGCACGAGCACATACTGAACACGCCGTGACCAGCTCTACACAGGGGACCTCGTTTGGTGCCTACCCAGCATTCGTTCCCCAGGCGCCCTTCCTGATTGGTGCAGTTTTGCTCTGCTAATCACCTGGCCCCAGGCAGGGTGGGAAGCTCCTGTCACCAGAAGCTTCAGAGTGGGCCATGAGTATACCAGTGAGACAGTCTCACCCCACTTACCATAGCAACTGGTTCACTACCAGGTATTAGAAAAAATTCAGGCCAACAATCTAAAAGAGGAGGGTCGTTGGGAACTTTGGAAAACAAAATCCCCTCGTTCTTCTGAGAGCCACTAGGAAGGCCACTTGCTCACAGGGAAGGGGTCAACAAACCATGACCTCAGGCTAAATCTGGCCTGCTGCTTGTTTCTGTAAATAATTTTATTGGAATATAGCCAAGCTTGTTTGTTTACAAATTGTCTATGGGTGCTTTCATAGCACAGAGGCAGAGCTGAGTAGCTGCGGTTGGAATGTATGGTCCACAAAGATTAAAGTATTTCCTATCTGGTTCTTTACAGAAAAAGTTTGCCAACCTCTCATGTAGGATGCAGTTATGAAGCTTGGGATTGCCAAAGTCCTTTGCTACCGTGAGGAAAACCAGCTTTAAAATGAAGCTATCACCACTGAAATCCAAGTATAGAAAGAAATATTAAAACCAGGGCTTTGACAACACTGAGCCCCCAGAATCTTAGAAGATGAAGCCTGACAAACCTCCTTTATTTTATTCATACTTTCGACAAGTGTTTAATCGGTTAGATATGGTTCTAGAAACTGAGGCTCAGCAGTGAACAGAGGTGACAAAGTTCCTGCCATCATAGAGCCTTTGTTTTGGTGGGAAAATAGCAAATAAATAAATACACATTTTAGGTAGTGATACATGCTAGGAAGAAAAATGCAGCAAGATAAGGGGAGAGCCTGACGGAGGAAAGCCTGTCTTGGACACAGCAGCCATGGAGGCTTCTCTGAGGAGGCGAGTGTTGGACGGGGATCTGACGGAAGTGAGGGGTGAGCAATGCAAGTATCTGGAGATCACTCCGGGCAAGGGGACTGCTGCAGAATGGCTCTAAGGACAAGCAGCAGGGAAACGATTGCGGTAAGAACAGAAAACAGGAGGCCCTGGGTCAAGACAGGGCTCATAGTATTTCTTTAAGATAAGTGGTATTACGGCATTTTTGTAAGCTTGTGGGAAGGAGTTAGAAGAGGCAAAACGTAGTACAAGAGGGTGAAGAACAGCCGGAGGGTGTCCCTGTTAAGGCAAGGCTGAGCTCCAGTTCAGCACAAAGGGGACCGGCTGGCATCATGAAGGGATGTGGGCAGCTCTTCCCCTGGGAATGGACAGACGCCGAGGTAGTGGGGCTGACAGAACTCATGAGAGAATACGGAAGAGAACTTCTGACTGCTTCTCTTTTCCAAATGAAATGGGAAAGCGCAGCAAGTGGAGGGTGAGAAGTGGTTAGGCGTTGCTGCGAGGGGTGAAGAGAGGTCCGTGTAGCCTGCAGGAAGGAGAGTAGGTGGGCCAGGTGAGGGCAGGACTCCAGGGAGGCCCGGGAGCCTTGGCCTATGGTTGTATGTCTAAAGCAATATCCAGTATGTAGTCTGGCTGTGGTGCTCCACTGCCCTGGGGCCTGGGTGAGAGTCACCCTTAATCAGGTTGGGGTTCTATAGAGAACACTGGAAGGAGTGAGGGGCAAAGCAGGTGAGTGCACAGCAACGGTGTGGAAAATGGCTAGCCATGGAGTCTGGCTGGGCAGGAGGGAAGTCAGGATGTAGACATGAGGAGGGTGAGAGAAGGCGAGAGATGCCTCATCCAAACTGGAGCATTCTGAGACAGCTTCCTGGAGGAATAAAGCTGGAGTTGGGATCTGATAGACGAGGAGGACTGAGCCAAGTGGTAGAAGATGTGCTGGGGAAAGTTCCGGCGAAAGAACAGTTTGTGCAAAGACCTGTAGATGGAGGGGAGAGAGCCCTATGGCAAAGGATGGTGAGACTCGAGTCAGGAGAGGTGTCCACAAGGTAGGCCGGGGCTTCGCAAACTTCTCCTGGGAAAGGCCAGGTAGTAAACATCTTAGGTTCTGCAGAACATACAGTCATTGCCACAACTCCTGAACTCTGACACTGTGATGTGAAAGTAGTCACTGATAATAAATAATTAAATGAACTTGCTGTGTTCCAATAAACTTTATTTATGGACACTGAAATTTGAATTTCATATAGTTTTCATGTGCCATGAAATATTATTCTTTAAAAAAAAAAAAACACTGCTTGTTCTGTTACTAAAAAAGTATGTCAAAACGGCCAATTACAATTGTGTATTTGTCTATTTCTC
>NW_012150108.1:117584-120830 GCF_000956105.1 Propithecus coquereli | reverse complement strand
GCTCAAGTGATCCTCCTGCCTTGGCCTCCTGAGTCAGCTGGGATTACAGGCATGAACCACCACACCCAGCTTGAGTCCTTGAATGTTCAAAAATGTCTATTTTGCCTTCAAATAGTAAGTGAAATATAGATTCTAGAATCAAAGTTACTTTTCTTCATAATTTTCATGGTAGTGATTTATTGTCTAGTACCAATATTATGAAAAAGAAGGTGAATGCCAATCTGATTCTTATTCCTTTGTGGACAAGCTTGGATTTTGCTATTTTTAGTGTCTCTGGAAGCTATTAGGATTAGCCCTTCGCTGCCATTCTCAGACACCAGAAGACTTGTTTTTCCTTAGCTATGTAAAGTTTTCTTCCATTTCCTGCTCTATTTCTCCCTTTTCTGGAATTCCCATTAAATAATTTGGGAGTTTCTGGATTGATTCCCCATGTCTCAATTTTTCTTTCATTTTATCTCTTGATCTTTATGTGTCCAGTTGGGTTGTCTTCTAGTTTACAAATCTGTTTCAACTGTGACCATTCTGCTACTTATATTTTCTTATTCTTGTATTATTTTTCTTATATTTTCATAATTTCCAAGTTCTGAAATAAATCTTGCTTTAGCAACAAATCTTGTTTTATGAATTTAATGTTTTTTTTAATCTCCCTAACAATATATTTTAAAGTTATTTTCTATCTGGATTCATATTCTCATGTTAATTTTTCTGCTTATTAATACATTTGTTGCCTTTCTTTCAATAGTGTTGGTTTTCCATAAATGTTTAGTTAGTCTTGCTTAACTGCTGCTTTTTTTTTTTTTGAGACAGAGTCTCGCTCTGTCACCCTGGGTAGAGTGTAGCGGCATCATCGTAGCTCACAGCAATCTCAAACTCCTGGGCTCAAGCAATCCTCCTGTCTCAACTTCCCAAGTAGCTGGGACTATAGGCGGGCACCACGATGCCCAGCTAATTTTTCTATTTTTAGTAGAGATGGGGGTCTCACTCTTGCTTAGGCTGGTCTCGAACTCCTGAACTCAACCAATCCTCCTGCCTTAGCCTCCCAGAGTGCTAGGATTATAGGTGTGAGCCACCTTGCCCAGCTAATTGCTACTCATTTTTTTTTTTTTTGCTACTCATTTTTATGTGATAAATCATTGTTGAAAAACCCATGGCTGTTAGCTATAATTACAGGGGCCTATCCCCAGCCATAGTAGAATAGGGGCAAAACATGGTTTCAGGGAGAATGTGCCAACAGTAACTCATCTCTGGAGGCTAGGAGCTCCCTATCTACCCTGACCTGCCTCTCCAGCTCCAGGGACTACAAGCGCTGCCTGTGATGCCTGCTACTCAGCACACCCCCGAGAGGCACATATACTCCATGCTCCCTCCACTCCCTGTCTGCTATGAGCTCAGAGAATGCAAGGCAGCCCCATCTTCACTCACTGTTCTCTTAAACACGTTCTAGACTGCTCTCTCCTCCTGTAATCTTATGCCAACTGTTGTCAACTTACAGAAATTTCTCAAAACTTATGTCTGGTAACAGCTTCCTCATTTTCTAATACTAATGTACCTTTTTCAGTTTAATAATTCATTTTTACCAAGGATATGGGGTGTCAGATAAGGCAGATGTAGGTGCTCAGTTTGCCATTTTGATCTGTTTGTACCTATATTCCTAATACTGGCCTAGAGATAAGATAGAGAGGTGTATATGGGTGTGTGTGTGGATATACTATGCCAGATGTTGGTATCGAGATAATGCTAGCCTCATAAAATACATTAAGCAGATCATATGGCACTAATATCTGTTCTTTGAAAGTTTAGAAAAGCTCTTCAGGCCAGGTGTGGTGGCTCACGCCTATAATACTAGCACTCTGGGAGGCTGAGGTGGAAGATCGTCTGAGCTCAGGATTTTGAGACCAGCCTGAGCAAGAGCAAGACTCCGTCTCTACCAAAAATAGAAAAATTAGTCAAGTGTCACGGTGCGTGCCTGTAGTCCCCGCTACTCGGGAGGCTGCGGCAGTAGGATTGCTTGAGTCCAGGAATTTGAGGTTGCTGTGAGCTAGGCTGACGCCACAGCACTCTAGCCCAGGCAACAGAGTGAGACTCTGTTCCTGCCCCACCGCCCCCAACAAAAAAACAAAGAAAGAAAGAAGAAAAGCTCTTCAGTAAAACATTATATTTTTGTACCTACAAGGTAATTTTTAATAACTATTTTAATTTTTTAAAAGGCTCTTAATTTTGCAGAGCTTCCATCTCTTTCATTTATAAAATACTAACATAAATTTAGCTTGTGTTATTTTATAAAATCTCTTTCCTTTTATTCGGAATTTTTAAAACTTACATATAAAATTGATTTCTCTCAATGTTTTTATATTCTAATTTCCAATGTTATGGAAACTGTACAGATTACCCTGAATCTGATCACTTTATTAAGAAAAGATTTTTTGCACATAAATAATAAGCTCCTATATTTGTCAACCTATTTTTGTTTCATTAATTTCTGTCTTTATCTTTACCTCTTTCCGACTGATTTCCTTGGAGTTATTTTTCATTTTTTTTAACATCTTAAATTGACTTAGCTCATTTTCACTTTTTCTTAATGTTAACAACACAAGATTATGCTTAATGCAATTTGGTATCCTGCACTGGATCTTGAAACAGAAAAAGGACATCAGTAGAAAAACCGAGGAAAACCTAATAAATCTATAGTGTAGTTAGCAGTAACTTAACAATGTTAATTTCTTAATTTTGACAAATGTACCATGGTTATATAAGATGTTAGCATTAGGGGAAACTGAGTGAAGTATAGGAACTCTCTGTACTATTTTTGGAATTTTTCTGCAAATCTAAATTATCCCAAAATAATAACTTTATTTATGTATTTCTAAAAGCTTATGTAAGTATAGTTTTGGCAATAACTATAAGTTTTGATATATAGCATTTACATTCCATGACTTTCTAAGTAGTTTCCCATAGTGTAATATTCACTTTTAGTTTGCAGAGTAGTTTTAATTTCTAGTTAGTAGAGTTTTAAAATTAAATTTTATTTTCAGTATCACTAAAAATAAGTTGGCAGAAATGACTGTACAATTTCCACATACTGGACCATGAGGTTTTTCTTTATGATCTCAACTCCAGCTCCCCTCCACTTAATTCTGAAGCAATAAATGTGGAAGTATTTTATTGGGGGTGTGAAAATAGACTATGGAGAAGTGTTTACAATAACTATAATTTTTTTTATTGAAACTCTGTTTTCTACTTGTACAA
>NW_012150108.1:111281-115459 GCF_000956105.1 Propithecus coquereli | reverse complement strand
ATTTCCTACTTAATATTCCAGTTAAATTATACTTAATGTAATTTAAGAGAAAACATATTAGGGTTTAAGTAAGGCTTCTTTTCTTTCAAATTAAATGATTCAAAACGTAGGACATGCTGACACCACTATAAATTCTACACTCAGCTCATCTACCAATGTTGTACGCACCTGGCTCAGCATTTAACCGGCAGCTGTTGAGGAATTCCGCAGAGAAATATATATCGACATCACAGAAAAACATCAAGACCTCGCCCTTGTCCCAAGCTCGCGCACCCACATTCAGTCCTCGTCCACGATTAAATTCTTCATTCAATGAGACCAAGGTGTAGTTGTGAAAATTAGACTCACTATGAGGAAAGCACATACAAAAAATGGTAAGTCCCGTTTAAAGTTAACTCTCTTCCTTCAACGCAACTTACAAAATATCTTTTGCACTTCAAATATTTTATTATGTTGGTTCTACATTCACACAGGGCAAGAGAATGATCAGCTTCACGAGTATGATCATCAGGTACAGATATTCACTGCATGCTCACATCTGAGGCAGTATGCTGGTGGTGTGAAGTTCAAAAAGTGTTTGGAAGTGGCCACTACCCTTTGGGATCTTAAAAACCTATTGGGGAGATAAGAAATACACACATGGAAAAATAGCCATAATGTCTGGTAAGAAAATAATGCACCTAAATGAATGACACACACACAGAATGCTCTTCTCTCAAAAAGCATCATTTGGATCTCTGCACAAATGGCCCTTATCAGAGGGATCCACCCTGACACCACATGTGGAGTAGCTCCGACTTCCCTCTCTTTAATCTCTACCCTCTTCCCCGGCTGTTTTCCTTAGCACTACCAGACATATGTGTTCGAGTGTCTCCCTAACTCCATGACAGCAGGTATCTTGTTTTGTTCATTAGTATAGACACAGGGTCCCTCTCATAGGAGTTCAATAAATATTAGCTGAATGAATGAATGAATAGCATTCTGAGAAACGAGACTGCTTCTATCCAGAGTACTTAGAGAAGATGTTGGAACTGGAACTTGAGTTACACCATGGTTAAAATGCTGAATTCAGTGACAAGTGCAAAGGTCATTTTAAATCATTATTCTCAAAGGCAAAGTGTTGAGAAAGCAGAAAGCATTTTAGAGAACAAAGCTCAGAAAAATCAGATTAGAATAAAAGGACCCTAAAATGGGAACAATGAGAGAAGGGTCAGACTGAGGAGTACCTTCTTCCATGCAAGGTTAAAGAACTGGGTCAGCATCCTAAAGGCAAGGAGTGTCAGCAGGGTTTTTCTGCTAGGGCAGTGGTTCTCTAACCCAGAGCATCGACTTCCCCTGGCAATGTGCTGGAGACGAAATTCTCAGGCTCCACCTCAGACCCATTGATTCAGATGCCAGGGGTGGAGCTGCGCATTTAAATTTTAGTAAGTCCTCCAGGTGACTCTGACAATAATGCTGGAGAACAACTCACTGCACTAGGGTACAGCCAAATAAAAAAAGTTAACATTTAGGAAGATTACTCTTGCAGTAGTACAGAACAGGTAAGGGAGAGTGGAAGCAAAGGCTCAAATTGCACGATGGACTCCAAGCGCTCTGAGTGTCTAATACTCACCTCCCCATCCTATGGGATACAAATCTCTCCCTTCTTATGGAGGCACTGACCATTACCACCTCACATCCCCAGCACCAAGGGGAGGCACTGATCACAGAATGCCCCTCACTTTCTACCCATCCCAACCACAATAATTTCCTGGGGGTGGGGACCAGGCTTAAACTGGGCCAATCCCAATACCCCCCACCCAACCTGGCCATAGTGATTGGCTCAAGAGTGGGCAAAATGTCCTTCCCTGGGATTTTCTCAACTGGAGCTGGGAGAAAGCTCTTTCCTCTCTGATGGCAAAGCTGAGAAGATGTGAGCCCAGAGCCGCCAACAGTCATATCCCTCACCATTGGAGGAAGCCAATCTGCAACAGGAGAATGATGTCAACATGCAGAGAAAAACAGACAAGAGAATGTTGATGGTATTCAAGTCTCTGGTTCCAGTCCCTGAGACGCCAAGGTTGCTTTGATTTTCTTCCCCAAATTTGGTTGTAACGATCCCTTTATTTCTGGTAGGTATCCAGGATTCTTCAATACTGCTCCTGTTTCCTTAAGCACGCTAAAGGCAGGATTGCACCATTTGCCACAGAGGACAATAGAGGGACAACTTCAGTAATAACTAGTGTGAGCACTTGGCATGTAGTAGGTGATCTGAAGGAAGGAAGAGAGGAGGGGAAGAAATGGAGTGAGGGGGAACCAGGGTTAGGACGGTGGCAGCAGCAAAGAGGGGACAGAGAAGAGGTCCTGTGAAGTAAGTAGGAACTGACTAATTAGAGGTAATTTGAGGCAAAGAAGGAGTAAAAGACTCTGGCTCTCAGATGTCAAGTCCAGGGGACTGTGAAAATGGTCTTACTCTGAAGTGAAAGAGGGCTGTCAGGAGGAGCTGGTGTAGGGAAGGGGAAGAGATGAGTCATGTTTACACACGTCAGGGCTGTGAGGGTCCCCGCAGGGCAGAAACTGAGACCGCTCAGCTATGCCCAGTCTTCTTCCAACTACCCTAGTCAGACTCCCAAGCAGTGTACCTGGAACACAGCAGGTAGGACTCAATGAATGTTAGTTGAACGATTCAAGAAGAATGGCTGGCCAAATCTGGACTCTTAGGGAATGGCTACAACTAGCAGAAAGGTAAAGAACTAAAGGACACAGAGTTGGTGTGGTTAGAGAAGACAATTAACCCAATAATTTACATTACATCATACTTACATTTACAGAATATTTACATTTTGTAAACATAGCATTTTAAGATGAAAGTACTGGTTAGGTTGTCAACGTAAAAAAGCAATTAAAGAGGATAACAGAGAAAAGGCTGAATTTGGCAGTTAGGTTGTACCTTTGGGCCCATCTTTTTGAGAGGAAAAGGCTGAGAAACTAAAGAATTAATAATTAAGTATGGAGGAATTACTAATTCATTCATTCAAACCTCTGAGCACCTACGAGGTGCCAGGTACTATATGAGTTGCTTAGTTACAGAGCTACTATTCTGTGAGGTTTATCTGTGAAGGGACAGAAACATAACAGTAGCTATTGGGTACTGCAGAATCAGGGGGTTTCTTAAGGATATGGGAGACCTAAGCACTGTTTATAGGGGAAGAAGAAGGAGCCTGAGGAAATGGAAGGAAAGAAAGGTGACAAGCAAGAGATAAGCTCAGGAGATGATGATATCAAAGCGAAGGGATTCAATTTAGAAAAAGGGAAAGAAGCAAATATATAGAACGTGAATGAGCCATAGAGGGAGAGCGTCTTAATCGTGCCAGACTGCCTGCTAAGCGGTGAAGGGAAGTTGAGTCATGTAGGATTGCATGTGAAATGAGGAACTTAGTATCACCACCATTACCCACATGTTCAGACAACTTTTAATCAGTAGTTATTCAAAATTATTAACTTGTTTAAGTATCTGAAATTCTCACTCTTCTAGTACTGTGTGTGTATATATATATATAAATTAAAGGACTTCACTGTGGACATGGCTCACCAACCTTGTGACAGATTCTAGGATAGACTTGACTTTAGACAGTCCTTCTTTACCAAAATACACCACTGTGAGATGAATCCTCTTGTCCTGATGAATACAAACATCCCTAACAGAATTGAGAAATAAAGTTCGTTCAAGAAAATATATGAGGCATTACTCATTCAAAAAGCAATTAAATGAAGCTTTAACAACAACAAAAAATGAGGCATTACTGATACAGAATGAAGTCACATGAAGTAAACATAAGAGTGGCCATATTTCTGAATTACTGAGGGCACCATGCAAAGGCACAAAGTTTATGCCTGAATGAGTACACTCCTTGGAGGGTCATGGAAGCAGTTCAACATTGTTGCCATATTTCAAAACATTTTTGGAACATTTGCATTGGGATTGCTCTCAGATGGAAATTATTAACAAAAGATATTCAAGGAAATAAATTCAATCAGTTCACAGCCAAATAAATAATATTCAAGTTTTGGATCAAGCATTATTTTGTCCTCAGACTGGCTAATTCCAAAAATTATACCTACCATTAAGGAATAAGTATCAGCCATGACTGAGATTACTTACTGTAAAGAATAATGTGCCAAAAAAAAAAAAAAAAAAA
>NW_012150108.1:105527-111086 GCF_000956105.1 Propithecus coquereli | reverse complement strand
AAAATTTAATTGTTAACTTAAGAAAGTGGTATTTTCCTCAAATAGTTATTCTAATGTATAGTTATTACCTCTTTAACATTTCAACATTTTAAAATATCCAAATTTAACAACATAAAACAGAAAAACTTTATACATTCTCTGCTTCCCAAGATAGAATAACTTTTTCTCATCTTTAGTTGAATGTTTGTATTTCTAAATTTATTTCAATTTTAAAACAAATCATTCTCAAGGGGATTTTCCTTGGAAGATAGCAATGTTCTATATCTTGATTGGGGTAGTGGTTTGTGAGTATACACATTTGTCAAAAGTCATGAAACCTATATCCTCAAAATATGTACATATTATTGTATGTAAATTATTCCTCAACAAAGTTGATTTTTAAGAATTCAACCTGTACTAAAATGAATTCACACACAATTATAAAGGCATCAAATTTAGTTTCTAATAGCTGTCACTCTCAATTTATTTCATAGTTAAAATTATCAATAACATAATACACTACACATGCTTACAGAAAAAAGAGAATGTAAAAAAATAAAGTTCCCTTAAAGCCTATAAAAATTATTCCAAAATGCTAAGTAATTATACTCAACGAAGATAAATTAAGTAAATCTGCATTTTTTTAGGAGCATGTAGCCAAATCATTACGTCCTGACAGTTACCTGAAGTTCTGCATAAACTGTGCAAACGCTTCAGTTCTTTCAGCAAGTGGCACAATTATATTAATAATTGATCTAGTAATGTCAATCATCTCGCTCTTCACTTTCATGAGAGGTCCAAAAGGGCGGAAGAGGGTCACATGTCTATATTCCATAAGGTCTGCTTTCTTAAAAAAGAGTTCATACTGTGTGCCCTTATCTCTCTCGGTGCGATAATAACCTAAAGAAAAGAGTTAGGAACAAAGATGTCTCCATGTCAATGTTTACAAATTCAATGCGAAGATGGATTTTACTCAAAGATCAAAAGTATTAAACCAGACCCTGTAGGGTTTTTACCTATTTGTGAAAATATTTATTACCACTGCACAATCAGTAACAACTATCCTTTAAAAGAAAAGGAGAAGTTAAAAAAAAACGTTCACTGCTCTGCTCTGCTCTACGTTATTCAATCCATAAAATATGTTCCAAATGACAATTATTCCTTTTTACATATAATATTTTAACATACTAGAGCATATCAACACAGTAACCATATGACAAAGAAATTACTTCTAACAACATTAAATTATGGACCGAAGAGTCAGTTGAGCTCAACAAAAACAAATCTAGTGCCTTCATATCAGTCATTGGTGATATAAAGAGGGCCACATGGTCCCAGTTTTGAGGAAGGGCTAGTCTGGTGAGGGTGACAGAAAAATAATAACAGTATAGTTTTATACACACACACACATATATATGTTTTTACTGAATAGATATAAACACAGTGATTTGAGATACCTTTGTGAGAAAAGAATGGAAGTCTACCAGGCAATTTGATTTTTAGGTGTGACACTCAGGAGAGAGATGGTTATACCTATAGACGTGTAAGTCACTCAGTTAGTATCTGGGTATAAAATGGTGAACAAGATAGACTTGGTTCCAACCCACCTGAGGTTTACAGTCTAACAGGAACTACAAACCAGGAAGTGGGCAACACCATATCCTGTGACAAGTGCTATGGGTGTACAGGTGACAAGAGCTATCTTGGACTTGAGGTTGGAGACGAATTCTCAGAAGTGATATTGAGCTAAAGTCTAGAAGAGGAATAGTAATTACTCAGTTGTTGTTAGTAATCGTTTTGGGAGAGGGAGGGCAGTAGCACAGCAGAGGAAAAGTGAAGGACTGAATATGTTCCATGCAGAGAAAAATCCTGACAGTAACAGAATCCAAGAGTTATAAGATAAGCAGAAGCTGCAGATATAAAACTGGCATAGCTCCCCTTCTCTTTAGGCAGAGCTGATGTGAGGGCATTTTATATGTTACTTAGTCATCTTATTTCCTCTGCAGTTTTCAATTCTGCCACAAACTACAAACATAGAGTAAGAAGACAAAAAGCTGAGCTGGCAGAAAAATTAGAAGTTTTGAGAAAAACAATCCTTCAAAAATGGCAGGAAGTGACAGCAGAAAAAAGAACAGACCACAGGAAAAAGGCAGCTGAAATGCCACAACAAGCACAATCCCCTCTCTAATGGCCTCCAAAGGCCTCAATGCATATATTATGGCACAGCAAGTGATAGCCATGATGATTCAGAGTCAAAAAACCTACATGTGGTTTACTGTTCACAGAATCATGCAAAGAGAACTTTTAAGAAAGATTTATATCCAAAATGGTTTTAAGTCTGAAATTAAATATCTAGCAGGGGGTGTTAAGACGGAGATGAGTAGGGATCTACAATTACTCCTGTTTTTATGTATCAATCAACAAATATTATCTTAAATTTATAGCAGTGTTCCTTGACCTCTGAGTTATGTCCCGTCTTGATATATAAAAATCCCATACCCTTTCTGTACTCTGTATTAGAAAAATAGGTTATTTTCTTACTTTTCCAAATGCCAAAAATGCTTTTTAAAACCATGTATGCCTCCTTAATGTTTGGACATATACTTCTCCTTCCCCTAAAATGGAAAATAACTATTAGGCTACTAAATTAGTTTTTTTCTTTCCTTTATCAAATTTTGAGCCTTAGTTCATACATTTTTAAAAACATAAAAAAGGAACATCAAGAAAAGAATGCAAATCATACACACATGCAAATACATACACAGCCCACAAGAGCCCTTCAACCTTAGTAGTTAGTATTCTTCTATATAAGCTGAGATTTATTCTATTTCTCTGATCCTTATTCTCTATTTTTATTATGATCTCATTATAACTTTTCCCAGAAAGTCACTTAAAATTCTTGGCAGAATGAAGTGGGTAAAAACTTAAATGTTTTAATACAGTGGCTAATGACTGATGTATATTAGCATTTTGTCTTACTAACTACTGGCCAACACATTTTTCACATTACCTTCTACGAAGTCATTTTCATTAAATATCAGTTTCTCTCCAAGGGGACCCTCCTCATCGTCCTGTTCATCATCTTCATCAGGATTATTAATGACCTCCAAGCCGGCTTCAATAACTTCTACCAATTCATCTCGTTTGTCTTTTCTAACTGGCTTTTCTTCAGGATGGCGAGTGAGACCCATTTCCAACTGAAATACTTTCATTAAGGTAAAACTTTCAAAGGGAATGACCCCGTACTCACTGGGTAGTTTGGCTCCTATGCTAACTTCAGCTTTGTCAATTTGGGAATGAAGAAACTCTAAAAGATCACTAGGTGCTTGCTCTTTGTTGCCTTGATAGCCTATGCCATTAGCCCCTACATTCTTTCTCTCTTGCAATGATCTCATCTTCTCACTCATTTCTTGTAATTCTTGTTTTAGTTGGGCAATTTGGCGTTTCAGACTGGTTGCCCTGGTTTGATAATGTTCTTCTTGCTCTTGTAGGAGGGCTTGATAATACTCTTTACCATAACTTTCCCCAACAACACCAGGAAGAGATGCATTTCCATCAGTCTGGGGGGCACACTCCAGAAGGTACATAAATAATACCAAAGTGCAGAGCAAAGCAAGGCCCAACAGCAGCCAATGTGTCCGGGTCTGAAGAATCAATCCTCTTCTAGGCATTCTTATTAATGTGTACTTGCCTAAGAAGATAAGCTCTTTGCTTGTTCATACTATTAGCAAAAGTTATCAAAAATTAAAAACAAAATCAGGATTTCCACAAAAGGTACCAAATGAATCCTGCTGTGGCTTAAAAAATTTCTTTCTTCAGCAGTCATGACTACTTGCAGAAATGAGAAATTAAGTATACTTTCTGTATTGTTACCATGATATACAGAATAAAGAAATCTGATCTATAAAATCCATTATATGAGTGGTGATTTTTCTGAAAGAAACAGATCAGAATCAATCAGAATTTTGTTTCCTTAAGTGTATGTATCAAATTGTTTGCAGCTTCAGTAAACTTACCTATGTGACTACTACATGTAGAGAACCATTAAGAGATGCTAATATAATTTAGAATATTCAGTAAATACTGGAGAATTTTTAAAAATGCATTACAAAACACTAAAATATTATGTATAATACTTTTAACTAGTATGTCTATACACCAATAACCTGAATCAAAGAAACATTAAATTATGTTCAGCATAGTTTGTGTTACATAGATTCTACTGTTCTCTAATTATTTGAAAATTATATTGCTTATGACTCTTTATTAATATAATATTTCAGTTAATGTACTATTTCCCAACTAAAGCATATGACCATTTGGGAACTGAGCTTCTATAAATTGCTTCTGTTATAGTAATAATGGTTTACTGGAAAGAGATATTTTCTTCTAGTTTATTCAATTCAAGCATTCTACCTCATTAATTCATTAATTTCTATTGCTCAACTCGGCCATTCTAGAAGCCCTAAAATTAAGTGGGGGGGAAAAACAATTTCAAAGCGTCACAGGCATCTGGAAAACACATTAAGAAAACATTTTTATATCCAAAGTCCTCCAGTACATTATTTGCACATTAGGTCACATAATTCTTTCCACTGTATTATACATCAACAGATTTCCTACAAGTCTGGAAAGGTTTGGGGTCTATATAAAAAAACATGAACATATTAATCATGTTTATCTGGAGAGAAAAAAATTCAAAATTCAAAAAACATTTATAAATTTATAAAATTACATGCTATCTTTCATGCTACAACCAATTGTGTGAGTTCTTCTGTGTCTCTAAACTGAGGATTCTTAACTCTAGAAATACAGAAGGTTAAACTTAGGAGAGGGAAGGAAGGGAGGCCTCCATTGCAAAGAGAAATTCCATTCTTTATGGTTGTTGAGAAGGACAATGTGATATGACAGCAGGTTTTCAATAGTAATGGTTTTTCTTGGCACCGCAGAATCTATGAAAGATCACTAGGGAATATCAATCCCAGTCACCTTCTTAGTGATTAGGAAAGCCTGGATGTCTTCTGTGGAAAATGCTGCAGTGTGTGTTTCTTTGTGGCACATGTATGTATAAAATAAAGGACAGATTAAAACTTCTTATGGCTAGTAGCCCACAAATAGTGGACTAAACTCCCCTTAGCTATTTATTACTTTAGTAAACCAAATGATAACCAAGTATCTTGAAAAAATTAATTTACTACAAGGGAATCTTTTACTATGATAGCATCTGTCTTGCTAATTATAAATTTTGTTTAAGTGATGTAGGAAAAAATAGGAAAAAATTTTAAGAAATACTATCTAATTAAAAAATAAGAATGCAAAGCTAATATTAGTTCCAGGACTTAACTATGTCTCAAAACCATAATTCTTAGCATAAGAAACAACTTGAATTTCATCATTTAAAAGATAAACTTAGAGGCATCTCTTTTAATTATTTATAAGTTGTTACTAGCCCTCTTATTAGAGAAAAGAAAGGTTAGAACTGAAAATATAGACATAATCTTGTATAAATTATTAATAAAGGTATACTTAACCATACTAAAACTGTCTTGGGGTGAAATGTGATAAGAGAACTAACAGTAA
>NW_012150108.1:102105-103829 GCF_000956105.1 Propithecus coquereli | reverse complement strand
CACTACTCAGCCATAAAAAAAATGGTGATCTAGTATCTTTTGTAATAAGCTGGATGCAACTGGGGGCCATTCTTCTCAGTGAAGCGTCGCAAGAATGGAAAAACAAACACCACATGTACTCAATACTAAATTAGAACTAATCAATCAACACTTACATGTACATCTGGAAGTAAAACTCAAGGGAAATTAGGTAGTTGGGAGGGGAGAGGAGGGGATGGGTAAATTCACACCTAACAGGTACAATGCATACTAACTGGGTGAAGGGTATAGTTATAACTTTGAATCAAACTGCACAAAAGCAAATTATGTAACCAAAACATGTGTACCTCTATAAAATTCTGAAATATAATTAGTTAATTAATTAAAAAGATGGGAGTCTTGCTATGCTGCCCAGGCTGGTCTCAAACTCTTGGCTTCAAGCCATCCTCCCCTCTCAGTCTCCCAGTACTGGGATTACAGGCATGAGCCACGGTGTCCAGCCGACAAGGTATTTTAAACTATGAAATATGATTCATAAATGGGTCACTACTAACGGTTTACTTTTCAACGAAATAGAATAGAAAATAACAATGTCAATTAGCCCAGAGCCCAACCAACCTTCTAAACATAAATGCAGATTTAGTTAAATGTCTTGAGGACAGAAAGGGATAATGTGAAAATGAGCTGTTAAAAGTTATATAATACAAAATCAAAGATCTCAGAGTTGAAAGAAACCTTAGAAGTCATGAATTCTAACTCTGTAAAACAGACTAAAGTGACTCCCTCTTATACCCAAGATGGACTAACAGAGGCCAGATTTACTTGCATGCTTGAAACAACAAAAAACAAAAACAAATACCCTTTCCCCGCCGAAGCCCTAAAATATGAAACAACAGTTTTTTCAAGATACTCAACATCAGGTAACAAAGAACACTGATCCCCAGAGAAGCAAGAAACAAGTGGCTGCCCAGCTTACTGCCTTAGTTTCTAAGCCATACAGGGAGGGAAAACTAAGTAGAGCCCAGCAGATTCCCTGAGTTGATGGGACAGAGGTGATAGTCTGAGGAAATTAACACAGCCAGGGTTCAAAGGAAATAGCACCAGAGAGGAGAGAGCTGTACAGAGAGAGAACTCCAGAGAGCTGAAGAAGACACCCTCTAGGTATTCAGCAGAGCATTGATTAGCGAAGGCTCATGAGGAAACTAACAGCTAAGGAAAGGACCACACAAAAAATGAGAGGGCACAGAACCAACCATTCACACAGGGCCAGGAATGTGCATGTTTCCACCAGACAGACTGAAAAACCTCAAATTCAGGACATTGGGTAGAGGACTCAAAAAAAGTCTTGGCTCAGAGTGGGAAATAATCAGCTCTAGACTAAACATGGCTCTGGTCCTGTCAACAAATCTTAAAAGCAAAACCTAAAAGGATCAAATTGTTTCCAAGTAACAGTACAATAAGCCTCAAGAATATTTATAGGAATATAAAAATATCCAGTACTCAACAAAATAAAATTCACAATATCTGACATTCAAACAAAAATTACCAGGCATAAAGAAAAACATGACCATAATGAGAAAAACCAATAATTAAAACTGACCTAGAAATGACACAGATGTGGGAATTTGCAGAAAAGGACATTAAAACAGTTATTTATAACTATATTTAAAAAAATTCATGTTCAAAAGACTAAGTAGAGGCATGGATAACATCAAAAAGATCCAAATTGGCTGGGTGAGGTGGCT
>NW_012150108.1:72766-100905 GCF_000956105.1 Propithecus coquereli | reverse complement strand
CAATCTATCTATCCATTTGTTTAGAGACAGTCTTGCTCTGTTGCCCCAGTTAGAGTGCAGTGGCGTGATCACGGCTCACTGCAATCTCAAACTCCTGGCTCAAGCAATCCTCCTGCCTCAGCCTCCCAAGTGTGGGCTTATAGATGCACACCACCACATCTTGTTAATTTTTCTATTTTTTGTAGAGACAGGGCCTCGCTCTTGCTCAGACTGGTCTCAAACTCCTGACCTCCAGCCTTGGCCCCCTTGCTAGGATTACCGGCGTGAGCCACTGTGCCCTGCCTGAGTCTATTTAAAGTTATATTCTGTATAATCGTCTCAAATTTTCTGTACAGAATAATATCTTATTGAAGTTTTCAAAAGCTATTAATAAATTTACAATTTTAAGTTCATTTTTTACACAGCAAAAACAAAGCCACAAAATGATTTGGAAAACAACCACTGTCAGAAAACTGAAACTAAAATATTTTGAAGTGTAAACATTTGGGAAGGAGGAAATTAGAATGTTTCATTTCTTGAAAAGTTCTGGATTCTTGATTACTTAATGAGTATTACAGTGATACACTATTCTTCAACATGTTATTGAGAAAGAGGCAAGTAATTAGAAATAAAAGTACTGATCACCAGAAAGCAGCACTTACTCAACAAATACTTGACTACCTACTGTGTGTCAGGCACTGTGTTGGGTACCAAGAACAAGTAATACCACATGGATCCTTTTGATAAGGTGTTTCTGGGGAAAACTATACTCCTGGTACCTGGATTTCAGCAAGACAAATTAATACTCATGATATCATTATAGGTAAAGCAGAAAAATGTGCCGGCCTATGGCACAGTAAAAACAACCTGAAGAGTCAACGGTAACAGCTATTTAATAGCTATGTAATCTCGAGCACAACACTAAACCTTTTCGGGCTTCCTCTATAAAATTAGGCATTTTGCCTGGATAGCCAATGTTCCTTCCAAGATGTTACAATTCCTTTAATTTAAGGTAAACTAAACATACACACAAACTTATGGAGGGCAAATTTGATTTAAATGCACATGCCCATTAATACAGCAATTCACAATTCTACTTTTAAGATTCTATACCTCAGAAATATCCACACTAGTATAGTATATACAGTCGCATGCATAAGATGTTTATTAGTATTATATGTAACAGCAAAATAAAAATAAAAGCAATTTAAAATCCATCAATAGGGGAAAGGTTAAACTGCAGACATTTATATAACAGATTTAAAAAGGAATGAGGTAGATCCTTATGTGCTAATGTGGATAATGCCTATAAAATGGTGCTAATATGTTGCAAATATTTTGTTTTCTTGTCTATATAATAGGCTTGGGAACCAGATAGCCTAAATTCAAATATCTGCTCTATCGTTTCCTAATTCTTCATCACAGACAAGTTCTTCAATGTATGTAAACTTCAGTTTCCTCACCTGTTAAGTGGGGATAATTACAGAACCTACCTTGGGGTGTAATATTAACAATTAATCAAGTAAAACCTGTCAAGCATTAAGTGTTCAATACGTGTTAGGTATTATTTCCCGTTAAGCAAACTTTTGTGTTGTTGTTAACAGAGTCAAATCTATCACTCTTTTCCTGTATGACTACTCAATTTTAGCTTCCCTATCTGAAGTGATCCTAATACAAGAAATTTTTTTCCTCAAACGGATAGCTAATTCTTACCATTTATTATGCAATTCATGCTCTTGCCACTAATTTGAAATGTTACCTTTATCATAAGCCAAATTCCTATATATGTATAGGTCTATTTCTGGCCTCTAAACCAGAGGTCAGCAAACATTTTAGGTCAAATAGTAAATGTCACAACTAATCAACACTGCCTTTATGGCATAAAAGCAGCCACAAACAATATGTAAGTGAAAGAGCATAGCTGTGTTCCAAGGGACACTGAAATATGAACTTCATACAGTTTTCATTTGTCATAAAGTGTTATTTTCTCCCCCCCGACCCCCACAAGCATTTAAAAATGTAAAAGCCACTGTTAGGTTGCAGGTCATACTAAAATAGGTAGCCAGCCAGAACTGGCAATCCCTGCTCTAAACCCTTAAATTTCTTTTACTCTTCTAAAAAATTTTTATCCCTTTAAAGTTTCACAAAATAAATACATGTGATAAAAAGATATAAGGGCATACAGTAAAAAGTCTCCCTCTAACCCAGAGGCCCAGTTTCCTTCTCCAGTTTTTGTGTATCTTTCCAAAGCTAATGCCACTATATACTGAATTGCCTTAGTATAAATAACTTTGAACATTATTTCATCTATAGGATAAGTTCCTGGAAGTGGAACTGTTTTCTAAATTTTCTTATTCACTGTAACATGTAATTAGTTAGTATCCACAGCTTCTCCCTTGCTAAGTGCTCAATATAACTTTACTACTTCTTACCTTCCCAATCAACTTTAAAATCGCATTGAATTTTTGCTCCAGATTATTATAGACTTTAAAATTATGCCTACTCTGGTTTATGTATCCTTTCTTAACACTGCATTAAATTTCTTGGCTACGGTTATCAATGACTTGGGTTAAGAAATAAATTTTATTGTTTTCTTTGATCACTATTTCTTGAATTCTACATCTATTTCTCTTGGATTAATTTTTCATTTTGATATAGTACATCCTGGGTATTCCTAGTGGGTATAGGTGAAAATGGCTTTAGTTTGCCCCCAGTCTTAATGACAGTTTGACTAGACATAAGATTCTGAGTCCAAAATATGTCCCACAAACACTTTTTAAACACTGTTCTGTCATCTAACATTTCATATTCCAAATTGGAAATCTACTTGCAAGTCTGATTTCCATTCGTTTATAGATAACCATATATTTATTTTTGGAAGTTTATAAATTGTGTATTTATCCATGAAGTTCATAAGTTTCACCAGAATTCATCTAGGTATATCTCTATCAACATCCTTTTAAGACTCTCAGTATATCTATTCCATTCATAAACTCACATAATTCTGCTCAAAGAAATATCCCTGTTCTCTTGACACAATATTTTGTTTCCATTCTACTGAGAGGTGGAAATGGGAAATCTGGCATCTGTGAGTAGGTAGGGAAGGAGAGTGGTAAACAGGAGCTGTCAGCACATGTAACATATCTTCCCACAGTTCTCTGAAAAGGCAAACTTCCTGATCATCCCCACTGCACAGACGAAGAAACAAAAACCAGAGAGGGAAAGGTTGATCTATATTTGCCAGTACTCTGTCCCCTGATACTTATTTTTGTCTGGCTGAGGCTGCCCAAGACTTTGCCTTGATTTTCCTACCCTCAGGATCTCTGTTATCTCTGTGTTATCTCTGTTATCTCTATTCCCTCCTGGAATTCCTATTACACGTACATTGGCTCTTCTAGATCTACTTTCCATATCATGGTAATTCTACCTTACTTCCCATGTTTCAATATTCAAGAACTGATTGCTTTTTTTTGAGGCAGCCTATATGTGTTCAAAAGGCATGATACCCTACCAAATATGAGGATACTAATATTTAAGTTTTCTTCTATTTCTTATATGAACTCCATTGCTTCAGGGCCTAGTTCTTGTTTTGTTCAATATTGGCTTCTCTTACATGCTACTGATTTCATAAATGTTTAGTGATTTTTGTTGTCTGTTCACAGTATAAATATACTAGTATTTCAGTCCACGTGGAAATCACTACAGTCCTGCAGTAAATTCACATTTGTAACTAACCCTATAATTTCAATTTTACATTTATAACTAGTGCTTATGTAGCATGACAATAACAATGTAAGTTCTTTGACTTGTAATCCCATGATTCTTGAGTTCATTTTTAGTCATATCCTTTTGGTATTTCGTTTCCCCTAACAACCACTAACTTGAGCAACACAGTTCTTATGTAAGTGTTACACCAAACTTCAGAGTTAAACAAGTAACGACAGTCTCACAGAAGACTGTCCTAGATGTGCAATCCAAGGGGTAAATAATGTGGTAATGAATGAATCACTTGTCTTGAACTCATAATAGTTATGCTTTTTACCTACCTTTAATGTCATATTAGTTAAAATAACAAAATCTATTATATTAGAAAAAAGACTCCAGGTTAGTTAAAATGTAATTTTCTGCCTACCTTACGACTCAGTCATTCTACAGCTGACAGAAATGCATACAGATGCTCATCAAGACATTTACAAGAATGTTCACAGCATTTTTAATATTCAAAATACAGCATATACAAAAATTGGGAACACAAATGCTCATCAACAGAATAGTCACAGACCATACAATGGAATATTACACAGTATTAAAAAGAAAGAACTGCTGATACCATACCACGAAATATGGGTGAATCCCACAAGCAATATGCTGAGCATACTGTATGATTCCACTAATACGAAGCTCAAAACAGACAGAACTAAAACCTGATCAGAGAAATCAGAATACAGATTGGACAGCAGGGGTATAACTGACTTGGAAGAAGCAGAGGGAAACTCCTGGGATGACGGAAATGCTCCACAGCTATAATTTGATCTATCTGGTGGTCAAAGTAATATTGAGCTGTATGATTAAGATTTATGCACCTGTTGACTTCCTATGTATTTTATACATCAATAAAAAAGTTAAGAAAGAGAAAAATGTAATTTCCAAACTGGAACTAAAACTGTGCCTATGTAGGTCAAAATTCTCTGAGCCACACATATTGGAAACCCAACATCCTTTCTGCATTTTTTTTTTGTCGCATGACAGTTTTAAACAAACGCTAGCAGAATAACGATACAAGATGAATGTTAACATTCACAGTCATAAGCTACTTGGGTTCCCACTTCCCAGATCGAAGCTGGTGCTTTAATACAACATTAAAAAACATTCATTCCACCAGAAACGAAGGCCCAGCTCCTGCGAACCTCGGATGACGGTGAAATTTCACATCTCATCTGGACCTCAAAAGCGAGAGAGAAAACGCCTCCAAGTTTAACAAGTCAGGGGCTTAAGAAGCTTCAGATCATAGTCAAACTGTCATTCCGTCAATACCGTCATCACAAACAGAAGTACCACTACCGTGTTTTCTAAGTCACTGCTCAGCCACTTGTTCAGGAATAAAGCAATTTTCAAGGTGAATTCTCTGACAGCTGCCAGAGGCTCCCCGTCCCACCGTCTCCTCGGCCCCACACATTCCTCCACAAACGGGCATCTTTTAAAGGCGTCCGTTCTGGCGTCTGTCACATAAAAAGGGGCTGCCGTCAGAGAAGACTATTTTAAAGCAATAAAGACGGACTAAAAAGTTTATCCACCGACAGGAGGAGAAACGGTGGTGAGTTGGTTTAAAAAAAAAAAAAAAAAAAAACCACTGACACGCAAACCAACGGTCTCTGGCAGGACCTTTCTCAGAAAAAAACGCGGCTTTTCCCTAAAACCAGAGCGGACTCGAGGGCTCGTCCGTGAGGCGGCCCCATGGGGACGGGGCCCCCGGAGCGCGCATCCGCGGGGCGACCCCCCGGGGACACAGCTCCCGAGGGGGTCGTCCGCTAGGCTGCCCGCCCCCCGCGGCCCCCGCAGCCCCGGCCCCCGCACCGCCAGGGCCCGAGCCTGCGGTAGCCGCGGACGAGCGAGGCCGGTGGGCCGGGTACTCACCGCGCTTGCCCGCTCTGCGCACCGCGGCCGCCGCGCTGCCGCCTGCTCCCGGCCGCGGGCACACCCGGGCGGCGCCCCTTGGTGGGGCAGCCGCCGCCTCAGCCGCCCAGCCTCCCGGCGCGCAGGCGCGCCGAGAACGGCCACTTCCGGCGCGCGCGAGGAAATGAGGCGGCCGCGCGCCCCGCCCACTCCCGCCAGGTTCCGCCCACCCCGCGCGCGCCGGGTGCGCGGCGTAGGACGCCCCGAACCTGGCGTGTTACTGGCGTGTTCGTATCCTTTAACCACTTAATCTGTGAAAACGTGTACGTGTGTATCCCCAAAAACGATCTCTGGAGGCCGCAGCATGCCGAGGCTCCTGCCTGAGCCAGCGCCCACTGGAAGAGCCCGGCCGCAGGCTGGCGTTGGGGACACCCCTGCGGCGGGACCGGGCGAGGCGGCCGCGCGGGCCTGCCCGGAAGCCCTGTCCCCAGAGCCCGAGGGGCCGTGAGCGCCCGCGTGCGGACACGTGCGCCCCGCGCTCCCCGGCTCCGGGAACAGCGGAGAAAACCCAAACCCGGAGAGGAGGCCGCGGGGGTTCTTCCGGGTCGGACCTGGCATGAAATCCAAGCAGCAGGGTTAGGGGTAGTTGTCGCATATTTTAAACTGTGTGACTCCTCCATTGGACTTGGTTTTAAAGTACCTGAGGTTTCCCCGTCAATGGGCTTAAATTGTTAGCTTTTTATCATTTTTAAAAAATAGTTAAATACCGAATGTGTGCAGTTTTAATTTGGAGAGAAGATAATGTGTGATTCAAATTCTGTGTCAGATCTTGGGTGATATACCGAGGTTTATAAAATAAGTAGTTCCCAGCCGGCCCGGTGGCTCATGCCTGTAATCCTAGCACTCTGGGAGGCTGAGGCGGGAGGATCGCTTGAGCTCAGGAGTTGGAGATCAGCCTGAGCAAGAGCAAGACCCGTCTCTACTAAAAATAGAAAAAATTGGCCAGCCATGGTGGCGCGTGCCTTTAGTCCCAGCTACTTGGGAGGCTGAGGCAGGAGGATCGCTTGAGTCCAGGAGTTTGAGGTTGCTGTGAGCTAGGCTGAAGCCATGGCACTCTAGCCCAGGCAGCAGAGTGAGACTCTGTCTCAAAAAAAGAAAAAAAAAATTGCTTCCCTAAAGATTCTTTGGTCAAAGCTAATGAGCAATTTGGCAAATTTAAGCAGCAATGAACTAGACTCTTGTTCCTAGTTAAGGCCTCCCCTAGTTGGCTCCCCAAATCCTGCTCTCCCTCTTCTCGCTTATCCTTCTGACCTCTCTCCTTCCACACATTTGTCCACTCCTCCCTTTTCTCCCCTTGTCCAGATCCAACAACCCTCCTAAGACCTGAAAATGCCAGTTGCCTCTGTAAAGACCCATCCCTCCCATGACCCCTCTGCAGGCAACTGTAGAATTTAAGCCTTAGACCCAAGCTGAATTAAGAACCATAATTAAGGACTTCCCCAAACCCAGACAAGATCAGCAACTATTCATAGAATAATCAAGAATATTTTGAGGGCATGTGACCCAGGGTTACCTGACCTATATCAACTTGTACACATATTGATCAGAACCTCAAATGCTAAATCTTGAATGCCAAAAGCAAACTGGACTCACCAGGAAAGAGACCTCTAGGATTCCGCTGTCCACAATAAACCTGAGGCAAAGTCTCCTAAAAGCCATATCTAAAATATTTCCAATTAAAAGATTGGACCATAATTCAATCATGCAAACAGAAAAAAGACGAATCTGTAGGAGATTTTGGGGATAGGCGAGAAAATACATCTCAACATTTGGGAGTCTAGGAAGCAGCCCTTTCATCTCATTTTGTCAAGGAATTAAACCTAAAATTGGAGACTTAATTTGAAAACAGAAATTAGAGTGGGAAATAACCCCTTTACCTGAACTACATCATGTGGCAGACATTTTCCAGGGGATCCAGAACAAAAAGACAGGACCCAAATTAAACTTACGGCCCTGTGGATCGAACAGCTAGGTGCAGGCCCATTCCCCAACCAGGCAGCTACTGACAAGGACACTTGTGGCTATTGTAAACAGAAGGGGCACTGGAAGAGAAGATTGTCTCATCTTGGAAAACCAAGAGAAAAAGGAAAGGCCCTCACTTCAGATCAGTGAGGTGATCTGAGGAAGGGAAAAGCGCCAATATTCTGCAATACCTGTAAGCGCTCAAGGGGCATTAACATATGCCAGACAGTGTATTAGTTTCCCAGGGATGCTGTAACAAATTGCCACAAACTGTGTGAAATGAAACTATAGAAATTCTCTCACAATTCTGGATTCTAGAAATCTGAAATCAAGGTGTCAGGAGGGCCATGCTCATCTGAAGGCTCTAGGGGAGGATCCTTCCTGGCCTCTTCCTAGCTCCCGGTAGTTGACACAAGTCCTTGATATTCCATGGCTTGTCAATGTGTCACTCCAAACTCTGCCGTCTTCACACAGCGTTCTTGCCTGTGTCTTCCCTGCGTCCAAATTTCTCTCTTTTTCTAAGGATGAGAGTCATTGGGTTAGGACCCACCCTAGTCCAGCATGACCTAGTTTTAACTTGATTACATCTACAAAGACCCTATTTCCAAATAGAGTTAAATTCACGGGTTCCACGGGTGAGGACTCGAACATATGTTTTCGGGGGACACAATTCTGCTTATACAGATGGCAGCCTTATCAGTCTCTGGCACTAGGTACAGGCACTACTGTTTCTACATTAAACCCTGCCACCTGCACTCAACCTTTTCCTTGGTGTAAACACACAACACAGGTGGTAAGCCTTGCAAATAACCCACAGATTTCCTCCATTCCCCAGCCCTTAACTGCAAGCCTTGAGCCCTTGGCTGCAAACCTTTCCTTCCTGCTCTGTGATACCACCCCTGCAAGATGAATGGGGAGAGACTTACTTTTCAAATGGGACTGTAATAGTAAATGCAGACCAGAGCCTCTGGCACCGTTTGGGAGGCCCCTGAGCACTCCTCCACCTGTAAGCAAGCTGAGTCTGCTTTGGACAGACCGTGGCCTTCTCCATTACCTTTGACACGTGCTCCCCCAGATGAGGAGCATACGCTCTACCTGGCACTCCCATGGGCTCAAAATTCTACTGATATGGGGAAAGTGATTTAAAGATCCTACCTGCCAAACCATTAACCAGATCCCCCAACATCCCTCGAAGCCAGGGCCAGGGAAAGGATCACGACTACAGTTGAAAGCCTTATATCCAAAGGTCTCCTCACACTCTTGCGACACCCCATCCCGCCAGAAACCAAGCAGACAGAAATATCTATTTGTTCAAGACCCAAGAGATAACAGCAGAATTGTTTTCCCTCACTTCCAGGTAGTACCTGCCCCAAATGCCATCCTGCCTTTCATTCCACCAGAAGCCACCTGCTTCACTGCAGTGGCTCTTTGCTTGGCTTCTCTGAGTGTGCTTCTAGACTAGAGCAGTCAGTATTTTTTATTGCAGTAAAATATACACAACATAAAATTTACCATTTAAACCATTTAAAAATGTACAGATCAGGGTCATTAAGTATATTCACCTTGTTGTGCAACTATTGCCACCATCCATCTCCAGAAGTTTTCATCGTTCCAAGCTGAACCTCTGTACTCTCTAAACAACTCTTCATTCTCCCCTCTCTCAGCCCCAGCAACCTCCATTCTGCTTCCTGTCTCTATGAATGTGATACTGCAGATACCTCACATAAGTGGAATCGTACAGTATCTGTCCTTTTGTGACTGACTTATTTCACTTAGCATGATGTCTTCATGGTTCATCCATGTTGTGGTATGAGTCCAAATTTCCTTCCTTTTTAAGGCTGAATAAAGACAGTCAATACCTTTTTGCCTTCATCTGGGGAGGACAAAATACACTTGGACACTCCTGCCCTAGGGGGTCACGGAAAGCCCTGCTATTTTTCCCAGATCTTTCATCAAGACTTAAAAGATCTAAATTTCGCTATTCAGTTCTGATACAATATGTAATGATCTCCTACTTTGTTCAGAGAAAAAGGATTCTATTTACTTATTCTCAGCCTTAGCAGAAAAGGGACGTAAAGTTTCAAAAGATAAATGATAGTTTTTCTAAAACACAGTCCATTATTTAGGGAATGATATAACTAAGGCAGGAAAAACTCTTTCCTGCTAGAATGGAAACTATCTGTACCTATCCTAGACCCCTTGCAAAACAACAATTGAGAAGATTCCTGAGTTTAAATGGATACCGTAGAGAATGGGTGCCACATTTTTCTGAAATCGTGACATCTCTTTATGAATTGACTGAGTTCTCAGTAAGAGATTCTCTCCTCAGAGAACCGAGAAGTGAATAGGCTTTTTGGAACCTGCAGAAGGCTCCTCAATGGCTTCCTTCCCTAGACTTTTGTCACAGCAGAAAGCCTTTTCTCTCTGTGAGCGAGTGATCTGGACAAACTCTTGGAGTTTCATGGGAACCATCTAAACCCATCACTCACTGTAGCCTTACCTTTGACCTGAGTGCAAAGGTTATGCCCCTTCTCTTAGGGCATGCTATGGTTTGAATGTCCGCTCCAAATCCTGAGCTGAAACTTAATCCCCAATGTGGCGGTATTGAGAGGTGAGGCCTTTACGAAGTGACTGGATACGAGGGCTCTGCTCTCATGAATGGATTAATTCATCCGTGGATTAATGGGTTCTCGTGGGAGTGGGGCTGGTAGCTTTACAAGAAGAGAGACCTGAGCTTGCAGGCTCAGCCCCCTCGCTGTGTGATATCCTGTGCCACTTCAGGACACTGCAGAGTCCCCGCCAACAAGAATGCTCTTAGCAGACACGCCCCCTGGACCTTCCGTAACTGTAAGATGCGCCCCTTCTTAGCCTCCATAACTGTAATAAATAAATTTCTTCTCTTTAGAAATTACCCAGTGTCAGGTATTCAATGACAAGCAACAGAAAACGGACTAATACAGGCTACTAGCTCTGCTGCAGAATTTGTCGATGCTTCTGCTGAACCACTTCCAGGCTCCCCGCTCAAGCTTGTGCTTCGCAGTGCAACACGGACATCACCATGGATGGAGCACGCTTTTCAGCCAGCTTGTCCATCTCCTACAAGACCCTATCACTGTACTCTCTTCGTCTCACATTACTGTTCCCCACTGCAACACTGAATCCTGCCTCTCCCGCCGCAACAGCAGGGGAACCTCATGCTCGTCCTATCTCAGGGAACTCTCTGCACCTGCTCAGGTTTATTAGCGACTCCTACTGAGAACCCTGACCTAATACTATTTGTTGATGAATCATATCTTGAAACAGAAGCTGGAAGTTACCAGTGTGAGGAGGTAACTTTAGACCAGCATCTCATGTGCTTCAGAAATAGCACTTCAGGGTTTGTCTGCACAGAGATCCTAATCCCGTAAATCCCTAGGCTGAAAATATTCAACTCAGATGTGAGCTTCAAAACCAAGCCACCTGTCTCAGTCCGTTTTGTGATGCTATAACAAAACACCTGAGACTGGGTAATTTCTAATCAACAAAAATTTATTTTCTTACCGTTCTGGAAACTGGGAAGCCCAAGATCAAGGTGCCGGCATCTTGTGAGGGCCTTCTTGCTGCGTCACCACGTGGGGAAAGGTGGAAGGGCCGAGATGCAAATGGACCGAAATGGCCCTTTTATAATGGCATTAATACCACCCATGAGGGTGGAGCCATCATAGCCTAATTACCTCTTAAAGGTCCCACCTCTTAATACTGTGACAACGGCAACTGAATTTCAACAGGATGTGGGGGGCCAGGCCCGGTGGCTCACACCTGTAATCCTAGCTCTCTGGGAGGCCAAGGCGGGCGGATTGTTTGAGCTCAGGAGTTCGAAACCAGCCTGAGCAAGAGCGAGACCCCCCGTCTCTACTAAAAATAGAAAGAAATTAATCAGACAACTAAAAATATATAGAAAAAATTAGCCGGGCATGGTGGCGCGTGCCTGTAGTCCCAGCTACTCAGGAGGCTGAGGCAGGAGGATCGCTTGAGCCCAGGAGTTTGAGGTTGCTGTGAGCTAGGCTGATGCCATGGCACTCTAGCCAGGGCAACAGAGTGAGACTCTGTCTCAAAAAACAAACAAACAAAACAACAAAAACAAAACAACAACAAAAAAGCAACAGGATGTGGGGGTGGCAGACACACATTGAAAGCATACCACCACCCTTGATTATTCAGCACTCTACCTGGGGGAATTACTGACTCCTTGTTTATGCAACCAATCAGAGCAGTGTCCTCATCTGTGGGAATCATTGTCAGAAACTTACCACTAACCCCCCAGGAGTCAACAATGCCCCCTCTTCCCCAGGTGGAACACGTATCAGTCTCGCCTCATTGGTATGAGCAGTGAAGGACAGGCACATGGCTCTACATTTCTTTTGGTTAGTGATGGTCTTTGCCATTCCTAATCCTGCACCTGGATCAGTGAAACAGGGAAAGGTAAAACAGGCCACACGCCCCCTTGAGGCAAAAGCCATTTGGTTCTCTGAGGTTGATCCCCATGGCCTATATGGGATTTGTTCTTGGCTTCCATTGGTCAGTTGAGGTTCTTGGTTCAAAGCATCTTACAGGGACTATTAACTGCTCTTGTTTCTGTCATAGTGGTCATGATGTTGTTCCACTGCATCCTATTCTTGTCACGTGAATACCATCATGATACAAAACCAGAAAGATCAAGATCTCACCATACGGTTGACCAGGGAGATATGACTAAATAATCTCTGAGTAGCGAGGGTCTGGATCTCTAGGCTTCCTTGAATTGGTCAACCTTTTACAAGCAAAAACTGACCAAAAAGTGGGGCTGAGAGACTGAACATGCAAACAGACAATGGCCAGACCACGTATGACCAAAGGACTCAGACCACAGTCTCTGTGGTAAGCAGCCATGATCTCTGCAACACTTACCCCAGAATGGTCAGGACTTGGTCAGTAACTGCCAGCTTCCCTCTTTTTGCCCTCTCTTTCCAACTCAGAACCAACCAGAGAAAGCCAAGTATATTCCCCAAACCAATCACATAAAGATGCCCTGCTGCTGGTTGGCTGCCTCCAGCTTCCCCCGGCCAAGAACCCCCAATCACAGCATCCCTTCCCTCTGCTCCCACCCCGCTTTTTACTACGAAGCTCTCCCGCTCCTCTGCCTACCTTTAAGTCTCTGCCAAAAGCAAGTGATGCTGGTTGACTCCCTTGTATAGCAATTTCAGAATAAATAGCTTCTGCGTATTCTCATATGGGTGGCCTTTGTTTATTTCTACAAAGTTAAAGATTATAGGTAATTTTTGGACATCTCTGTAAAAACACAATTTTCTACAACACGCTACTTTTCTAGTGACTATCTTGTGAGACACCAGAATTCTTCTATCCCTGGTGTCATTCCTATTCCTAGAAATCACTTGCTATAACCTCACTTTTCTTTCCAGACACTGATGAAGTCCCCCAAACCCTCGGTGTGCCCCTTTACCCTAGGTCTGAGTGATCCAAGAGCTTCAGCCTCTCAGCCCTGTGGCCACAGCGTCTCCAGGAAAACTCTCAAGCTCTTTAAAATTCCCAGAAGAAAAGCACAAAATATGGAGTAAGTCGTGCGTCTTGGTGAGAGAGGAGGCCCCAGGACTCGGGCTATGATGCAGGTGCTGCCCAGCTCCCTGTAGTCCCTTGGCCACCGTGCCTTGCCTCAGGGAGCACAGGCAGCCATATGTTCTTCCTTCCCTTGGACTAGACCCTTCCAGACACCCAGAGACTCCTTCCCCAAGGGAAGTACGGAAAAGGATTGCAGTGCAGGTGAGACGTGTCCTGCTTATGACATTGACAAAGATCCACAAAAACATGGACACTCAACGTGAACTTCATATTTTTATTCACGAAACGGACAGTTCACATAGTAATATTGTCTGCATATGATATATCAGAATTGTTTCCTTCTCAGAAATGAAAAATGATTTTTTTTAGCTTTAGAAGTCGCTTACCTTTCTTGCCAAGACCAATTTCTACCTTGAATGGCTCAGTGTCATCAGAGAGGATGCGGGTTTACGAGCTCTCCCGGTGTGCTAGTCACAGTGGTTGGGGGTTCTCAGGCCTCAGGCTCCCTCCACGCTGGCTGGCCCAGTTCCCTGCCACATTGACGTCTCCACAGCGAGATCCCCTCCCCCTCTGCTATAAAGTTCTGGTCAAGGCAGCTGCCACAGACACATGGCAGGCAGCCCCAGTGGAGAGGGTGCTTTTCCTGTGGATGCACAGGCAGAGAACACACCCCTCATGCTGAAGACCAGAGGGGTACCCGCCCACTGCTGCATGGCCACATGCACTCCTGTACCTTTTCTGGGGCCACAGAGGTAAGGATTTCTTTCTTTTTTTTTTGGAGACAGAGTCTCGCTCTGTTGCCTGGGCTAGAGTGCCATGCCGTGGCGTCAGCCTAGCTCACAGCAACCTCAAATTCCTGGGCTCAAGCGATCCTCCTTGCCTCAGCCTCCTGAGTAGCTGGGACAATAGGTGTGCGCCACCTCGCCGGGCTAATTTTTCTATTTTTAGTAGAGATGGGGTTTTGCTCTTGCTCAGGCTGGTCTCGAACTCCTGAGCTCAAGTGATCCTCCTGCCTTGGCCTCCCAGAGTGTTGGGATTACAGGCATGAGCCACGCGCCTGGCCAGTAAGGATTTCTTAGGACTTCCTAGAACCACCCTCCAGTTGTGAGGGCAGCTAAAGACAGACATACCTCAGAGAGATTGCGAGTTCCATTCGAGACAACCTCAACAAAGTGAATATCACAAATAAATGAGTCACATGAATTTTTTGGTTTCCCAGTACATATAGAAGTTATGTTTACACTATCCGGTAGTCTATTATGTATACAATAGCATTATGTCTAAAAAACAATACACATACCTTAATTTAAAATTATTTTATTGCTAAAAAAAGCTGACAGACACACAGTGAGTACATGCTGTTGGAAAAATGGCACTGATTGACTTGCTCAACATAGGGTTGCTGCAAACCTACAATTCATTTAAAAAAAAGCAATAAAATGAAGCACAAGAAAACGAGGTGTGTCTGTATACTGTGCATGAATATGCCCCAAGGAAGAAGAACTGCTCACCGCTCTGCCTGCCTGCGGGAGGGGGGAAGGCTTTCTTTATATTGGTGGAAATTATGCTTTCCCTTCAAATTTTCTTTTATATAGTAAGCACTTACTCAAGCCCTGTTCCCAGACACGTTTAACTAGATTTCCACCCAGATAAGCTGGCCTCATGGTGGGAAGGAATCCTTCGTGGAGGTTGGTGGAAAATGTGTTTTTTTTTCTAGGGGGGAAAAAACCAACAAACATATACACACAAATACTCCTAAAGGAGAGTCTATGCTCTTGAAAAAGGGGCTTTTAGTATCAGCTTTTCTTGCCATGGGTTTCTAAACATTCGGAGGTAAAGGCTAAAGCAAACATTGGCCCTGGAGATTATGTTGCCTCCCAGCCACTGCAAAGTGCGGTGGAGCTGTGGGCAGCACAGGCACCCAAGGCCAGGAGGTGTGGACTCAAAGGCCCGGGGCAGCCACTGGGCGAAGCACGCACAGGCCAGTGTGTACACACGTGTACGTACGCACGGGAGATGACACCAGCCCTCAGCACCTAATGCACAATTCCCGTCTGCCAGACGACTTACCTGCTCCTTGCCAGGCACTTGAGGAGGGCTCAGAGAATTCCCACACAATCCGAGAGGAGACACAAACGGTTAGTATGTTAAGCTTACAGTAGTTCAGGACAATGTTTTTTCTCCAACTTCTAATGGAAGTTCATTCAGGACTCTGCATTTTATTACACACCCTGTCTCCCACAGCTCCAACGTCAGCTTCCAGAAACCAGCAGCAAGCACATTGCTAGAGAACTGAGAAGACCTAAACTCCATGTTGGCTGTGCTTTGTTCTAGGGAAGGACACCTGCAGGCAGGAATTCCTGGAACAGGTAGCTGAGTTGTTAACAGTTATTATCATGTGCCTATTCACATGCCAATCATACAAGATAAGCCAGTAACATCGCCAGAGCTCCAGCCCTCACTACTGATCCCCAGTGGTTATCATGAGAGATTCCCTTGTGGCATTTTAATTCTTGTATGGAAACTTCGAAATCAGAAATCTGATGTTTCCAACTAGGAAGTTAAAAAGAAAAAAAGTTTACACATTTTATGATACATGATTTTATTTATACAACTGAAATTATTTTCTTAGTCACCTTGATTACAAAAAAATTAACACGGTATGACTTAATAACCTTTCACAAATAGATTTTACAAATTTTACTAACTGACAGATTGCTACTTGATACTCGGTAATACTTAATATTTAGTAACTTCTGCATATATGTCTATGAAAATTCTGATAGGACTAATAAGTATACTTACTAATAAGTATACTATAAGGATACTTTTATAACTCAGGAATAGGCAATTAGGTTATTAGTTAAAGGTTAATTCCCTGTCACTGGGTCAGCTGTTTACACTTGGAGTTCTTACCCCGCTGAGAACGAACCTGCTGTAGCAATTCATACTTACTGCATAGGCTTTTTTTTTTTTAACAATTTGGAAGAGTTTATCCTTATTTATGCATTTAATAACACTATCATTAAACACATCTGAAAATCAAAAGTTTACCATGTCTATTGGTATCTGTAGAAGAACTTATCACAGTGTATCTGAAAAATGGCCCAAACTAAAGCCACGTTACATGTCCAGGAATTATTTTTCCAGCTCCCTCTCTGGATGTGTGTGCTCACATGTGCACACACACACCAGAAGGCTCCGTCATATGCTCATCCAAGCCTTCTTGGCCACACAAAATGCCACAATTTTACTGCTTTTGTGAAGTGCCTATAAAATACAGTATTTTAATGAGACTATTTTAAGTCCTATCACAGTGCTTTGAGTCTGAGGACCAGGCAGTGTTTCTGCACAGTTATGGTGCTGAGACAGCCAGAAGAGCTGCTACGACTTCCCAAAAGCCACGCCCACAAGACAGGAGGGGTGTTGAGTGTCTGTGTCCACAAACAAGCAGTGAAGAATGATAAGAAGCTTATGAGTCATGGTCAGAATCTAAGAAACACAGATGTCTTGCGATAGCAGCATTAAATCACAAACCCAGGAAGAGTTGACATATGTGCCTTTTCACACAAGCTCTATGAGAGCCAAAACATCGTCTTCTCCACGTCAGAATTGTCATCGGAGGTGTAGCGGTCCTTGGTCATTGTCAATGCTACTTCTAACACAGCTAGCTGAGCTGTCCCTGTGTGAGCCAGTTGATACGGTTTGAATGAATGTGAGCACAGGTCCCACCTACTCCTACCGTGTAAGATGAGCCACTGCTCTGGACTCTGCTGGCTGTGGGCGCGGTGAAGGTTGGCGGCGGGTGGGATTCGCAGCAGCAAAGCCTCTGCCATCAGCAGTCCTGGGAATGGGGGTCATTCCACTCCAGAAGCCCCCTTTCTTCACGCTGTTCTGGTCAGGGGTAGTGGTCACTCAGTACTGAACGCGTGGGGCTGATATGGTGGGCCCACTCGAGACAAATGTGTCTTGTGAGCCCTCTTCCCTCACGCCACCATCTACGTGGTAAATATGACATCGCATCTCTCCATTGTGCTAAATCTAAGAATCATCTTAATCATGAAAAAAACCAAATGTCTTCCTAAGAAAAGGTTATATGATTTTAAAAAACCATTCTCAGGATCTCGAACGCCGAGCCAAGCACCATCCTGAGGTCCCCTCTTCCCCTCTAGCCCTGGTGGGGCTTTGACACCACCGCCCAGGCCCCGCGGGGCTCTCATTCTGAACAAGGACAGTCACTTTGGCCATTTTTTTTCCTACTGCCTTTTGTGTGCGTGTGCTTCGTGTTTAGATCTTGTTGCCTTATTTGGTAGCAGTCAGAAAAATCAAGTTCGGGTACAATTTCGTCTACACGGAAGGGAGTGGTGGCCCCACACATGTGAACGCAGAACTGTGGTGGTCACCGATGGACGCAGACCAACACTGGGTGCTGCTGGGTGCAGAAGAGAAAGGAATATTTAACCACTAAGACTCAGAAGTCTTACCCAGTGTGGCGTGTCTGCTAGGAGGGAAAATCACTGGCTGTTGGAAATAAAACCACTTCAGAAAGCAGTTGAAACAAATTACGAAAAACGTGCCTGCCACCTGGGAACAGAACTTGGCTTGGCCAGTGTGATGTGCGCAAAGAAAGGGCCAGTGGACTTTCCATTCTCGGCATGTTTCTTCCCCTTGTGAGTCCATTACCTTTCACAAAGAAATGTTAACTATCAAACGTGTCCATTAATTTTGCCGCTGAGGGTGAAACCATCCAGTTAGCATATACACTATCATTTGCATATCTTGGAAACCCAGTGTTAGTGCCATCGGCTCTCGTGAGTGGTACAGGACTCTCTCCAGGCCAGTTCGGGTCTGACATGCCTAAAAATGAAAACAGATAATTTGTTCTGCACTGAAGAACCAAAACTTCATGTGCAGACAGTAAGGCCTTGGCAAAACTCCCTTTGATGTTCAAACCAAACTCGTGGTCTCTGTGCCAATTACATTAACGGTTTTGTGCTCCAGGTTTCCAAAACATTGTTATTATTTAGGGGAAACATCACGTGCTCTCTTCGTAAATGTAACTTAACAGACACTACCAATTTTGACTTTCACGAGCTTTAGACTCTCAGATCTGACGTCCAGTTGTTGAACTGTTTAACTCTTTTTCTACGGCTGTGTAAAGCGGCTCACTGCAGCAGAACGTTCTATAAAACGTTCTCTACCGTAAAGGAGGCACTCGACTGTCGTCCAAGCCTACGAGGGGGGAGAGGGCCTTCCAAATCGAGGGCACACACAGGCCAGCCCCACAGCACCGTCAGCACACGTGGAGTGTGGCGCCAGACCCAAAGCCAGCGAGGAGTCAGTGAGTCGGGAGGCATGCGAAAGGAACAATCTCGGCTTGAAAAATGCTTGAGACTCCAAGAGTTCACAACAATCAATGATGAGGTTAGGAAACGGAAAAAATTTCAAGTATTTAATCGAAGACAAAAGAAGGAGTTTTGGCAAGAACCATATTTACTGTCCATTGCAAGACCACAGCACCACAGACTACGTTCTTTCAAAAAGCACTCGCTCCAGCTTTTAGCGCTTTGTAAGTGATAACGGTCCTGACGGTGGGTAACGCAAAGGATGTGAAAACAGCAGTCTGGGTGTGTCCTCCCAGGCCCGCCCGGCTCCTGCCACCTCCCTGCCCCTGCCGGGGACACGCAGTTGGGACATGGGCTGAGGCTGGGCCAACCTCCACTCCCAGCCCTGGGCAGCCTCCGAGGCACCCGCCCACCCAGGATAGGGGGCCTGGCTGTGTTCGCCGTGCGGGCCGGTGGGTGCTGGCTGCTTCTTTCTCAATTAAATACCTCCCCAGATTGGGTAAATTTATCCAAGTAGTTAAATTAGACGTACTGAGACTTGATTTCTACCCCGGAAATGACTCATTCGTCAAGTTCTCCACCTCCCCTGAGAGTTCTGCCCTATGCGTTTTCTCCTCTGGCATCATAAATTGCTGGGCAGTGTGGTAATTACACTTATTTTCACATCCTTTTAGAAAAACATAGCTGCAAAAATGCCTGAATGTAAACTAGATGCAAAGTCAGACATTTACAAATAAAAAGGTTCAGAGCAGACTTTGGTTTCGTTCAGATCAGAAACACCTTAAAAAGCATCACCAAGAGTAAGGATAGAGCAGGGGGACAACGGTGCTAGAATCTAGTAAATGCATGGGAAATTCTACCATAGAGTTTGTTTTCAATCCATGTGGAAGGGAGGGCTCGAGGGAGGGGAGCGCTATTACAGTCCACCAGGGGCGTCTCCTCTTCCGACAGGCCGTCCTCATAAAGCAGGGAGTCGGATGGGGTGGACGCAGCAAGGTCCAAGTAGTCCTGAAAGAGAGAGGTGGCTCGTCAGCCCCTACCGTGGGCCACCACTGGACACACCCTGGTCCCCTTGCTGAGGTCCTGGATGTGCCCCCACCCTGCACGAGTCTCCCCGTCTCTCCGAGCTCCTATGGCTGCTGCCTCATCTGGTCCCACTCAGGGATCCTCATCACTCCCCCCAGGCGTTATCTACTCTGTCTCTCCCCCTAGAAAGTCACCTCCCTGGGGACAGAAATGTGCTCCCTCAGCGTCCTATCTCCAGGGCCTGGCATGTACCGGAACCGCCTGTTGACAGCCCTTGGCTCTGGGAGAGCTTGCAGCCACGTTACTCACACGGAAGCAACAGGAACCAAGAAGCAGTCCCCACCTACAGGACGCTTTTCAGCTTCCTTCTAGGGACCCCTGCCATCTAGAACACCCTGTCAGGGCTCAGACATCTGAAATACGACACCGTTGTCGGGTCTGCACAGGACGCTGCTGCTACAGGCTGCAGCTCCCAAGCACGAGGGTTCCCCTGTGCCTGCTACTGCCACTGCCTGGACGAATGTGCACAGAAGAGCTCTGGCATTTTCCGGCTGCTTCTCAGCACTGTCCCAGCAAGGCCAGCTCCCCTTGGCATCAGCCATCCCTTCTGTTCAGGACAACCCTGTATTCCCAGCATTCAGAGGTTTTTGCCCAAGCGATACAGTGATATGAAGTTTTATTACAGGCGGCCTAGATCCTGCATCCTGCTTTTTGTGTCAGAAGAAGTGACAACTCTTAGTAAATGTGCCAATGTTAAGGTGAAGCCTCTACATAAACATCCTGAGGGCAGGGCTGGGAGGTCTTGCTTACTTGCAGTCCCAAAATCCGAGACTGAATATGGTTCCTTACAGTTGCTTGATAAGGATCAGTTGAGAATTTGCTGACCTTCTTATGTTCTGGACTTACAGAATTGCAAACTGAAGAAGGTACACAGGCTGGCTCTCTGTTTGGCCCAAGCTGGGCTTTTGAATATTTAAATGAGTTGTTAACAATAAAAACTGGGAGACTTCACATAAGCCTTGGAGAATTCAGAAGACCTGGCACATTCCTGGCTCGTCTTCCTGCAGGCCACCCTCAGGCGCAGCGAGGACCCTTGTGAGGGCAGCATGCTCTTGTGTGCTCCGCAGTCCCCCCGCTCTCTAGTCTCTGCCCACCCCCAGCAGCACCCTGTGAGCATCTGCACTAAGGACATGACTCAACTCCACTTCCTCAGGTTCCACTACTGAGCATGGTTTCCCTTGGCTTTGGAATATTTTCCTCCTCCTGCATGGCCCCAGTCTGGCCCCGCATTGCGAATTCTGAGGGCCCTGGGGTGAGGCTGGAACCCCCACGCCACGTCCCGCCTGTGGGAACCAGCTCTGGGCACTCACTCTGCTCTTAACCATCATCTTCTCCAGCTCTTTGCTGATGTCGGCAAATACCGGTCTCTTGTCTGCTTCCTGCTTCCAGCATTGCAGCATCAGGCGGTACCTGGTGGGAAGAGCAGACAGGCCGTGACTACCCGGCAAAGCCAGGCCTCCATAGCCTGTCACAGCCACCGCGCCCAGTGCTGTGCCTGGGCTGAGGGCGCTTTGTACTTGAGCCTCAAAGCTGTTTCTGCAGCACTGACATCTTGTCTGAGCCTTGCTGGGAGCTGGGGTACAGCCTCCCTGCAGGACCCCGGCCTTCGGGGCCACGGTGGGCTCAGGCACCCAGCACCACAATCCAGCATCCTGTAGGCTTCCCTTCCCTCTGGCAGGGATTTATTTTTACTTCCTTTGCAAAGACACTGGGAAACAGCTGGTCGGATGCTACACCACTGTGGCGACTGAGCAGGAAGTTCCAGTCCTTAAAACTCTTAGGAGGGATGAACTGACTGATGGCTTTAAGGTGTGGAAATAAACAAACAAAAACCTTTGGTAATCACACCTCTGTCTTGCACCTTTCCTGCTTCCCTGGGTGCCCAGGTGGCCCACCTCACCCTGGCACACCCCACCTTGCCCCAGTAGGGAATGAACGGACCAGTGCATCTCCACCTCGGGACGGCCCCTTCTCGTCTGTTCTTGACCTGGCCTCCTAGGACCGTCCCATCCAACAGCCCAGTGTGAGGTGTGAAGGCTCCAGTGCACTCAGGCTGAGGTCCAGGCTGCCCCTGCACCTACACTCGGACACTCCCCACCCCACAGCCCCGGCCTTTCTGGATGACGAACCCCTCCCCAGGCGCCCTGCGGGGAAGGTCTCCAGGTCGAGCTTGCACTGTTCCAGGCCCTGCTTCCACTTATCCTAGTAAGGCCCCCCAGGAACCCCCATACCCCGCAGGAGGGTCAGGGGCCCAGTGTCTGCCACCACACCAAGGGTGGCCCTCTAACCTCCACCCTGCCACTCCCCATGACCCACCTCTCCAGGGCAGCAGGCTGCTCAAGAGTGGGAGGGAATGGGTGCATGTGTCCCCTCCCCTCCCAAGTGAGGCTGGGCCAGAGCAAACCCCGCTCACATCTCCTCGCTGCAGTTGTCCGGCCTCTCCATCCGGTGGCCAGTCTTCAGAAGGTTGAAGAGCCGCTCAGGAGGAATCCCAGGGTAGGGGTTGCCCCCCAGGGTCACGATCTCCCACAGCAGGACTCCAAAGGACCACCTGCAGCAATTGAGCGGACCACTGAGGGATTTACCCGGCCCATGGTGAGGCCCCTGAGGCGCCCTCCGCGGAGCCCAGACGTCCATCCCCCAGCACCCGCTGACGCCGTCGGCCCCAGTGTAGAGAGTGGCTTCCAGACCGCAGCTGTGTCTGGCTGCACTGCCGATGCCTGCCTACCTGGCCCCCACCCCGTCATGTCATGCTGAAGTCCCTGCCCCAGAGAAGCCACTCCCCCAAGGGGGACAGCAGCTGGCACCTAACGGGGTGAGAACCTATGCAACGGGACTTGGGTGCCCTGGGCAGCGCTTTCACTTTTTCTGTGTACTTGGGACATCTTTGTAAAATCTTATAAGAAAAAAAGCTATAAAAAAAATATATATTTTTATTCTTTAAATTTTAAAACATTTTTTTTAAGCTAGTCAGATTTAGCAGTGGGGGGTTGTATACCACCTTTAGTGACACTAATGTTAATGAGTTCTGATAACACACTATCATCGGACCAGCGAGAAAAATGTTTCAGTGTGAAGGAAAATTTACTGTGAAGCGGGAACAAGGTCATGTCACAAAACAGCATCATCACACGAGCCCACCAGGGCAATGTAAAGTATACACATGTATACTGCAGAACACACTGGAAGGCTGGCAGGGGCCACCGGGCGTGTGATCCAGGGACTTCTAGCCTCTACCTCATGCTTTTCTCTGCATTTTCCAATCATCCTACAGGCAGCTTATGCGATCAGAAAACTGTTGTCTAAAATTACTTCGAACCTCTTTCTCACAGCTGACATTGTTCAAAATATGCAAGTCTGTCGACTGCTGAATACTTTAGAAGCAAGTGTGCTGTGTTTTTAAAAACTGTCAGGTCTTATAATTTGACCTGGAAGAACAAATTTTAGCTCCCACCTTGCAGCAGTTTGGGGCACACCAGCCTACAAACTGACATGAGGACACCTCCCTTGGGGCCCCCAGTCCCCCCCTGTGGGTGGGGGAACAGTCACAGAGTGCCTTGCCTGAACCGACCCCCTGCTCAGGACCCACAGGAAGGCCACTGTTGGCTGGGCCTGTGAGTGGGCCTGTGGGGGCGGCAGGTGGGTTCTCGGCCACCTGCTCTGCTCTCACAGGTTCCATCTAGGTTTCAGAACCACTGCCCGGGCCTGGCCATTTGCTGAGCAAATATGTCGTGAAGGCCGCTGAGCGTGGGGGTCAGTGCAGGTGGCCGGCATTGCAGACAGGTGTTCAGGGACAGCACTGTTCCCTGGTGAGCTCCACAGATAAGCATCGTGGCTCCCCATGCATGTAAGGAACCCCCGCCCCAGGCAGGCAACACCCGCGCTTACACATCACTTTGGGTGGTGTAGATATGATCAAACAGGGACTCGATTGCCATCCATTTGACTGGAATCCGACCCTGAAGAGGGGGCGAAAGAAAGGCCCTGCAATTACTCTGATGCCCAGGGAAGCAGGGGGGAAGGAGGTCAGGCCATGCCCTGAGCTTCCGGTTCTGGAAGGAGTGTTGTGGCTGCTCCTGGCACACAGCCGGCTGTGCACAGCCTCAAGGGGCCAGGGCCCCAGCTGGCACCTCCCAGGCTTTGCTGAGATGCTGGCGGGCATCAGCGTCCACCCACAGCCACACAGGGCCAGCTTGTCACGTGCCACATGCCTCTACAGGCAGGCCAAGGATACCTAGAGCAAGATCTCTCTGGATGTTCTCAGGGCAAATGTGTTTGGGAAACCAACATCTAGCGTTTCCATCTGGGGAATGTCTGACACTAGCTGACACACTAAAGGCTCCTCTGAAGAGCACCGAGGGACGGAATCTGTTTATGTGTCTTGAGGCTGGTTTTTCCCTCCTATTGAATCCCAGGGGCCTTTTAGCAGCTCTGAATAACTGCACAGACAGGCATTTCCCAGAAGCCCTGCTGGGGTCTGACCTAACAAATCCTTTCCAATGCAACTTGAGAAATAGCTTTTCTACAGGTAAGTCTTAAGGCACAAAGCAATTTAAAAAATGCATGTCTTGGATTGTAACATAACATTTACTGTAGTTTCTTTTTCTTAAAAGTATTCTTAAGGATTTATGTCCCTGATGAAGTGTGACCTGTCTTGGGACTGTGTGAATGACAATGTGCCTGCAGTCTGGCAGCCTGCTCTCCGCTTCTCCCGCCAGGACTCAGGCCTCCCTGGAGGACCAGGGCGTCAACAGGAAGGCTCTGCCCACACCCTCCCCTGGCGGGGGAGCAGCCCCTTACACTTCCCCTTCAGCAGTTCTGAGATCTGCTGTCGCAACGGAAACCCCAGAAGAAACGAAACCTTGTCCTCACAAGCCATGACAACACAAATGGCTTCTCTAGACCCCTCAGAGTGAAGCTGTATTGTTTTTTTCTTTTATTGAGCAAGTTTGCTCTGAATGTCTGGTCAGTGTGACCCTTAAACAGCCCCTGAACGCACACCGCCTGGGCTGTCACCTGGAGGCTGCAGGACAGGGGCAGGCTGAGACCAAACTAAGGATCAAGGAGGTTGCAGAGGAATAGGACGATGTTGTGAAACCAGATGTCCCCAGAAGGGCACTGACCACCTGTTTCCTGGGCTTGGACAACGGGAGACTCCTGAGCTGCATCTCATCTCCAGGGGGCTCCTGCGTGGCCCTCAAACGCACCCCGCCCAGGACTCCCAGGCCCTGCTGGGAGAACCCCCACTTGTAAAGCAAAAGCAGTTCGTTCCTTTCTGCTTATTTCCTTTCGCCCTCCTTTGAGCAGAGAGCTAAACTTACACAGCATGGGGACATTTTGCTCCTGCAGAGCGGACAACTACGAAGAGGGCTGCACTTGGGCGGCGCTAGGCGGCCTTGGAAAGCGCACGCGCGGGGGTCCCGAACTGGGGCTCGGGGACTCACGATTGGGAGGGAGTGGGGATGAGGACTAGAAAAAGTGTCGCGCTCTGAAAAATGGGCCTTATCTTTTTCGGGTGTGTTACGGGCGCCGCCCCAGCCCCGCGCCAGGAGCCCCGCATCACCCTGGGCCCGGGCACCTTGCTCCTCTTCACGTAGGAGTCCTCTTCGTACACATCTCGCGACAGCCCAAAGTCCGAGATCTTCATCTTCCTTCCCTCGGCAACCAGGATGTTTCTGGCAGCCAAGTCCCGGTGGACGAGCTTCCAGAGAGAAAATAGAGTACTCCTCAGGCCGGGCCGGGCGTGGCCAGGCGGCGGGCAGGGGCGTGGCCACGGCCGGGCGACGGGGGCGTGGCCAGGGCCGGGCGTGGCCAGGCGGCGGGCAGGGGCGTGGCCAGGGCCGGGCGGCGGGGGCGTGGCGGGAGGAGCGGCGCCGCCCCGCGGCACACACCTTCATCTCGGCCAGGTACTGCATCCCCCGCGAGATCTGCCAGGCGAACGAGATGAGGTCGCCCATGGTCAGAGCGCGCTCGTCCGGGTGGTCCAGGGAGCTGGAGTTGCGGCTGCCTCCGCTGCCCACGTAGCCGGGCCCCACCTTGCGGCTCTCGCGCAGGAAGCCCCGCAGGGAGCCGTACTTGGCGTACTCCACGATGAGGAGCAGCGGCCCTGTGGGCAGAGAGGGGCCTGGGCGTGCGGAAGGAGTACCGGCCACGCTACCGGCGAGGGGCAGGCGGGCCTGGCCGAGCTCCGTGCGCGCGGGGCCCCGTAGGTCCCAGCGGGCTCTCGAGTCCGTGCCTCCAGCTGCCGTGTGATGCCGCCCTCTGGGGGTGCCCGAGGCAGGCGACCCTGCGCTCAGCCCTGCCTTGGGAGGCACCCCGCGCTGCCGGGACCTCCCGCATCCCGCATCCCCGCATCTCTGCGGCAGCGCGGGCCGAGGAGCAGTGACCCAGGCAGAGGCCGGCCGCAGATGCCGCGGCTCTGCGCACAGCCTGTTCTCAACAGCTCCCTGGGCCCAGCCCCGAGCCCTGCTGGTGCGGACCAGGGTGCCTGCTGCCCTCTCCCTGTTGTTCCCTGAGCCCCTCACTCCCCCAAAACAGACAGACAGACACACACACACCCACGCCCCTGCCCCTGAGCAGCACAGCGGGTTTGGAAAACCACCAGACCAGGCCTGTCTTCTGTGTCCTTATCTGAGAAATGGTGACAATGCTCCTGCCATGTAAGGCTGAAGTTGGGGTCACCTGGAGGTCACGGCACACCTTGTGTCTCTGAGTACCCAAGATGCACCTCCCATTCCTGGAGCTCCCTGCCCTGGGGGCTCGGCCCAGAACAGGGTGCTGACAACTGGGATATCACACTGGAGCCCTCTGAGCAACCCCAGCAGGCCCAAAGAGTGCCACTAGCAGGTGCCCCCTCTGACAGGAAGTGCCTGCTTGGCCAGTGGACAGCTAGACACAAGCTCCAGGCTGAGACTGGAGCCAGAAGCCGAGGCTTCGGGAGGAGGGAGAACAAGGGGCGGGGAAGGAAAGGATGGGAAAGCAGGGAAGAGGGAAAACAGGGTTGCCCGGAGCCCCCACCCTGTGCCCGCCCCACCCCACGGCCAGTCTCACCGTCCTGGCTGCAGGCCCCATACAGCTTGATGACGTGAGGGTGGTTGACCTGCTTCAGAAGGTTGAACTCTGACAGCAGGTCCCGTAGCTCACTCGGGGAGGCATTCTCTGAAATGAAGCACAAACGGTAGGTTGCAAGCGGTCCCTCCTGGAAGCCCTTCTGTGGCCACGCTGCGTGGAGAATGGACCCATCATCTCCCTCACAGATGCCGTGCCCAGGTCTACACAGAGGCCCGAAAGGATCCAATGCTCAAGGCTTGTCCTGGCCCTTGAGGTCAGTGGACGGGGGCGTCATCTGCCCTGAGGAACAAGCACCCAAGGAGCCAGTGTCCACGACAGCAGGATCTTTCCTTGGAAAGTGTCCCAGGGCTGTGCCGCACGTGTGAGTGGCATCATGTCCCTGCAGTTGCCATCTTTGGAAGACAGCAGTCTACGGAGACCCCCCCTCATTAATCCTCCTGGGAAGGGGAAGGGACTCCTCAATGTCCTCACACACCTGCTTAGGGGGAGAGACCCAAGGGAGGACACCACACACAGAGATCAGGCTCCCTTGCTGTCCGCTCCCGCCTGAGAAAGTGGCCTGGTGTCCTTCTAATGTGCTCTAACACACGTGCCAGCAGCTCATGCTCCGTTTGTTGCCACGGAAAACCCACGTTAGCACACCTCAGATAAAGCAGTGTTGTTTCACTGCACACCTGACATTTTGGCTTGGGACTTCTTAATGACTGTCACAATCCCCTATGAGAGTCCTGTGTTTGGCACATTGTAAAGCAGACATAGAAGTGGCCTGCTGAGCACACGTGTCCTGAGGGCGGCCAGAGCCGGGCTCAGGCTCCCACCAGGCACGTGGGTGTAAAGGTGTTTTAAGAGTCAGGAGATGAGGCTCAGCCGTCCCTCCTGGGTTGGCCCACTGCCCAGCTGTGCCACGCCACCTCCTCTGTCCCACAGACTTGTCCGGAAGGGAGAGGACAGCTAGGAGTTGGGGCGTTAAGACCCTTCAGACCAGGCATGAGTGACCCAGAGCTGTGCTTGGCTGTACCGGGAATCCAAGGGGCTCACTTGCCCCCTTACACCTTAGGGTCTCACTGGCTTGGGGGCAAACCCAGTCTGAGGATCTGGGTAAGCATCTGGAAGCACCCTGTGCCATGTGGCCCCCGACTGCTGTAGAGAACTCTCATGTACACCAACGACTCTTGCTCACTGCCACACAGCCAGGCTGCCCCCGGGCTGCAGGAGCCCGCCCACCCCGTGCAGGCAGCAGCCTCTGCTCGGAGGCACGCACGCATGTGCAGGCATGACTCTTGCCCAGGAGCCACACTCAGGGCATGACTGGTTACGGGGCGGGGCAGGCCGATAGGGGTCTGCCTGAGAGTGAGGGCCAGTCCTTACAGGTGGTCTCTTTGCCAGGACCCCAGGGGACACCTGGCTGGGAGGAATGAATGGGGCAGA
>NW_012150108.1:51917-72376 GCF_000956105.1 Propithecus coquereli | reverse complement strand
AGTTTTTCCAAGAACCAGGTTCTTCCGAGGGAATTCCCACTTTGGATCCTCCTACGTCAGGGTCGAGGGAAGGGAGAGAGGGGAGAAAAGCGTGAGAGGGAGAAGGCAAACCCAGGAGGGAGCACGCCCCAGCCCTGGACAAGGCCCAGTGTGCAGAGAACTGGCCGTCACCTAAACCAGAGCCGGCGACGCCTCCCAACACCAAGGGCAGGACCCGCAGCCAGGCCCCTGGGAGCCATGACAGTTCCCTCCCCAGGGGAGGGCAGGCAGTGCCAGCCACAGAATGGCCTCAACTCAGGGCCCCGACCTTTGCCGGTCCCTGGCGTATGGTCTGCCCTGCCCCCCAGAGGACTGAGTGGGCACCAGACTGCCTCCCAGCCCAGGACCCCCGACTACGATGGGGGTATCCAAGGCAACTTCCCTGCACAGCCACCCCGAAAAGACAGGTGCCACCGTGCTCCTGTCTGCTCCTCTCAGGGGTTGCTGCCTGTCCTGCACACACCAGCTCACTGTGCCCCCCGCTCGGGCTCTGGCTGGTGCACCACCCCCTGCCCTCTCACCGAAGCTCCACCCCCGCATCCGGCCCACTCAGAACCCATCTGGACGCCTTCCCAGTCCCCCCAGCGCTCTGTACTTGAACTCCGACTGGGGACGCCAAAGTCTGCCAGGAACCCTGCCCTCCTGTGCTGGCACCAGGTGTTCATCGCCCCAGGTCTCCCGCAGCTGGGTGTGGGTGCAGCCTCGGGGTCCTGCTCACGATGGCCCTGCCAGGCTCACCCGACCGCAGAGATGGCACTGATGGGGACCTGCTACCCCAGGCCAGGGGCCGCCCTCTCCGACACGAGTGTGCACTTGGGAACGGCTCCCTCTCAGTGGCACAGCCAGGCCTCTGGCAAGCTCCTGGGCCCTCGGTCAGGGTCAGTGCCGGAAACATCGCCATGGCTGCCCCCGTCATCACCTCCCCTGCTGGCGCTGCAGACCCCTCGCCTGCATTCCGGAGACTGCACTAAGCATGCGCAGACGGCATCGATTTGATTCTCTCGAAGACGTGAGAAAATCATTCTCCCCACTTTACATAAGAGAAAACAAGCTGAGCGGTTGAGCCACGTGTCCAGGACTTGGACCTGGTGTATGTGGCCTGGAGCCGGCTCGAGAGCTGCCTGGGGTGAGAGTGGTGTGTCTCCGCTGGCAGGAGCGCCCACCACCCCGGCCTTCCTGTGTGGCCTCACTGCAAACCGGCTGGTTTGTGAAGGACTCTGGTGGCTCATTCCAGAACCCTGCTGTGAGGCCGAATTCCTGCCAGGATGGGGTCACAGACCAGGAAAGCCAGAGGGAGGTGGCAGTGGCCACACCTGGGAAGGGCCTCGTTGGCCTACACCCTCACCAAGGTTTTGGGCTGGATGTCACCCAAACCAGGCCCCAGGGCAGAGGCCCAAGCTGAGCTGCCCCGTGAGATGTGGCACCTCCTAAGAGAATCCCAGCCCACCTCCCAGCCTGAGTTGGGAACTGCCGGTACCCTGTGGCCACCAGGTGCCGAGCTTCCCGCCTGGTATTCCCACCTAAGCCTGGTGGTTCTCTTCACACACACCCTCGACTCTGAGCACCTTCCTTGGCTCCTCCTAGAACCTGGCTTGGCTTCCAGCTCCTCGCAGAGTGCTCTCGGGAACGCCGAAGGGGCAGGCCTACTGGCCAGCACGGCAGCCCGGGGAGGCCTGGCCAGGACGGAGAGCCCTGGGGCCCTGCCATAGCCTGGGGCTCTGAGCATCGAGTGCCAACCTGCTGGCTGTGGCTGGCACCCTCCTCTGAGGTCAGTGCCCCTCCCCCTGCTGCCAGCCTGGCTGTCCCCTCCCCTTACTGCCTCTCACCTGGAGGGGGACAGCCCCCACCCCACAGTCTCCCCCCAACAGAGAACCTGCAGAAATGAGGGCAGAACACTGGCCTCCTCTGCCCAGCCCCCACCCCTAGAGCTCTGGGATTCAAATCCTATGCCTCCCCCCGTGCCTGGGGCCTTTGCACGTGGTCCTCTGGCAGCTGCCTGGCCCACCCTCCCCGTGGGTCCCCGAATCCCAGTACGTGTAGATCAGCACCATCAGCCGCCGCCACTTGACAGCTTCTGTCTCCACACGCTGCCTGCCCCCGGGGCCAGCTGGGCAGGGCAGGGCAGGGGTCTTCTGGCCCACAGGGACCCTCACCGGGATCTTGAAGGCGTCCACGGAGACTTGGTTCTCCATGGAGTCAAGTGAGGGCCGGCGGGCGCCGGATGAGGAGTAGCTGACAGGGAAGGCCTGGGCAGGCCGGCGGAAGGTCATCTCTGCCGAGGGGATGGGCGGCTTGTGTGCGTTCTTGTGGTAGCGGTGGATGCAGAAGGTGGACAGCAGCACCGAGACGATGAAGGAGAAGAGGACAGCCGCTGCGATCACCGTGCGGCACAGCTCGTCGCACAGGGGGTCTGCGGGCAGGGGCGCGTGAGGCACCACCAGGCAGGGCTGGGCATGCTCCCCTGCCCGTCCTCCCGCCCGCCGTGTCCGTGCCAAGTGCGCAGTGGCCGTGAAGGCGAGAGAGGCCCTGAGAACACGCCGAAGAGGCACAGTCGCTGCCATGTGTTTCCCCCTCCTAGACTGCTATTGCCCTTTTACAGATGGAGACAGAGGATCAGAGAGGTTAAGTAGCCTGCTGAGGTCACACAGCAGAGGCCATGTGCCTGCTGCATCAGCAGGCCCCGGAGGGCAGGCAGCGGAGCTCAAGATTTTCTGCTGTTCCAAATGCCTTTGGTATTTTCTTTGTGAAAAATGAAAGTGGCTCAAATACCAGAAAAACATCCCTGGGCTCAGGCAGGACAGTTCCCTCCAGCGTGGTCAGGGTGGCTCCCTTGAGCCACCCACCGCACCTGCTGCCCCCGAAAGTGTGCCTGGTAGGTGGGTCGCAGCTGGATGCTGCCCGGGCCCCATACGGGGACAGTCTGATCAGCCCGACAAGTTATCTGGTGGAAGAACTGCTTTTTTGGCCCATCCTTCCTCACACAGAACTTGGGGCCAGAGAACGCTTCACAGGGGCCCTCGGCTCCTCTCCCGGGCTGCCCCGATGGGGGAACCGAGGCCCAGAGGGAAGGAGGAGTGTCTCGTGGGGCCTACTCACTTCCCTCAGTTTCCTCCGCGCTGGGACCGCAGAAGTGTGGTTGAAACCTCACGGGGTTCGGGGAGGTGTGGGGCGCCCTGGGTGGTGGTCCCGGCCCGCCCACTCACCCTGGCTGTCCTCGGGCTCGCAGAAGCACTTCTTCTCCTCGGGGAAGCAGGTGCAGATGCCATAGCCAGCTTTAATCCCCCGGCGCTCCCCCGGCTCATGCCCCCCAACAATGCTGCCCCCTGAGGACAGACACGCCCAGTCAGCCTGCTGCAGTGCCTCACAACCCAAGGCCCCAGACTGCAGGGCAGTGTGCCGGGGAGGTGAGAGCCTCCTTCACCCAAGGGAAGTGAGCTCTGAAACGCCCCAAAGCCGTGCAGTAAGCCCGGCCCCCTCCTGGCATTTCAGTGAACACAGGGCTCTGCATCCCGCCACCCTTGAAAACCGTGAGCCTGGGGCCTGACCCACACATTCCAGCCCCGGCCAGCTCTGGGGTACAGCCCTCTTCTGCCGGCCTGTCCAGGGCCGCACCTCCCTTTTTAGCTGCCCCTGAGGAGTGACCGTGTGGGGCACTTTCTGGGGCCTCAGCAAGGGCCCTGGCCGGTCTGTGGGTCTCCCCGCCCACGGCCAGGGGGACGCGGGGACGCGTGGGAGGCTCGGCTTGCTGCGCAAAGCTGACGCACATGCGGGGGCCCTGGCTGAGGTACGAGGGGGGTCTGGCCTCTCCCTCTCTGCCCGCCACAGGTTCCTGCACCCCGATTAAATGCCACCAGGGCAGGTCGAGCGGCTGCTTACGGAGGCAATCCTGGGGGCAGATGTGGGCGTCACGGCTCTCCACGGCGTCGCAGTGGCCATCGGGGCAGGTCTTGGTGCTGGGGGAGCAGGTGGAGAAGTTCCTGGTGATCCCTGCACAGGATGCATGGCGGCTGTCACCCACGGGGCGGCCCCCCGACTCCCCATGGCCACGCAGGCCAGCCCTGCCCCTCTGGGGCCAGAGCAGGAAAACACTGCAGACGAAGCCCTGCCAGCCGGAGCACCCACTCCATGGAGCTGGGGGTGCCTGAGCGTGCCTGCCGGGTGGCAGGGTGAGAGGGGCTGGCAGTCCCCGCATGGAGGAGGCCAGAGCCTCTCAAGGCTGCGCAGTGAGTGGGACCCTCACGGTAGCTGAAGCAGACAGTGGGCCTCCTTCCTGGGGCCACATGCCCTGCCCTTGACTCCCAGGAGGAGCCACTCCGGCCCCTGCACCTCCCAACTTTGACCTAGACCCTCTGGGGCCCAGAGTGAGTCCAGCCCGGCAGACCATTCGCTGGGCTCATGGTCTGGTGCCCTGCACCCCACCCTCCTGCCCACTCTCCCAGCACCGGGCGCTACATGAGGGGCAAGGTGCTGGCAAGCTATGTGCAGCGGGCAGGCCCACCCCGGGGACAGGACCCTGTTTTCTCCCGGCACCCACCCCCGGGCATCCCTGGGGCTCTGCGGGGGGCCTACCTTTGCCGTCTCCCTGCCTCCACTCACACCTGCCTGTCGGGGAGCCCAGGCCACCACACTCCTCGCACTCGGGTCGCCTCTTGTTGACCGCACAGGACAGGGGGCAGCCCACCTCCTCGGCCACGTCTGGGGGCAGCAGACAAGCAGGTCACAGGAGGCAGGCCTGGGGTTGAGCCCCGAGGGGCAGGGGTGACTCAGCCCCAGGGCAGCAGAGCCTGGCCGGGAGCATAGGGATGGGGCACCACAGTCCCAAAGTGGGGGCAGCCCCTGGGCTGGGGTGAGCGCAGGAGGAAGGACGTGAGTGCGGCCAGACTCGGCAAATGACAACCAGAACGCCCAGTTAGACCTGGGTGTCAGATGACGAAGAGCTGCTCTGCCTAAGTCCGTTCCTCATGGTGGCTGGATGCACTTGGAGGTTTGTCTCCCAAGAGACTCTGCAAATGTTTTTTTTTTTTTTTAATTTGAGTACATTATGGGGGTACAAATGTTTAGGTTACGTATATTGCCTTTGCCCACCCGAGTCCCCCAGATGGCGAGACTCCGCAAATGTTGTGTGGGACATACTTATACAAAAACTGCCTGTTGTTTACCTGCAGTTAGAATTTAGCCAGGGTCCTGTACCGTATCTGCACACGTACGAGGTGTGCTGCCAGGGGCTGGCAGGGCTGACAGCTTACTCCCGGGCTGCTCTGGTTGAGCTGGTCGCTCTCTTCCCTCCCCGGCTGGGCTGTGCGGCTTCACTGTTATTTGCATTCACAGGACGGGGACTCGGGCCCAGGGAAGCCCCCAGGCCCCCCGCGCCCACCCCTCCCTGCAGCCGGCACTCACACGACCCCTCCATCGTGACGAGCAGCGGGGCCTGGGCCTGCCTGCGGGTCTGCCGGTCGGCGGCCACCACCGTGTACTGGAGCTCGGCACATGCCGGCCGCCGCAGGGTCTCCGTGTCGTTCACGAACAGGGTCCCCGAGGTGTCCTCGGCTGAGGTGACCACCCCCAGGGCGCTGCAGTTGGCGCTGGAGGGCTGCAGCCTGTACTGGATGTGAACACCGCTGAGCTCCTGGCAGTTTTCTACACAGACTCTCCCGATCTAGGCAAGGGGCACAGGGAACACTTCAGCCAGGCAGCTGGACCCGCCTGCGGCAGCTGCTGGAGGCGGCCCGAGTCCTGTTAGGGCCCCCAGCGTGGCCTGGCGATGGCAGCCCTCAAACACTCTCCTCTGTCCCCTGGGAACCTGCAGACCCAACCACCAGCCCTGGCCTTGCCCTGACCACTTCTGCTCAGGCCACCACATCACTGGCCACCCCTGCTCCTGGGAGCCCAGAGGGTTTGGTCTAGTGGCAGGAAAACACCCCAGGCAGGCCTCGGGTGGGGGCAGTGCCGACTCGCTCCCTCACTCCTCACTCACTGGTCACAAAGGCTGACTCGCTGTCCCCCATGTACCTCCCTGGCTGCTCCAGCATTGCTCTGGGGGCCACTTGTTTGTGTCCTCGGGGCATGGGGCTTGGCGGACCACCCCCTACCCTGGTCACCTGCTTGGTCAGAGTACTGTACCCCAGCCACATGATTCGGGCAGTGGGGTCACCCAGCCCAGCCAGGACCAAGGGGCCTCCCTGGGACTTTGGCTGGAATCCCCGGCAAAGAGGGGCCTCTTCTCCTGGGGATGCTGGGAGAATGGTCCAGGCTGGTGCAGGTGGGCCCAGCCTGCAGGCAGAGCCAGCCCTAGCCCAGCACACCCTGCTCAGGCCCACACCTGACGCCATAGCAAAACTGGCCTCCTGGCCTCCCCTACAGGCCTGCTCACTTCCACAGCCTCATGTCATCCTCACCTGTCCCAGATCCCTGTCCCCAGTTTACAACTTCAAACACTGGGGAGGGAGTGGGAGAGCACAGTGAGTCCAAGGCGGGACTGGGCCCCAGGCCTCTGTGATCTCTGCTTATGTCTGACGGAGTGCAGGGGACCCACCTGCCTCCAGCAATGCCTCCTCCCACCCAGGCCCCCGTGAGAACCCCCGTGCCCCCCTGCCTTGTCACCCCTCCATCTCTGACCCCTCCCCCATAAAAGGCCAACAGGGGCAGCAGGTCAGGGAGCTTGGATGTGTCCCAGGATATATCCCTTGTGTGCTGGACCAGGTGGCTGCCAGGAGTGGATGGGGGCACAGAACCAACCACAGGAACCAGCAAAACCACTGGAGCAACGGGACTGCACTTAATGTGACATTCTGAAGAGGAGGTGCCCACCTGCAGCTCCATTAGGAGAATACGGCGTGTGATAGCATGCACACTGCAGTTTCCTTAAGAAAAACATTCGAGAAAGACACCCAGATGCCAAACACGTGGGGTGCCTGTGGAAAAAGGGATCACTCCTCCACAGTCCTTATTTTCTCTAATGAGTATTTACTGCTTTTATTTTTTCCGTGTCTGATCGTTACTTTCCAAAAACATACATGAGTTCTGCAAACAGAAAGCAGAAAGTGGAAGCGCCCCATACCTTCCCCCAGAGGGCGCCACTGCTAAGCGTCTGGGTTTGCACGCTTGCAAATTCCCGTCAGTGAAGATTTGCTTTTGCACAAACGGAGTCAGGTGAGACCAACAATTCTGCAAACCACTCTTTCACATAGTCCACCGGGAACATCTTTCCAAGTCAGCACACGTACATGTACCCAGCATTGCTCTTATATTAGCGCAGAAAATGTTTTAAGGACACCAAGAAGTGAGGAGAAAAAAGAGGGGCCCAAGGAGCCCCCAGCCCTACCTGCTGTGGGCTCTCCCAGCCTCCCTCGCCTACGCCGGCAGCTCCACTGGGCAGCTCTGTGCTGCTTGGGCCAGGGAGGGGTGTCGCCAGCCCCAGCCTTGACTCCATCTGCCAAAAGTGCGCCCTACCCTGGGGTCCCCCGGCACCCGCACCCCTCCTCAGGCAGGCAGCAGGCCTGGGCTCACCTGAGCGAAACGGCGGGCCCTCCTGCTCACGGAGAAGGCGTAGGCACCGGGCAGGCGCAGGCTGACGGGCAGCACGGACACGTTGAAGTGGAGGAGGAGGACGCCCGGCCCAGGGCCCTGAAAGTCGGAGTCGTTGACCAGCACCGCCAGCTGCAGGGCCCGGCTCTCCGAGATGGGGAGGCTTCGGTTGAGAACTAGCCCTGCGGGTCGGGGCATGGCGAGGACAACTGAGCTGGCCCTCCCGGACACACAGCCCTGCACGCACGAGTGTGCAAACACGTGCTTTCACACTTACGGTGCCCTGTAACGGGCCTGGGGCCTGGCCCTGCGTCAGAACCGACATTTAAGTGTTGGCCATTGTGCTAAGCTGGAAACGCAGAGACTCCTTCCTAGCTGGGGGTAGCCTGTGTGTGTGTGCATGGGTGTGTATGTGTCACGTATGGGGGGTGTATGGTCTGTTTGTGGGGTGTTTGTGTACAGTGGGCGTGTGTGTGGTGTGTGGTGTTTGTGCATCGGGTATTTCTGTGTGTATGGGATGCGTGTGTGGCGTGTGGGCACACAGGAAGTAAAGAGCTGCACCTCCTCCAAGGCCCTGGGAGGAATGTGCTAGAGCCCTCCATACAGTTCCCCCAGAGAATGGCAGAACTCTCTTTCCCAGCAGCTGCCTCCAGCGGACCCAAGGACCCCTGAAGCCTGGACTCTGGAACTTGCACCTTCTGTGTACCCACCGTGTGTGCAGCTGCGGTTCTAGTTTAGCAGACACAGAACGGTGGGAGGGGTGCTCTGGCACACAGGTGTTCACAGTGCCATGGCGAGGACAGGTGGGGACCTGCAAAAGGCTTGTAGGGTGAGGAGGGCTGAGGAGCGAACAGGACCAGGCCGAGCAGAAAGGGGTAAAGGCACCTGTGACCCCAGGTCCCTGATGCAGACCCCAAGTGCAAGTGGTTTATTCAGAAGGTGATCCCAGGACACATGGGTGGGAGGTGGGGAGGGAGGCAGGGAACAAGGCAGCTGCACAAAGGTGTCCCACGAGCAGGTGAGTCCCGTGGCACATCCCAGGAGCTGGCAGGACGAGGGTTTCTGAACCCCCCACCTGACTCAGGGCAGCTGTACACCAACCCATTCGTAGAGAGCTGCTGGGGCGAGGCAAGAACCCCTGTGCACTTGGGTCACCCCAGGCGCAGCAAAGCAGGTGCCAGGGGCTGGAGGAAGGCCTCGGTGACAGGTATTCCCAGTCAGTGGCAAGACCTGGCAAGGTCAGCATGGGGTACGGTACCGCCCTGCTGGAGTGGCCCACCGGCAGTTCCAGTAGAAAGGACAGGCTGTGAAAGCCCAGCGGACACAGGAGGGTCTGGGCAGAGGGTGAAGGGAAGGTGGCCTGGGCTGCAGAGGGCCACTCCAGAGGTGTGCGTGTGGCAGGGTGCTGCCCACCCAAGAAGAGCCGGCACTTGGTTTCCTGGGGGCCCCTCTTACTGTAGTCGTGCACGGTCGCCCGCACAAAGCTGCCATTGGCCTGGGCCAGGGTCTCGTTGGGCCAGTGCTCCACGCGGAAGGTCTGCTGGGCCCAGGCGTCCCCGGGGAGCAGCGTGCTTGTGTACCGCCTCACCAGCTCCCCAGATGCCGGCACTACATCTGCGTCAAAGACACGCAGTGTGGCCACCACAGTGCCCTGCAGGGTGCAGAGGGCACTGGTCAGAGCGGGAGACAGGGGCCCTTGGAGACTCCAAAGGTCTCGGGAGGGTGCATGCCTGGCACGGCCCACAGGTGGGCCAGATGTCAAAGCCAGCTCTGGGTTCAAGCCCCCGTGCAGTCACTTGCCAGCCTGAGCCACTTGCCAGTCACCTTCCCTGGGCCACTGTTCCTCACCTGCGCAACAGGTGTGAAAAACATCTCTAGAATTCCCTTAGGAGAATTGGGGCAGATGCCCAGACACTGTGCCGACTGGAATCCAGTCCCCACAGAGCAGAACAAACACCCCCACTCTCCCCTGAGGAACACAGTGACAGGTGGCAGAACGGACATCCAACCCAGGTGTACGTGGGCACGCCCTCCAAGCACCTTCTCAGACGAGGTGGATGGGGGTGTGAGCAAAGCCACTAGGCACCCGCGATGGCTCTGCTCGCCAGGCCCCTGCTGCCACCGCAGGGCGGCTCAGCCAGGCTCACCAGCCTTTCCCCACAGACGTGCTTTTCTCCCAGCCTCACCACAACCCTTACCAAGCCAGCACCTGGGGTGCCCAGAGAAGCAGGAAATGGCAGCGCAGCGCTCGCTCGCTGGGCCTCCGCCCCCGCGTCCGCAGCCAGGCCTCTGCAGGGAGGCCCGAGGCCCAGGCCCGCAGGCCCGCCGACAGGCTCTCCAACCCCGGGCTCCTCCCCTCTAGCCCGGCGCCCTCCGCGGCTGTCCCTGCCAGTGTGCGCCCAGACGCGCTCGCGGTCAGACCCGGGCCTGGCGCCCGAGGGAGGCCGGCAGGCGCGGGCAGGACCGGCCTCCTCCCCTCCGCTACGGCCAGACGGACGGCTGGACAGACCGCGACCAACAAACGCACGCGCACGGGCGCCGCGGACAAGCACCTCCTTCCGCTTGAACTCCACCTCGGCGCTGGCGGTGTCCACGCCCCCGGGGCAGGTGGGCGGCGAGTCGTCCTCGTCGTACACGGTCACCGGGAAGGGCACCATCACGGCCTCCTCGCGCGCGCCGGCGCGCACCGTGCACCGCGCCACCAGCTCGTACTTCTCCCGCTGCTCGCGGTCCAGCGCCCGGCGCGTGCTCACCTCCAGGCTGTCGGGCGCGCAGCGGAAGGGCAGCGCCTCACCTGCGCGTCAAGCGGACGGGCCCCCCGTGAGCGCCGCAGGGACGGGGCGCCGCCTTCTCCAGGGGCTGCGCCGTCAGGGCCGTGGGGCTGGGCCCGCGCCCCTCCGCAGCTCCCCGGGGCCCAGGGAGACGGGGCGGGACACTGGCCGCCCAGGGAGGGCCCGGGCGCCCCTCCGCCCGCCTGGCCTCCATCTGGAGTGGGCTCGCGTGGGCAAGGGTGGCTTCGGCTGAGCCCAGGCTGCAGGGCGGGAGAGCCAGCTCCCGGCTTCGCGGGTTTTTAAAAAAATGTTAGGATTTCTTGTTGAATTTTGAAAGCAGTATGTGCTCATTTTAGAGAATGTGAGAAGTAAAGCCACGATTCTACCATTTGAAAACAAACACGGCGGACATCTGGTGTATGGGTGATTTGACATTGACACAGATGTTTCAGACTGCAGGTGGGCGTCCCTGCTCTACGCGAGGCAGGTGCCTGGGTTTCCTCCCCGGAAGGTGGGGCGCTGAGACTAAAGAGCCTGCCCTGTGCCTGGCCCTTCAGCTGCCCCACAACACCCGCTGAGGCAGGCCCAGGAGCCCCTCACACCTTCACCCTGAGCCCGTCCGAGCATTTGCCCTCCAGGAACAACCCAGAAAACGGGACGTGCCGAAGGCCACTCTGAAGACCCCACAGCCGACCACAGGCAGGTCAGGGCAACCCCGCCCACTTCCCAGCCAGAACCTGAGTTACGTTGAATTGCACACCTGGGAGATGCTTATTCTGTGATCTTTCCCTCTACTGTTTGTAATTACAAGAAAACACACTAAACAAAATTGAATTCTATAACTTTTAGTGAAAAAGGGCAGCACGACAAACGTCCATGTGCTTTGCCAACCATCTGGTTCAGAGATATCCCTGCATGGAAAACGGAAGGCTGACGCTGAGAGACAGTGAGCGACGGCTTTTCTTCCTCTGGAGTGTCGTTAACATCGTTGCCCCGTTTGCGTGCGAGGAGCCTGGCGAACGCAGGCCGCACGCGCTGGCGGTGCAGCCTCTGCGCCCTCCGAAGTGGTCGAGTACGCCTCCCGGGGCTGCGGGGCTGCCTCTCTCATCTCCGCCCCACGCCCGCTCCCACGTGGCCTCCCCAGGGCCGCCTCCCGGCTAGGTGGGCCGTCCCTGCTGCTGCCCCATGGACCCCTGGGAACCACGCTTGGTGGCCGCTCTCCCTCAACACCCCACGTCGGCCCACGAGGAAATCCTGCTCATCATCCGCCCAGGCGTGCCCCGGGCATGCTACGGCCGCCGGCTTTGCCCTCGTCCTCACCCCTGTCCTCTCTGGAGGGGGTTCTCCTGTAGCTTTCTAATTATCTCCCTGCTTCCCCGAACCTCCCCAACCAAATCATGCCTGACACAGCCGTGCGACTAACCCTTAAAGGTAAGTCAGGTCCCGTCAACACCCCCCACCAAGCTTCCACGGCTCCCCACGTCCCTGGCAAATCCCCGGAAGTCACTCCCAGACCTGACCCCTCCCCAGGAACTACTCTGCTCCCTTAGGCCTCGGCTCTGTCTGGGGGCTCCCTGCACTCCAGCCACACAGGGTGCTCCCTAGACCTGCATGCCTGGCACCCGCCGGCCTTTGCTCTGGTGGCCCCCGCCTGCCGGTGGTCTCTCCTCCTCCCTCCCAGCTATCTCCTCCCGGAAGGCACCCGATTTCTTGGCACGTGCTGCTCCCCTTCCTCGCCAGGAATGGAAGCTGGGATTCCAGGCTGGGTTTATTCACTGTTACATCCTTAGCGCCTGCAGCAGTACCTGGCCCATGGCAGGTATAAGAGAGATACTTCTGGAATATTAAATGAGCGGACGGCAAGGTAGTGACGAGTAAACCCGAGGGCTCATGCCGGGCTTAGAGCAGGCACTGAGGGACGGCGGCATGAGGTCGGCACTCACCTTCCAGGAGCCTGTAGGTCACGCTGATGTTGGGGCAGAGGAACTGCACGGGCAGCAGGCGGAACTGGTGGAAGGTGCCCGGAGGCCGGTTCTCCCGAATGCGAAAGGAGAGGCCTGTCTCTGGGAAGCAGAGCTCCCGGGCTTTCAGGGAGCTGCAAGCCGGGAAGGAGGCATTGATGAAGGAGAAGTACACGCGGGCACAGCCTGGCCACTGGCACTCGCCCTCACGCAGGGACATGGGCAACAGGAAGACCTGGAGGTAGACCGTGAGCAGGGGGAAGCCGCCGTCTGCAGAGAGAGAAGTCAGGCCCATGGGGGCATCGCCATGCCCACCAGACCAAGCTCCAGGATCGGTGTAAAACCCTGTCCTCACCCTGGTCCGCAGGCTCCCTCCACTGGGCCCTCCAGTCCTGCCCACCACCCCCTCCCCTCCCCCACAGGCCTCAGCTCAAATGCCCCCTCCTCAGGGAGGGCCCCAGAGCACAGGTCGAACATTCCCCTGTCCCGCAGGTGGGCGGCTTCTCCTGGGCTGCCTCCTGCCCACCACACCCTCCCCCAGGTGGTATTGTCACAGAGTGTCCCTGCAGAGACATGCCAGGAAGACAGTTCCCCAGCACCTAGGGGAGCATTTCCAGCAAGTTCCATCACCAAGGCACCACAGCGATGTCAGCGAGGTCTGGATCCCAGCTGGGGTGGGGGCTTTTCCTGGGCCTCCGTCTCAGCCCCAGGTGAGGGCTGCTCCTCGCACCTGCCTTCTCGTCCTCGTTAGCATTCCCTGTGCTCCTCACCAGCCTGGCCTTCACTGCTCCAGTCCCATCATGGCTGAGAATTCTTTGCACAAACTTTCCCTGTTCAAATCACTGTGCGGTTCCTCCTGACTGGACCCGGCCATTGCAAGAGGCCTCTCCCCAGTCGCGACGGCTCAGGCCTCCCAGGAAGCGCAGATTCCACACTGGCCCCGACTCCAGCTCCTCGGGCTCCCCACTGGGGCTCAGGATGAAGCGTGTGGAACTAAGACCCTGCTCAACGCCACCTTGTCTGGAACCGTCTGGGCTGCCCTGGGAGGGAACTACCCACCCAAGCCCCTTCCCTGTCTGTGACCCTGGCTTTCCTTGGCGATCGGGTCAGTCTGCCCGCGCCTGCCTCTTGCCTGCAGATGGGGCTCAGGGCCGTTTTGAGGGCAAGTGAGGCTGTGCCTCCGGGGGGGTGCTCATCACCCCTTTCTGTCCCAGGTGCTTGTTCCACCCCCACCCCACCCAGTACCGGCGTCACACGTGACCCCGACCCCGAATCTGTGCAGCTGGCCATGGGCTCCGCCTCCCTACCAGGACGTGTTGGCCGGGCCGAGCCCCCACCAGGTACGAGGGCGGCTGCTGCCAATGGGGGTCGGCTCTGCTGGGAGCTGCTTCTTCTCCAGCAAGTTCCAGGTCATTTGCTAAATCAAAACTTTGGGGCCGGGTGCGGTGGCTCACGCCTGTAATCCTAGCTCTCTGGGAGGCCGAGGCGGGCGGATTGTTTGAGCTCAGGAGTTCGAGACCAGCCTGAGCAAGAGCGAGACCCCGTCTCTACTAAAAATAGAAAGAAATTAATTGGACAACTAAAAATATATAGAGAAATTAGCCGGGCATGGTGGCGCATGCCTGTAGTCCCAGCTACTCGGGAGGCTGAGGCAGGAGGATCGCTTGAGCCCAGGAGGTGAGGTTGCTGTGAGCTAGGCTGATGCCACGGCACTCACTCTGGCCCGGGCAAAAGAGTGAGACTCTGTCTCAAAAAAAAAAAAAAAAAAAAAAAAACTTTGGGATTTTTTTCCTCCTCCTCTTAATCCTTCTCTTGAAACCTCCAAATCCTCGCTAATCCCACTGGCAAAGGCGTCTGGGTCCAGCATGGGGAGAGCACCCGAATCATTCACATGGGTCTCCAAAACCCCGACAGCCTCAGGAAGCCCCCGTGTCATTTATGGCCCCCAAACTTGTCCTGCGCCCTCGCCAGGCTGGACACAGAGGCAGGCTGGTCTCACCTCGCCCCTTATCCCTTCCGCACCAGGTGTCGTGGGGAAGCCAGGCTCTGAGCCTGTGACGGCCGCTGTGACGAGGGTGGCCTGAGGGTGAGGAGGGGGTTGGGGCTGCTCCCTTACTGTGGATGCTGAGCTTCTCCCAGGAGCCGCGGTCCAGGCTCTGGTTAAGGTAGAGGAGGCCAGTGTCCTCCTGGATGCGGATCCAGTTGTTCTCGTGCAGCCGCGTGCGGTAGGCGCCGTAGAGGTGTGGGCCTAGGCGGAAGCTGGGCACCTCCTCGGGGGCGTCCCGCAGGGCATGGACATAGAGCAGGGGTGTGCCGGCCGGCTGGTCCACGTACAGCTTCTCCCAGTAAGCATCCCTCGAGAAGTAGAGGCCCAGCGGGGCTGCAAGAAGCAGGGAATTGTGTGAGGGAGAGTGGAGATAAAGGCCTCCTCGTGGATACAAAAAGTATCATTAATTCAAAATTCCAATCTTAGCAGAAATTTCTCATCTCCAGTCCTGAGAACGTGAATACGCAAGTATTTGTATAGCTACACCCTGGCTGAGCATGCACTGCTTTAAAGCAGAAGAAGAAAAAGGAGGGAGGAGGGGGAGGCGGAACAGAGCAGCTGCAAACTCCTCCATTACCCAAGTCTGGCGACACCCGGCCACACCTGAGCCGCCGGTTCACACGGGCTCCGAACGACTCGCCCAGAGCCAGGGCGTTCAAGGGCATGAGGCTGTTGCTCCAGACAAGCAGGGCAGGCGACAGTCCCCAAATGAAGAAAGCACTTTGTGAGAAAGTCACAAACCTTTATCTAAACATCCTGCTGTCACCTGGCCCCGAAATTCCCTCCATTCTTCCAAGAGAAATGAAAACCCACGTCCATCGAGTGACTTAATCTAAATCACAACAGCCGAGAGCTGGAAACGGCCTACATGCCCTTCTACAGGGGGACACAGGCAAACTGTGGTCCGGCTACACCGCAGAATCTTGCCCAGCAATAAAAGGGGTGATCTATTGACACACACACCACCCGGCACTGACTGCAGACATCATGCCGAGTTGAAGAAGCCAGGCAGAAGCGAACACACGGCACCGTTCTGGACTGACGTTAGGTGGTAACTCAGGCTGGCTGCCTGTGGGTGGGGCAGGAGGCAGACTGGGAAGAACGGGAGGGCAGGTTCTGGGGAACAAAGGTCCCGTATCCTGATACGGTGCGGGTCACGTGGGCACATCCATTTGTCAACATCGCACAGCTAAGACCCATGCTTTTCAAACTTTGTAAATTTTACCCAAAAACCTGAAAAACTAATCACTGAAGGAGCAGTGGGCAGAGATGTAGCTTCCTCGAGGAAGGCAAGATGCCGGCCTTCCATGGCCACGTGAGCCCACTTGGGAGCAGGGCACACTGCCCTGCTGACTTTGTGAATGGCCGACATTTTTCATAATAAAAAGTTTTTTAAATTGTAAGCAGTTTTTGGAACACTTTGTGCACTGTTAGTGGGAATGTAAAAGGATACAGCCGCTGTACAAAACCGAAAGGCAGTTCCTCAAAAAGTTAAAATTGAATTACCATATGACCCAGCAAGCCCACGTCTAGGTATATAACCAAAGAATAGAAGGCCAGGTCTCAAAGGGACATCTGCACACCGTGCTCACAATAGACAAGAGGTGGAAGCAACCCTAGTGCCCACCGATGGAAGAATGGATAAATGAAACCTGATTATGCACACGATGGAATATTATTTGGCCTTAAAAAGGAAGGAAATTCTGACACATTCTACAACATGGATGAACCTTGAGGACATTATGCTAAGTGAAACAAGCCAGCCACGAAAGGACAGATACTGCACAAGTCCACTTACGTGAGGCATCTAGAGTAGGCAGATTCGCAGAGACGGAAAGTAGAATGGTGGCTGGGGAGGGGCTGGGGAGTTAGTGTTTAACAGGGACAGAGTCTCAGTTCGGGGCGATGACAAAGTTTTGGAGATGGGTGGTGCTGATGGTTGCACAACGGTGAGAATGCACTTAATGCCATTAGACCGCACACTTAAACATAAACTGTAAATTTTATTTTATGTGTATTTTTCCACAATAAAAAATAGTAAGAATTTTAAAAGAGACGAATAGGCAAAAAATGCTTAAAGCCCATTAAAAACCTGCAAATTACTCTGTAACACACAAAATATGCTGACATCCAAAGCAGACATCAGCAAACACTGTACTCGCGTACAACGGATTTCTTTCTTTTTTTTTTTTTTTTTTAAGACAGAGTCTCACTGTGTTGCCCGGGCTAGAGTGCCGTGGCGTCAGCCTAGCTCACAGCAACCTCGAACTCCTGGGCTCAAACGATCCTCCTGCCTCAGCCTCCCGAGTAGCTGGGACTACAGGCATGTGCCACCATGCCCGGCTAATTTTTTCTATATGTTTTTAGTTGTCGGATTAATTTCTTTCTATTTTTAGTAGAGACGGGGGGGTCTCGCTCTTGCTCAGGCTGGTCTCGAACTCCTGAGCTCAAACAATCTGCCCGCCTCGGCCTCCCAGAGAGCTAGGATCACAGGCGTGAGCCACCGCGCCCGGCCCAACCGATTTCTTTTTGATCAGTTTGTTCCATCTAGATCCCGCTTCCCTCCAGCCACGGCTCGGTCCCCGAGGGCAGGACGGAGACATCAGCAGAGGATGCCCCTCGAGCCGTCTGGGGCCTCCAGGACATACTTGGGTTTGGAAAACAATCAAGCGCCAGCTGGAGTTGGTGGAAGAGAACAGGTAAGGCCGTTTGGAGTCCCAAAGTGGTCAAACTGGAAAAGGAGGCTTCTCTCGAAGTGCTGTCCTTCGGGCAGCTTTTGTTTCTGGCCACAAAGAGGACGAGAGACTGTAACTCGCATGGCCTCGCAGAGCCCCTCCCCACCCAGTGTGGTGCCCCGTGCCCGGGGTCCCCCCAGGGTGTGCCTACAGGATGCTCCCCCACGTGGTGGGTCTACCCTCTCGCCCGAGAGCACTGCCGAGGGATGCTCGGGGACGACCGGGCTCAGGTCTGGAGAGGCAGCGCAGCGCTGACAGCTCTGGTTCTCTCCAGGGACACACACCTCCGGCCCTGGCCTTCCCGGTAAGAACCAGGTGCCCTTGGGAGGGCCTTGCGGGCTGGCTCTGGGGATGCCCAGGCTGCAGAGGAGTGGACAGGGCATGGCCCACCCCGGCCGTAGGGGCAGATCCAGCTTGTGAATCCTGTGAGGTGCCCCCTCTGGGGGTCTTCATGCAGCACATGCCCCTCCGCGGTCCAGGGGCTGGGCGGTGGGCCGGCCTGAGCTCCCCAAAGCCCCCACCATGGAGACCACACATGCAGGGGGAATGGGCCCTTCCCGCCCTCATCTGGGGAGCCCAGCCCCAGCCCTACAGGATCGTGTGGGGCCCAATCTCACTCGTGTCGCTGCTGCCAAAGGGATTTATGGGTCGGGCAATGATTATGACCAGAAGCAGATTTAAATGCACTTAAAATGCCTCCCAGGTGGTCCCTGCAGCAGGGCATGGCCGTCTTAATGCTCCTCCGTGTCACAGACACTTCTAGATGGAAAAACACACGGTTTGAGTTGGGGAACTGAAGAGGTGGGTGCAGAGCCGGCCTCAGGGTGGGTACAGCCTGGGCAGTCCCCCGTGAGTCCCCACTCAGAGGGCTCACTCGTGGTTTAATGCTCTGATATCACAGTCGTGAAATTCCTCATAGTTTTAGAACAAGGGCCACAAATGATACAGCCGATCTCGGTGGGTCACTGGGGAGAGCTGCTGGCATCCAGCGCCACTGGGCTCTGCAGAGCACTGGCCTCCTCTGGGCCTCAGTTTCCCCAACCGTGAAGGGGAGAAGCATGCTGGGGAGAGAAGGAGTGGCCAGTGCAGGTGCAGACGGGTGCGCACCTCTGCGCCGGTGTGCACTGTTACGAACTTCTCCCTGCAGACTGAGCTGCAGATCCCTGCACTGACCCCTCACAGGCAAGGACACCGAGGCTGGGAGGTGAGAAGCCTGACCAAGGTCACACAGGTGGGCACGCCTCGAGCCTCTGCATCTAGGGGCGGCTGCCATGGCGAAGAAAGAGATGGTGGGGCTAAGGGCAGGCAGGTGCGGAGCCCATGGGCAGCCCTTGCTGGCCAGATGCTCCTCACTGCTGTCCCCTTTCTGCCCAGAGGGCCACCGGCCTGTGGGCTCAGACCTGCGTCTGGTGCGAGCCGCCCTTGGCACTGTGGGCGGGTCACTAGCAGGACTTGCAAAGCCTTTTCCATGCCAAGCCTTCAGCTCCCAAATGCCATGTGGTGACAGAATCCTCCCCAATCCTAGCGCACAGGTTTCTGCCTCAACAGGTTTGGCCGCCAGGGCCGGGCCCGCCCTGCACTCGCTTCCATGGCCCGGCACACACCGCACCCACTGGCGGTGCAAAATGGTGGTGTTGCTTGTCTGAGAAACCAAAGGATTCCCACATCATCCCCCAGTGGCCAGCCTGAGCCCGACCCGCCACGGGGAACAGGTGAGTCCCACCTGCTCACAGCACACCTGCCAAAGGCCCAAGTCATTGTTCGCATTGGAAGAGGCCCTGGGAACCTTCCCGGCCTATGCGTGTGTGTAATGTGTGCATACGCGCACACGCACCCGGGCGTGCAGCAGACAGCCGAAACGGAGATAGAGGTACACTCCCCTGAGACCCCACCTGCTCCACCCTCAGCAGGGACGACGGCCCTACCTTTCCACAGGGCGAGGCGCTGTCTGGGCCAGGGCAGGGCCTCATCTGAATCACCCCCCACAGGTAAGCCCCGCACCATGCCAGCGGCACGGGCTGCAGTCACCAGCCACGGTTTTGCTTCTAACTCTAACCTGGTTTTCGGCCGGGCAAAGCTGCACACTTGGCCGGGATGTTTAATTTATTTGTATTTGGATCCTGACGGACCCAGTCCCGAGGCCTCTCCTCCCACAGGCGTGCACACAAGTGCACACGCGCTCTTGCACACCTCATCGTATCACTGTCCCCGTGCGCACATTCGCAGGCCACGCTGGCCCTGAGCATCCTCCTTTGCGGGCAGCAAGGCGCTGCCTCGTCGGTGGAGGATGCTGGGGTGAGGCGTGGAGAGACGAGGCTGCTCCCGCTTCTGGTGACGACCGACGTCTTGCCTCTCCTGTCTCCTGCTGCCCGGCAGCCAGTGGCGCAGGGGTGTGGGGACATCCAGTGTGCCCGGCCCCAGCTGTGTGCCCGAGGCGCGCGTTCCCGCGGCACCCGCACGGCCCACCCCCGGGGTGAGGATCCTTCCTGCACCCCCAGACAGACTCCTCTGCATGCCCAGCCCTGGCCTCGGCTCCTGTGACCCAAGGGTTACCCGCTGACAGCCCCGGGCTGTAGACCAGCCCTGGCCCCGGCACCGTCTCCTCCCCGGAGCTCTGACCCCAGCTGCGGGGGGATACCTCCCCGGTGCCTGCCCTCGGCTGCAGGCCCCACAGAGCTCTTCCCACCTCCGCTTGCTCTTTCATCAGCCTTCAGTGCCTCTCGTGTTACCTGCGCCTGTTCTTAATGACTGCGGGGCTGACCCTGACTGGACCCAGACGCACACACGTGTTCTTTCTCCCACACACTCATTCTCTCCCGTGCACACCGTTACACACCACTGTCTCACACGTGTGCTCACATCCTCCCCCACGGCCAGTCTTGCTCCGACACGCACAGGCGTTCTCATGCTGGTGCACGCGTGCATCACACAGGCACATCCTCTCACTTTGGTGCACCTGACATCACACAAGCCTGCAGTTCTCACTGCTGCGCACGTGTGAGCACAAGCACCCTTCTCGCACACCCAGCGCACATGCACTGAGCCGTGCAGGCGCTAAGCGTGGCCTGGCCCTGCGGCCCTCGAGGCCGGGGCTCTCTGAGCGCTGCACAGAGGTGGACGAGCTGCTCTCTGCACCACGCATGCCCCGGGCAGGCCCTTCCCTGCCGTCATCTCTGGTTTCTCCATCCCTCTCTGCCGCCACCTGCCTGCTCTGATGGGCACAGTGACCCTGACACAGAAACGCAGATGGAGCTCCAGACAACTAGAAATCTCCCCAGGACCAGCAAAATGAAAGCTGAAATTCGGGAATTCCAAGAAAGGAAAAAAAGTCGTAGGCCGGGCGCAGTGGCTCACACCTGGAGTCCCAGCACTCTGGGAGGCC
>NW_012150108.1:18548-51732 GCF_000956105.1 Propithecus coquereli | reverse complement strand
TGAGGCAGGAGGATCACTTGAGCCCAGGAGTTTGAGGTTGCTGTGAGCTAGGCTGACGCCACGGCACTCTACTCAGGGAAGTAGAGTGAGACTCTGTCTCAAAAAATAAAAGAAAAAGAAAAAAAGTTTTAATGACAGTATGATCTGAGAACTGCAGGAGTCAGTAGTGGCAGCATCCGTGTGTAGGGCAGAATCCCTCACGGGCATCAGCCCCTCATCTATGCTTGACGGGTGGCAGATGATGCAGATGACAGTTTTATTATGACCCAGCAGAATCTCCTTAACAGCTGATTTCCTAATGCAATCATGTTCCTGGGACTGGGAACCAGACCCCGGCGGCTCCTCACGGGGGCTGGGGCAGGGACAGGCGGTCCTCCCACCGCAGGCCAGCTGTCCCTGCAGGTCCCAACAGCCAGCACCTCTCAGGATGTGACCCATTAGAGCCATGGCTCCCCTCCCACTTCCCACTCGTGTTTTCTGTTATTGTAGTTGAATACCTGACGCATACGAAGGACACATTTTACAGAGCATTCATGTCGGATGAACGCCCACGAGCCCGAGGCCCAGCTGAACTGGACACCGGGCAACGTGGCTGCCCGTCCCCACCCGGGCACAGCACCTGTGCCTTGCTATGCCCTCACCTTGTTCTTTCAAACAGTTTTATGCGTTCCTGGAAGGCACCTTTTGCTGGGGCGAGACTTCTGTGTGGACGGGTATTTCCTCCCAGCCTCAGGAGGCACGGCTCCCTGTCCTGCTCCACGCTCCTTCCCTGGGGCCCCCCTCCTGGCTGCTCCCAGGGCCTCCTCCGTCTCTGGCACTCCCCAGCGATACCGCGATTCCACCAGCGGAGCTGCTCACCCCTTGGCTGATTTCCTCCCCAACGTCCCGTCCTCTAAGAGGGTGGCGGCACCCGCTATGGGTATCCTCCCCGCGGCTTTAGAGCCCTTCACGGTGCTGGTGGCTGAGACGCGCTGACCGCCAGCCCCGATCCCGTCTGGGGCCAGCTCCTCGTCTCCACAGCTTGCTCCACCCTGCCCCTGAGTACCCTCAGGACACACCTGGGGACAGAGTAACAGCAGCCTCCTGACGGCCCCACATGGAGGACGCTGCCTGCAAGGGTGCCGGACACCTCCCTGACGCATCTTCTCACGCAGGCCGCTCTGAGCTGGCCACGCTGGGGCTGGCGGTGGCCTGAGGAAGGGACGCTTGGCTCTCAGAGCCCTGGGGGACCTGTGTGTGCGAAGCATGTGTTTGTGGTGGACGGGACACGTGGGGGGTTCGTGGCGCATGTGCACGTGGCGTGTGGTGTGGCAGGTGCTCCCCGCCTGGCTGGTTCTGTTGGCTCTGCTGCCTGTGTTATTAGTTGCTCTGCACAGTTTAAAAATAATCCTATTCCTCAGGGGCTCCAGCCCGTTCTGAAAAAATACCTGCCGGGAGACAGGGAGGAGGGCCAGGTGCTGCGGACGGGCAGAGGCTGGAGGCAAGGGGCTGTCGGGGGTGGCAGCCACGAGCAGGAGACAGTGCCCAGCCAGGATGCCGGGAGGCGGTGGCCAGGGGTGAGGTGGCCTGGAGGCGGAGGGCAGGGAGGGCAGCAGGGGCGGGGCGTGCAGGCAGAGGAGCAGTGTCAGCACAGAGCTGGAAGTGCGGATGCTGGCTGGAGACAGGAAATCCAGCTCCACAGGCGACGAGGTCATGGACTTGGGAAACCTGGCAGAAGAGGTGAGTTGAGCCAGCCTGTGGACGCCAGGCAGGACTGTGGACTTGACCTGGGGTGACCGAGAGCACTCTGCATTTGCGGTGGTGGGGTGAGGGGTATATGTTCAGTGTCTCAATTTTCTCCTCTGTCCCACAGACACTCAGGGTCCCCACCTTGTAGGGGTGCTGGGAACTAGAATAAGTTAATGCACGTGAAGTTCTCAGAACAATGGCTGGCACCCAGTAAATGCTCACTGGAGGTGGCTGCATCGCTATCACCACCACCACCTCCACCTCCACCTCCATCACCTCCACCATCTCCACCACCTCCACCACCACCTCCATCACCACCTCCACCACCTCCATCACCACCTCCACCACCACCTCCATCACCACCTCCACCACCTCCACCACCATCTCCACCACCTCCACCACCACCTCCACCATCTCCATCACCCACACCACTGCCACCTCCAGCCCCACCTCCACTTCCACCACCACCACCTCCACCTCCACCACCACCACCTCCATCACCTCCATCACCACCTCCATCACCTCCACCACCATCTCCATCACCCACACCACTGCCACCTCCACCACCACCTCCACCTCCACCTCCACTTCCACCACCTCCATCACCACCACCACTGCCGCCTCCGCCCCCACCTCCACTTCCACCACCACCATCTCCATCACCTACACCACTGCCACCTCCACCACCTCCACCACCTCCACTTCCACCACCAACACCTCCATCACCACCACCACCACCATCTCCATCAACTCCATCACCACCACCGCCGCCATCACTCTACTGGCATCCTGAGGCTTCCAGATGAAAGCAGCTTTGCCAGGTCTGACCGACCCTAACTGTGAGAGGAAAGCTGGGCTGTGAAGATCCACAGGGCCAGCACTGGCCCTGTCTTTTCCACTGTTGTATCCTGGAACCCCTCCTGATGCCTGGCACCGAGCAGGTGTGAAGAAAAGGCCAGGGCAGGCTCTAGTAATCTGATGGCTACAAGAGCCCCACTTTGGGAGCCAACTGCCTCAGCGCTTCAGCACATGGCTCCTTGGCCCAGCTGCACTCACTTATAAGCCAATGTCTCCTTCGTGGAAAATGTGACAGCTTGTCCCACTCCTAGTGCCCTGCGTTTAAGTATATCTTTGTAAAACCATCAAGAAAACCCTGGCCTCTGCAGGTGGATGGACAGATTAGTACATACACTGGGCACCCAATAAATGCCAAGGGTAGCTACTTCCCTGGTGTCCAACGAGCATACTGTCACCATCATGGCAGTGCAGCCTCAGTCCCAGACTTAAATTCCTTCTTCCCAAAATGCTGGGCAGGGGACCCAGTGTGGGGTGCAGCGCCTCACAGACACCTTTTCTCTTGGGTCCCCAGCTGGGCAGGGTGCTGGGCAGCTGGAGAAGGAGAGAGGGGGTTGGGCCTGATCTCGGAGGCGCCACCGTCCCGACATGCACAGGCACAGCCCTCTCTTATCCTTGAGGCTCTTCCTCACACACCTGGCTGAGCTCCTGCTGTAGAGCAGAGATGCCACTCTCCCCATTCCGTGCTGGGAAAGGGAGGCCCAGAATTCACCTCTCACACTCACCCTGCAACCAGGGCCCAAGTCTCCTGACACCCTAAAGTATCATGCAGCCCGCTGCCATGGGTGTGGAAGGGATCCAGGCTTGGCTGAGTTTTCGGGAAAGGTCAGTAACTGGCTCTGGGGAGCCCTGGGTGCCAGGCTGCACCACGGCACCACCCACACTTCCACACCCACCCAGACCAGCTGCAGCGTCCTGGTCAAGATGATGGACGCTCCTCCCCAAATGTGATTTCCCAGCTGCTGCTGAGTTAATCACTGGCCTTGTTGGCAGTTCCTTCCGGCTTCTATGCAAAGGAAACTGCCAATTAGGTTATAATTAATTTCTTTCCTAGGGCAAGGCCTGGCTGGAAAAGCACTGGCCACCCAAATGGCCTGTCGATGACCGTGTAAGGGTCACCGGGTCCCCTCTGCTCCGGGGCTCTTGAGTTCACAGCCCAGCCAGCTGCACTGTGCAGTGGCCCCAGCCAGGGCAACGGGGCCAAGGCATCATCACTGGCTTTGACCCTGGTGCCTCTGGCTGGGCAACTGTCCCCCATGCACTCAGCAAAGCACAGTGACTCAGAGCACATCCACACACTAATTTAAATGGATCTCGAGCTGAAAGGGTCTTGCCTGTTTCTGCCCCACTCCCAGCGCCTTTCTCATCTGTGTTCAATGTGAACCAAAGAGATTTCTACAGCGCGTCCTTCGTGAGTGGACCTGACCTAAGCATTCCACGTGCATCGTGCCACTTCGGACACCTGTCAGGGGCAGGGACTACCTGGCTTCCTGTCCCACAGAGAGGAAGCTGAGGCAGAGAGAGGCTAAATACCTTGCCCAAGGCCAAACAGAACAAGCAAGGACTTAAGCAGGTGTCTGTCCCAGGCTTCTCTGCTCAGCGACAGCCACGCAGAGAAACTGGGGCACTGTGACCCGGGACCCCTGGGCCACCTGCCCACCTGCTTGCAGCCTCAGGCTAAAAATGCCACCATACATGACCATCCATGGCTTCCCTCAGCCGCCTCTAAGAGGCAGGTGCCCCGAGAAGTTTCCTCACACAGGCTCTTTAACACTTCAGTGAAATGTGAGTGAGGAAGGAGCCGCGAAATGGGGCGAAGGCCCAGAAGACGAGACGCGGCGGGATCGCTCAGGCAGTGCCAGGAGAAGGCACAGTAATGGTCTCGCCTGCTCAGAGGGAGCTGCTGCAGGTGCCCACCCGGTGCTAGAGGCCTCCCTCGCCCGTCCCGGCTGGACATGGGAAAACTGATGCTCGAGGGGTCCTTCTGTCTGCCCGCCGGGGCCTGGTACCACCACGCACTTAAGAAGGGGTGGATGTCGCAAAGTCAGTTATGGAACTGAGAGCTGCCTATCGGTGACATGGGACTTGCACCTGGGTAGGGCAGGGGTCTGGGCAGCCCTGGGGGAGCAGTTCCTATGTGCGGCACCCCTCCAGCTGACGGGGTCAGATGTGTCTCCACGTGCCTGAGGCAGCCTATTGGGCAGAGCTGGGCCCCTCTGGGAATTGCTGCAGCTGTAGGGATGGGGGGAGTGGAAGGCCAGCTGTAGACCCCATGCGTCCTTCTTGTGGCAGGCTGGGAGCAACGGTGGGGGCCCACACGGCAGCCAGGGTCCCCAGGTGGGGCCGCCTTGAGCTCCGGAGCAGAAGCTGGGCTTACAAAAGGCCTACGGGTCTGCTCTGGTGGAGGGTGGAGGGAAGGGAGCCGGGAGCCTCTGAGACAGCAGGCTCTGGCCCTGCACAGACCTGGGGCCTGACCGGTCGTCCGGTCCTGAGGCCCCACAGCACAGCCGGGCAGACCATGTCGCCTGCGTCTAAACGCTGTTGTCCAGTCTGGGGTGCAAAGACCTCAAAGACTTCAACTTCCGGAGTAGAAAGGAATCCAAACCCAAGGCTGGGGTGGCTGTGTGGAGAAGGGGACGACCAGGCTTGTGGTGCCAATTCTTCAACGGATGCCACCCCCACGTGTGACAACTCATGCCTCCCTCAGTGTTCCCGTCTGTAAAAGCAGAGGTTTGCACCCGATGTCAAGGCTCCGCTCAGTTTAAATGCTGACTCCCTTCGACGCACGGGAATTCAGGGAACAAACCCCTGACCAGAGGTCTAGAGGCAGGATGGTGGGCACGATGGAAACTGGGGTGGGCTCTCACCCAGGTGGCCTTCAGGGGATGAGGGGCATTAGGCAGAAACAGGATTAGGACCCCAAGTGTGCCCCTAGGCCACAGATAAGGCGAGAAGACACGAGCCTAGTCCAAAGGAGAGGTTTGGGTTCGACAGGAGGGGCAGAGGGCCCAGCGCACGACCCCACACTGCTTTGCTGTGTGGCCCCAGCTATGAACGGGGACAGGAACGCCTCTCTGGGGGCACAGCGCCTGCCCACAGATGCCAGTTCTCCACCACCACCCCCAGCAACCAATCCGACGTGCTGGCCCCACGAAGGCTTCCCGCCACCCCTGGGTCAAGGCCTTCCGCCCGGCGCTGGCCTCCAGAGCTGCCTGGGCACATGGCTGTCCCAGGAAAACGGCCCCAGGGCCCAGCAGCATGACGTCACACCACTGCAATTATAGTAATCAACTTACCCGCATCTGCCCGGTTATTTTTAGAGTCTGGACTCAGGCTGAGCAACAGAGGGCAGGCCTGGGTTCCATGTTGCCGAGCCCTCCCCTGCTCCCATCCTTCGTGGGGACGTTCCTAGGTGTCCCCTTCTCACACATGAGCAGTGACACCACTGCTGCTGGGATGTTTGCCCTCGAGGTGGCCTCAGAGCCCAGGTCTTCCAAGAACATCCTCCGGTTGACGAGGGTGGTGGTGACTCAGTGCCCACATGGGGACATCAGATGAACCCGCGGCTACCTCACAGGGGACCTGGGGCTTAGGCACCGACAGAGACACCACTGGATGAAGCCACTTCTCAGCAATACTTGGTGGAGATGTGACAGCAAAGTAAACCGTACGACAAGACAGCCACCCGAGTAAACAACGGGCAAAGGACTCGAAGAGAGATTCTCCAAAGAAGACAGACACACAACTGGCCGGTAGGCCCATGAGAAGATGCTAAACATCACTAGTCACGAGGGAAATACAAAACCACAGTGAGATGCCACTTTGTACCCACTAGGATGGGTAGAATTAAAACACTTAACACACGCACATACCAGAAAATAACAAGTGTTGGTGGGGATGTGGGTAAACTGTAACCCTTGTGCACTGCTGATGGGAACGTAAAATGATTCAGCCACTGTGGAAAACAATTTGGCAGTACCTAAAAAAATGAAACATAGAATTATCTAGCAATTTCACTCATAGGTATATACCTAATGGAACTGAAAACAGGTATTTGTAACACGAATATTCATAGCAACATTATTCATCATAGTCAAAAGGTGGAAAACACCCAAGTGCTTCCAAGAAAACACCAGATGAATGGATAAATAAATGTGGCATATCTACAGAAGGGAATATTATTCACCCTCATAAAGGAACGAGGTACTGACACATGCTACGATGTGGACGGACTTGAAAACATTATGCTAAGTGAAAGAAGTGGGTCATAAAGGTCCATTTATATGAAATACCCAGAACACGTAAATCCAGAGACAGACGGCAGACTGCGGGGAGCGGGACGGGGAGCAACTGTTCAGTGAGCACGGGGCTCCCTTTTGGGGTGGCGGAAATGTTTATACCTACACGGGGGTGACGTCTGTGCTGTGTGACACTGAAAGTGCTAAATGCCACGGAACTGTTCGCTTAAAAACGATAACTGTTATTTATGTGAATTTCACCTCAATAAAAAGAGTAAACGGTAATTATTTGCCACCTGTTGCTCCTCCCCTCTCCAGTTGCTGGGCCCACCGCGGGTCCCCGTGGCGCCGGCCAGGACGACAGACACAGGCTGACCTGGAAGAGCCGATGACCAGGGGGGTGTGCGCAGGGCACCCCAGCGTGCGTCCCCCGAGACTCCTACCGCGGAACACAGGCAAAATTATATAGCCCCCCACCTCCGGGCTGCAAAGCTCTGCGCCCGCCACACTCACGGCTGGGCGCGGGCTCAGAGGGGGCCATTCCCGGGGCCAGAGCCAGGCCAGGCTGTGCCACAAGCAGGACACAAGTGGACTCCGCTACGCCATTGAGACCGGGGGTTTCTGTCACCAAGCACCGTCTCGCCGGCCCTTGCGAGACTGCGGGGGTGTGGCTGCGGCGGCAAAGGAGACTCGCGGCATCCCTTGGTCACTTTCCTGGGCTCGGGGAGTCCCGTCTGCGGACCTGCAGGCTGCGCATGTGGGCTGGGCCACAGAACCAGGCTGTCCCCCTCACGATGACAGAGCACATTCCTACATTGCTGAACGCACGTTAGCCCTGTTTCCGCAGGTGAGGAGGGCCGCGCCACTCCTCGGCTTAGCGCCGCGGCAGACACCCCGCAGGCAGGGGTGGGAGGGAGGTTGGGGAGCAAACAAGGAGGAAGCCCCTGGCCCTCCAGGACCAGCCCCAGCCTCCATGTCTTTGCCTATTTCACTGGCAAGAAAAGTTTGAGGAAGAACCCAACAGACCCCATCCCCAGGCTGCACCCCAGCTCGGCCGCCCTCGGGGACTGGCAGCCAGAGCACACATCTGCCCCCGCACTTCCCAGATCATCACTGAAATTTTAGGAAACTACATTTTTCCTTCTTCCCTTTCTGGAACCCAAAGGTGAGAATTTTCTGGAGTCACAGAGGCACATGCGGGAAGGACAACGGTCTTGATGACCACCGCCTGCCTCCCCTACCTGCGGCTCCAGGGCCACACTGCCCCTCAGGCACCTCTCTGGAGCCCCGGACTTCTGCAGAACCCAGACGCCAGCCTCAGTCGCAGAGGAGCAGAGGGCAGCGCCTGAATCTGGAAGGGCGCTTGGGTCCCCCAGGACCGCAGGAATCCTGGCCAGGTCCCAGCCCCAGCCCCTCCAGGTATTGCTGGTATCAAGCAGGAAAGCCTGCGTCAGCCAGCCCACCAGGCAGGTGGGCACACACCTGTCCAGATACACAGGTGACCTTTCTGTGCTGGTGCCTGGGCTGCTGTACCTTGTGGAGCCACCCATGAGGCAAAAGCAAACAGAGGTGTTTGCTCAGGGCTGGCCACCTGCTCTCTCCAAGGCCCAGGTGCTGCCTGAACTGCCGCCCTCGAGGTCCCAGCGGCATCACCTGCCCCACAACCAGGCTCTCTGGGGGGCACAAGCCCCAGCCGGAGGAGCTAAAGGAACAACAGTGCCCAGCTGCTCCTCTCGCCCCACCCCTGCCTCGCCCAGGGTCTCAGAGTGGACCGCTCAGGGGTCCGCTGGCTTCACAGCCTCCAGCCTCGGGGCAGAGGGGAGGGGCGTCCCTGAGGCACCCCACAATCACACAGCTGTGAAGCCAGAGCTTGATGGAGGTCCAGAGCCCACCCACGTGACCCGGCCCGGCCCCAGAGCTCGGGGAAGGTGGACAGTGGGGATGAGGCGAGGCGGAAGGCAGGAGGAGGCCCAGGCCAAGGCCCTCTGGGGGAGGCGAAGCCCTGCCTCGGGGCACAGCACTGCCTCCCTCTCCCCTGCACGGCCCTGGCTGCCGCACGGTGGGGGGGGCCGGGCAGACTCCAGGACCCTCCCCGCCCGCCCAGGGCTGCAGTGCCCACAGGAGCAGCGTCCTGTCCCGGTCCTGCGGGACTCCGTGAGCTTGACCTGAGTCACACTGACCTCACAGCCTCCCAGGGGCCAAAGACCCCAGACCCAGGCGCAGATGGGCAGGGAGAGATGGGCCAACTGCCGTCCCCTCCCCTGCAGCCGGGGTCAGGGAGCGCTCCCCGCCTGGTGGCCCGCTGCCCCTCCCACCCTGCCCCAGCTGACACCATCCCCCCACAGACACACGCGTGAGAGGAGTGACCACCCCAAGGGCACCACCAGCCCCAGAAACGCCCAGGGCAGAGCTGAGCCTCCCTCAGGAGTGTATGGGGCCGCTGACTGTTACTATTATTGTTAGCGTTAAGTCCCTCACATGGAAAACACTACGGGGGGGCGGCTGCAGCTGGGCGGAGGGCAGCACAGCACCAGCCGGGAAGCGGGCTCCGCAGCGGAGACGTGGCCACCTCCGCAGACGGAGGCTGGGCTGGCGGGAGGGCTGGGCTGCCCCTCCGGCTCGGCCCTATTTCCCTGGACACCCGACTGAGGGCTTTCTTCTCCCAGCCGGTCCTGGGGCACTAGGGAGGCCAAGGACACACATGGGCACCCACGTCCCTGACACCCAGCCTTCCCACCCCTGCACCCCTTCCGCTCAGCACAGTAGCTTCTGTCAGATGCAGGTCCCCAGGCAGAGGCTGGGTGCAAGGGCCACTTCCTGGGCGTGCTGGCCGCACGCTGCACCACCAGCAGCACAGAGATGTCTTCCTGCCACACCCGCAGCACACAGGGTCCTTCCCCGAGGCCACCTCTGAAAGGGCCGTGCCTGTGCTGGCCCCAGACCCACTGGACTCCCAAACATCAGCCAAAGCAAAGGTCCTGCCCAAGGAACCAGCTGAGACCCAGAGGGGCTCCTGTTTCAGGCGTCTGAGCACAGTGCCACACGTCACTCCTGTACCTGGGCCAGGCTGTCCTCAGAGCACCTGGAGCCCGAGGTGAGTGACTCGCCGGTGGGTAGGTGGGCTCAGGGCCACTTCCCTCTCCTGGGACCCCGCCTCAGCCCCAGCCCTGCTATCTGCCACCACTGGCCCAGAGAAGGGGCTGGCAGAAAGTCAGAGGACCAAGGGTGGGGAGTTCCTAAGTCCTCTCCACCAGCTCCTATGGGAGCCTCAGTTTCTTCACCTGTGAAATGGGCAAACAAGGCCACGACCCTTGCAGGCTTTGGGGGAGGATAAAGTGAGCTAGCAAACATGCAGCTCGAAGCGCAGGACCAGCATGCTGTGAGGTCCCCGTGGGGTGGCTATTGCTGGTAATCAGCCTTATCTAGTCAAGACAGGGGGACTTAGAGGGTCCTCTGTCAGGCCGCAGAGGGGGAAGGCCTCAGGGGAGATTGTGGCTTCCGGCCCTCCCTTCCCCTTGGCACCCCAGGCTCCATTTTAACAGATATCACAACTTTTAATTCATTGTCTCCTCCCCTGGCTAAAAGGCCATTAGCTCCCCATTAGGTGAACGCATCCCACTTTGTCCACATCACCGAGGAAACAGTGATCTACTTAGCCTGTCCCTAAAGCAGTTCTGTAGAATAAAGGCGGCTCCGTAAACTTCCCCATTTGTTCCCTGCTCATGGGCCCCACACTCGGGTGCCTCCCAGCTGGCCCAGCCCCCGAGTGAGGGGTGAGGGCTGCCCCTAAAGGCCAGAGGGGCTCAGAGGGCTGGAGTGGAGAAGGCGGGAGGCCCAGGGAGTGAGGAGGCAGAACAAGCCTTCCACTGGCCCCTGGCCAAAGAGGGGAGGGGGCAAAAGAGAAAAGAAGTAGGTGGAGCCATGTTCCCCCTGGCCCTAGGTGCCTGCTCTGGCACCTGGAGGTGCACAGAGAGGGGGACCACCCAGGTGCTCCACAGAGGGGCCGCCTGGCACCCTGGGGACAGGGCCCTGCCATGTCATGGTGCCTGGCTCTTTGGTGCTGGGAGCAGAAGGTCCTGGGGTCCACGGGCCTCTGTGGACTGGGCCGTCCTTGCAGCTGGAGGTGCTGAGGAAAGCAGGACCCAAGAAGCCAAGCCTGGGGGATGAGCTGCCGGCCAGCCTGACACCTGCAGGGGGAGCCCCAGATGCTGGGACTCAGTTTCCCCATCCCTGCAATGGGGGTAGCCGTGCCTGTGCTGAGCTGTGAGGTGTCAGGAACTTCTAAGTACGACTTTTGGATGGAGGTTTTCTAGCTCTGGTTCCAAGATACCTGGGGCATATGTCCCTGTGTGTACATGTGGGGTCCCCGTGTGTGTGTGAGTGGTCAGAGGAGGGCTGGGGCTTCTGTGGACACCTGGGTGAGGGTGCAGTGCGAAGAAGCCAGGTCACGCTGTAGGAGCATGTGTGTCCGCAGCCTCGTGAGCACGTCTCCGGGAGAAAGGGCAGGAGTGTGTCTTGGCGATGACAGGGCGTGAGTGTGTGAGCCGGGGAAGGACCCTCATCCCCAGAGACTCTGCCCATCCCACCCCCAACCACCCCCCAACAGGCCCAGCCACTAGAGCGCTGCATCCGCAAGAGGGCGCCTGAGGCCGGCTGTCCCCACCGGGTGGGTCAGGGGAGACTGCCCAGAGCTCACTGGTGACAGCTCATGGAAGCTGGGCAGCTCCAGGTCGCTGCTGCTGGTGAAGAGCCCCCTAGGCCTTTCCGAAGACCCCGGCGGTCTCCTCCTGGGTGTGGGGCTGCTTCTCCACTCCCAGCGCCACCAACTGTGGTTTCCTGGCCGTCCCAGGGGACCGGGGGCTCACGTTCTCTAGACTGGGGAGGCTGTCTGCAGCCACCAGACTCTGTGGGCCAGGGGTCTGGGCAGGGAAAGCTACCTGCATTGCCACCAAGTGCCACAGGCTGGCCCCAGGAGCCCGGGCAGCCAGGCTAAGCACGAAGCTATGGGAGGGCGTGGGACCAAGCCCCGCTGCCCAGCACACGGGCAGAATTCTGGCTCAACCTGACCACATGCCCACGACTACAAAGTTGCTACCCAGAGTCCCAGGAGAGCTTCAGAACACCTTGCTTACCTCTGCCCTGTGTCCTCCCCTGCAGCACCGTGACCCCAGAGTTCCAACAATGGGCACAGACTCCCCATCCCCATTCTTCCGGGCGGGAAGGCAAGGGCTTCTCCCTGCCCCTGAGATGCACTGGGGACCCATTCTGGCCTCTGTATGCCGAGCTGGGAGCCAGTCACACAGCCAGGCCCGTGAACTCAGTCTGCGCAGGACTTGGGGCTAGAGGCAGGGTGATCACGGCCTCTTCTGCTACCAAAGGCTCCAGGGAGATACAGTCCTTTGTAGGGAGTGGGGGAGGGTGGCCAGAGCTCCCTCCCTCTCAAAGGGAAACTTGGTTGATACAGAAGTACTGGAGGAGACCAAGTCAGGGCCGGTTTCAGTGCGCAGCCAAAAGGGTCAAAGATTCTCCAGGTTTGAGGCTCACTCCGTGAGGGTTTGGGTGGGGGCGGCGACCAGTCTTTGCTGGGCCACACCTAACGCTGCGACCCCGCAGCGCCTGCGACTTCACGAGGCGGCACACACGCCCCCCTTTCCTGAGCCCAGCCTGGTCAAAAGCGCCCAGTAAATGTTGGCCCTGAGCCGGCCTGTGGCTCAAAGGCCGCATCTTCAGGGCCCTGCCGGGCGGTGGCCCCCACTCCACGGCTGCGGGGCGGCTGCACCGCGGCGGACCCTCAAGGGAAGCCCCTTCGGAAACCACAGGCTTTCAGGTGTTTAAGGACCAGGGCGGCCGAAAAGCACAGGGAAAAGCAGCCGTTTATAAAGGAGCCTCCGCACCCCTGGGCCGGCCGGGGCGGCAGGGCCGGAGCAGGAACGCACGGACGTGGGGCACGAGAAGGAAACCAGGACCGAGCAGACTTCTGCAGAAACAGAACTCCCCGCGCAAGTCGCGGGCTTTCTGGGGCTGCCCGACCCGCCCGCCCGCGCCTGCACCGAAACGCCGTCCCGTTCGCGCCAGGACGCGGCTTTCGCGCGGGCGCAGCCAGGTCGGGACGCGCGGCTGCGGCGCGGGCACCGGGCACCGACCGCCGCCCCGGCTCGCGTCCCGCTCCCGCCGGAGACCCGCGCAGCCCGAGGCCGGGCGCCCGCTTCGCTCGCAGCCGGAGCAGAGCGGCCGGCGAGGGCGCAGCCCGCTGCCCACCACGAGCGGAAAGGCGTTTCCGAACGCGTCCGCTTCGCCGCTCCGCGCGCGGCGCCAACTTCGCCCCGGCCGCTGCGGGAAGCGCCAGACGCCGGGACTCACCTTCGCCGAGCAGCGGCAGCAGCAGCAGCAGCCGCAGCCCCGCGGCTCCGGACGTCGCCTTCGCCATCGCCCGTGCGCGCCGGGCCGCGGCTAGAGCGAGGGCGGCGCGGGCCGGCGGATCTCGGCGGCGGGGGCCGGCTCAGCCGGGCTGCCCATGCCCGCTCGGAGCGCGGCGGTAGCTGCGGGCTCCCGGCGCCCTGCGCTGCCGCGCGCCCTGCTTGGTGGCGGGACTGAGGCTGGGCGAGCGCCGTCCGCGACGGAGCAGCGGGCAGGGGCGGGGCGGGGCGGCGCGGGGGGCGGGACCAGGGTGCGGGCGGGGTGCGGGTAGGGGCGGGGCTCTGGGCACCCGCCCGGGCTGCGCGGGGCGCGGGCAGGAGACGGGTGCGGGACGCGCGCTGCGGGCCGGGAGGGGCACGGGTCGGAGGGGCGTGCGAAAGCTGGGTGCGGCCGGGCGGGCGCGGGTAGGAGCGGGGTGCGGGCCGGGCGGGCGCGGGGGTCCGCGCACCTCTGCACGCCCGGCCACTCTCGCTCACCCCGCGCGCGCTTGCGGCCCCTGCGTTTCGCCCTTTCCGCTGCATAGAGGGGGCAGAGAAGCCAGGCCGGGATGCGAGGGGGGGCTAGGGGTGCGACCGAGCGCGCTCGGAGGAGGCCGCCCCGCCTCCAGGCTCTCCGCACCGAGCGCACCCTCCGCCATTTCTCAGAGCGGGAGGCGCGGTGGGGGCGCGGCCTTTGCGGGGCCCAGAGGCTGGAGGAGGGGACGAGCCGGGCTGGGGACGGGGCAGGAGAGCTTTCCGCGTCCTTCTGGGGCGAGCCCAGCTTGTGGCCTACAGTGCGCGCTGGTGGAGAGCGCGGGCGTCCCGTAGGGCCAGTTTGCGATTTCCTCCCTCTAGTCCTGGTCCAACCAGTGGGAACAGAAAACTGGCTCCTGGGCCCACCTTTGGAAGAGACGGGGTGCTGGCCTAATGGGGTGCTTGGGGGGCGGGTGCCTTTTCTGCTTCCAAACAGGAGAACTCTTAGGATGTCTGACAAGGTAGGAGAGCGAGTAGCAGGGAGGAACTGGAGCCTCAAGGAATCTAATTTTCCCGCAAAGAATGATGCCTATTAACACATTCACCCCTAAAAAGAGGTGGCCTCTGCAGCTGTAATAGGGAGTCCTGGGTCAGGTTGGATGACAGTTCTAGGCCTCTGTTCTCTCCCCACCCCCGAGCTGCCTTTTGAGGTCTGGCCTCTGCCTAGGTTCAGAGGGATGGAGGAATTAAAGCCCATGGGGCCTTGGTGTGGGAGGGTCCAGGAACCTGGGCTTGGGGTCCCCGTGGGACAGCCGCTCCTCTTTCCGCTGTGTGCGGAACCCCGCCCCCTTGCCTGGCCGAGCGCAGGGCTGTGAGTAAGCCATGCGCACCTCACTCTGCAGATATGAAGTCAAAGTGAAGTCACCCTCTCCGGCAGCAGAAGGAGCTGCCAAGACAGGCTGGCTTGCATTTGGCCAACAGAGATGTCCACAGCAGGGCTGCTGAAGGGCGGGGGCTGGGGCGCTGGCCTGCCAGCCCAGGAGAGCAACCCAGGGCCACTGGACCCTGCTGACTGCCACACCTCCCAGGGTTTATGGAGCTGGAGTTGGCTGTGGGGGCTCCCTTGGGTGCAGACGGGCCCCATTTCTGGTGCCAGTGGCTACCCGCACTGCACACTCAGGCCTATGCCCAGGGAAGGGGCCTAGTAGGAAGGGAGGGGCTGGGGGATCTTTTTGGCTACAAGCAAGCTCCTGCGGACTTCTTCCTAGGAGAATGAAGAGGGAAAGGGGTGGGCCTGAATAGGCCCGCTCTTCCAGCCAGCCCCACCCCACACCTCCCAGGGACCACCCTGGCCAGGACGCAGCTGACACTGGACAGGTTGGACGTCTGGCTGGGCTCTGCGTGACCATCTCAAGGGCCCATCTGTGGCTGCACTCCTGCCTGGCCTCCCTCAGGCCCTTCCGCCCTCTCTCCCCACCCCCACCCTTGGGGGTCCTGAGCAGACACCTGGCACCGTGGTGGGGGTATTGCCTTCTCCTTGGAAACAGGTTTGGGAGACCTCACCTGTGTACCCCTGTACACATGCGTACATGCACACATGCATACACATGAGCCTCAGTTTCCCCAGCAGTAAACATCTCCCTCCCGAAAGGGTGAAGACAAAAAAGGTCGTACACGCGAGGGTGGAGCCTGGCGCCAGGCACACGGGAAACGCTCGCGAGGTCACTGCCGTTGTCTTGGGCAGGCCTCTCTGGGCCTGGGCTCAGGCACTCTTGTCCCACCACGCTGCTGAGAGGTGCGGCTCTCTTGGAGCTGGAGGAGTGTGCATCACAGTGTGGCTGGGGCGCCCCACCCTGCCTGCACGTCCCCTTGGAGAATCGCCAGGGAAGCTTTTACAAATGCGCAGACTCCTGGGCCCACCTCCATAACAACCACATCAAAAAAATGTTCCTCGAGAGGTTCTGATGCTTTGGAGTGATCAGACCTGAACTTGAATTTTGCCACTTGTATTCTTGTGGACGTCACACAAGTGACCTTACCTCCGAGCCTCAGTTTTGTCATCTGTCAAATGGGGGCTGGAATAGCATTTCCTGCTGTGCTGATAGGAATGACTAAGATGGTGTTTTTGAGGCCCTTCCCTGGCACAGGGTCAGGAGCTCGGTGGGCAGGTGGCTCACACCTTCTCCCTGCAGGTAGTGGGAACTCGAAGGTTATTCACTGCTTCGGCGCGGGGGAGGGCTATCTGAAGCCGCACTGGTCCGGCCCCAAAGCACCAAACACAGCATGGAAAGGAGGGGGGAGGCCAAGCCAGCATGGATGGAGACGGAACCGCGCCGCGCAGGCTTGCAGGCGGGAGGAGCTGCGGCTGGGGCAGGAGGTGGGCAGTGCGCACTGGGCCCACGGACCCAGCGTGGCGTGGGTGTGTCCAGCAGTGCCGCGGAGGCCAGCAGTGTGGGCTCAGCTTCTCTTGGAGGAAGCTGTCCCCATTCCTTTCACCCAGCACAAGAACAAGGGTAGAACGTCACTCAGCAGCTTCTGTAGTGCTTTCTGGGCCTCAGTTTCTTCATCTGTAACTTGGAAATAAAAACACGGGACCTGCCTAGCAGTGTGGTTCTGAAGATAAAGCCCAGCGGTGCCTCGGTGGGCTCGGCAGACAAAGGGCCTTTTCCTGCTGCTCTTCTGGGTTCTCTCTCCTGCGGGAAGCTGTCTAGGTGGGGGCCTGGGGCAGCGGCCTGGTGGGGAGGCTGCAGGGGTTTCTGGCTGTGTTCCAGCTGCGTCTCTTGTCCGTGCAGTCATGGCGTGTTACCCAGAGACTGTGGGCCTCAGAGGGAAAGCAGAGTTCCTTCTCGCCCAGGATGCCTGGGCATCAAGCCAGTCGGTCAATGGGGAACCTTCAGCCCGGGGCCCTCGCAGGCAGGGTGGCCTGCCACTGTTGTCCTTTCTTCCCATCAGCTACAGAAGCCGAGGCCAAGAGGCCAAAGTGGTGATGGTGCTAAGGTGGCACAGAGAGCCAGGTGGCCCCTGTACCCAAATGGTCTGCTTCCCTCTGCTCTGGGCTTCCCACATGCACGGTGACAACTCGCCCCTGGGTGCTGTGTGGGGCTGGTGGTCTGCCCAAGCCCACACCTGTCTTCCACTGTCCCGGCTTAGCCACAGACTGCAAGCTCTGCCCACACGACCCGCAGCCTCCTCAGCGCTGGAAGCCCCAGAACCCCAGAGCCCTCTCTGCCGCACGGATCTGTAATCGCACGCTGGGGAGTGGTGGGTTGAGTGATGTCTGCTCTCCCGGGGGCTCTGCTCACACCAGGTGTCCCCAGACCGAGGGCATTGCTGGCTAGAGGCTGGCTGGCGTGGGGTGGGGCCTCGGGCCTGGCCGTGCCTGCATCAGTCGGAGCCACGGAGAAGGCCTTCCCGGCTCAGGGCACGGGGACAGGAGGAGCCTGGGTTGGCATGTCCGGCAGATATGGCCTGAATGCTTTTTAGACCAAACGTCTCCCAAGGCAGTTTCATAATCTGCCTTGCAATGCAGATTTAGACAACTTTTTACGGACGCACTTTTTAAAATAGGTCTTAATGGATCTTTGCAGTAGTTACAGTCCATTGTGTAAATGCAAACAGAAGGCTTTTTGAAAACATGTATTATTGATCAGAAAGGCAGCAGCAATTAGAAGCCGGTGTGTCGTGTTGCTCGATACGCACTTCCTATGCAGCCCTGCTGGTGCTCGCTCATGACTTTCTGACAAATTGTCTTGTCACTAGGAAGCCCTTTCTTTTCCTTTTGTTTCTGTAAGTGAAGGAGGGCCTCCCCATTAGTTATTACCTGGAAGGGAATGAAAAATTATGCTTACCTTCGCCATGGAAAAACCTGTTTACGACTTCTCTGGTGTCCAGACGGAAGTGGCAAGACCTTCAGCTGAGACGGACGATGCCCCTGGATTGGTCCGTGTTGCGCAGTGGGGAAAAGTGGCGAGAAGGTGGCGGTGTGTCTGAGGGCCGAGCTGGAGGGCACAGAGGAGTGGGCTCCGTCGGCAGGATGCTGAGGCAGGGGAGGCCACACCGCGGGGCCCCAGGGGAGGGTGGCTTCCCCGCTGGGTGCCCCGTGTCCTGAGTAACCCCCCAGTCACCAGACCTGAGGTGAGCGGCTGAGACTTGTTTTTGCTCAAACGTTCATATGTGAATCTGTGTTTCACCCAATCCGCACTTTGCCATTTGCCCTTCTTGAAAAGCTCGTTTATTTATTTAACAGACATTTACTGGGCACTTACCATAACCCAGGCACCATTTCGGAAACAGAGACACTGCAGTGAATAACACAGAGCCGCTCCCTTCCTGGGGCTCCTTGGCCAATCACCGATCACAGGACGCGCACGCAGCGCTCGGGGACGGGGAGGGCACAGGCGGTGGCTGTCAGGCCTGGGCACCCTCGGGAGCTGAGGTGGAGCAAAGAGGATGGCGCTGGGGACCGTGCTGCCCTGGAGACGCCAGAGGCAGGCAGGAGGGCTGGTGGCCCTCGAGCCGCCCCCACCCAGCCCAGACCTAGCGTGGACAGGAGCCCCCCCGGGAGAGCGCCGCTGCCCGAAGCTCGTGGTGTTCCATCCCGTTCTCAGAGAGGTGCCACGCCTGCAGGGTCTGCAGAGCGCCTGCTCCGGCCTAGGACGTCTTCCGTAAACCCCGCTGCGTTTGTGGAATGCTGGCACCCAGGAAGTGCTTTCACTTAATGCCCCCAAAGCTTCTGCAGGCCGCCCTTGCTCAGGATCTGGGGCGTGTGTGTCTTCCAGAGCTGGCCGGGGCCTGCGGGTGCAGAGGCCCCACCTGCCCTGATCCGTGTGCAGGAGCCGCGCCGAGCTGGAGGGGCGGGGCGCAAGCTGCCTGCAGGTGCCCTCCTTCCTTCCCATCCGCCTGCCCTCGAGTGCAGAGTGTGGGGGCTCACGGGGTGGTTCCCAGCCCCCCCGTGCTTGCAGACAGGCCCGGGAGCCTGGCACCCGCTTGCCGGGGGCAGCAGCTCCCCTGCAGACCTCACCATCTCTCTTGGAAGCCCTGGGGCCGGCAGAGCCCTCATTGCTTCCTCTCCAGCAGCAGGGCCACCCTGAGTTGCTGCCTGAGCCAAAGCCTGCCCGGGGCCCCTGCCACGCCCCAGACCCCTCACAAGGCCAGATGGGCCCCCTCCCTGCCTACTAGGTCTGTCCAGTGGAAGGCTCTGCAATAACGGACCTGTTCCACTCTATGCCATCCGAGCACTTGAAATGTGGCTAGTGTGACTGAGGAATATTTAATTTTATTACGTTTAAAATAATGTAAAATTAAACGGCCACATGTGGCTAGTATACTTATGGGGCAGCACAGCTCCAAGAAACATCTCCCAGCCTCTCCCTGGGGTGCCTGGGGGGCTCCTGGCACAGGCTCCTCCGCTGGAATGAGAACAGGGAAGCAGCTGGCCCTGGCGGTGCAGCCGTGGCCCCAGGGGACTCTGCTCCCACAGCTTTCCCGTGTGCTCTGACTTCCTGATGGCTCGAAGATGCCACAGCCTGAGGACAAGGGTGACACTGTGGGGGCACATCGTGGGCACCCACCTCCTGGGGATCTTCTGCCCCTCCAGGCCCAGCCCGGGCCTCCCTTCCCACTGCAGGCAGAGCCTGCCAGCACGGGAGCCGGGAGCACAGGAGCAGAGCTCGGCCTGGCAGGGCCCTGCCCCCAGGGGCCTCTTTGGAAAGGGTTGAGGAGCTCGTGCATATTAAGATGTGTGATGAAGGGCTGTCTGGGGACTCTGCTCCTGCAGCCTGAGGCCCCAGGGCCTGCGCCCTAACGGGGATCTCAGCGCCCAGCCCTCTTCCCTCTGCCCCTCTGAGCTCCTGGGGGCTGGGGCGTGGCTGGTTCCGGGCCCACGTCTGGGATCCACCGCTCTAGAGCCAGGTGGGACGGCAGAGGAGCAGGTGAGGGTCTCAGGGTGGAGGCACCTGCCTGTTCCCCCACCTTGGTCACTACCCAGGTGCTCCCTGCTCGGCCCTCCCCTGCCTGGGAAGTTCCTCCCTGCTCTATGGGCCCCTCTGTTGTCCAGCTCCTGCTCAGCACTCGGAAGTCCCCTCTTCCCACCCCCTGCTCAGGTGCTGGGTGTAGACGCGAGGCAGGGACCCGGTTTGCCTCCCGCTCTGACTGTGCTGAGTTTGTGTGCCTGCCGGAGGAGGACCTTGCAACGCCTGTGGCCCAGGCCCTCAGTGTCACTGCGCGCCACCCTCACCACTGTCCATTCGTCTGGCCGTGGTGGGGACGGTGACGCTGACTGCTGACTCCCAGCGTCTGATGCTGCTGGGGCCTGGTGAGAGTCCACGGCTGCTGGTCCACTGTCCGCCTGAGAGCGGCCTCCGCGGCGGGGCTGGTGGGGCTGGCGGGGCTGGCGGGGCCGGCGGGTGAGCTCAGGACCGAGGTGAGCATCTGTCCGCACTGCCCCGCGCTCCGCCGCCCCCGCGGCTCGCCCGCCACCGTCTTCCTCTGCACGGCCCGCGTGGATCGAAGCGTCTGTAAACGTCAGTGGAAGGAGGGCCTGACGGGCTCAAGCTGAAAACAACCGGCAGGGAGGGAACCAGGCGCCCGAATAAATCACCTGGGGCCCGACATTTGGAGAGCTTGCGTTGGAGACCAAACACAGATGCCCTTTAGATAAATACGTTTTTGAAAAGCGTTCCGCAGGAAAGTTTATGACTTTAATAGGTTTTTAGTGTCAGACAAGCATCAGGAAGTGTTTTGTGCAGAGACTTTCTCTGGAAAGCTCAGAAACGCGCTTTTCCCCTCGGCCCTTTAAACATGAGGATGTGATGATCCCAGCAAGGGGAGGAGCCTCCTCCCCAGGTTCCCCTGGGGTCTGCCCAGGGCTGGGATTGCTCAACTGAGGAATGTTCTGGAAGGTTCTGAAGACCTCAGTGCTCCAGGCCAGCAGGGGGTGGGGTGGGGGGGGTCTCTCCAGAACCTGGTTTAGAAGCTTGGAAGCGTCCTGCTTGCCCAGAGCAGCTCCCCTCTCCTCCCCTCTGCAGCCCGCCTCCCCGAGAGGAGGCCTGTGGTCCTCAGGGACGAAGGGCCCCTCATGGGTCCTCCTGAGCCTTCCAGAGGGCGGCGATTTTCTGTGAGTTGGGAACTGTACAGAGTTCCCCACGACGAAGCCCAGGAGCACGGAGCTGAGCTCACCATGGGCCCTGCGCCAGGGAGGAGAGATGCAAGAAGGTCAGATGCGATCATGTCTGGAAGCATCTCCCTTCCGGCTTAGAGACGGGCTCCCACCTGCCCCATCCTGGGCTCGGCCTGGGTCCTGCAGCTGCCTCCGTCCAGCTCAGGCCTGGATGCCAAGCGGCCACTGGTGGGGCCGGCCCCACCCCTCCTGGCTGCTCTGGTCTCGGGCTCTCCTGCCCTGGACAGGGCTGCGTGGGGAGTGAGTGGGCACCCTCCTCGAGTTGCAGCCCAGGTGGCAGCTCATCCTGCAGTGAGCTAGCACCAAAGCACCACACACCACGTCGTCCGTGCCATGGCTCTGGCCCACTTTGCAGGGTGGGGCGTTCCTGCCAGGCTGGGCGGACGGCAGGCTAGTCTTTGCAGCACTGTGAGTGTGGGTGGGGTGGGGGCACAGAGCCCTGGCTGGAGGGGCACCTAGGTCCCAGCACCTGGTTCACAGAAAACAGGCAGATGAAATGAGAGATGAGAGGAAGCCCGGGTGGGTTTTGTGGTGCTGGGACTCCGATGACCCCGGCAGGCTACCTCCTAGCTGGGCGCGGGGCGGGGGGACCGGAGGGAAGGGATGGGGTGTGTGTTCTATTCTCTGGGACCCCTCCTGAGGGCGGCAGGAACGTTCCAAGACTCCACAAAATTCCGCCCAGGTGACTTCTGTGCACAGCTGGGACCGTGTTTCGCAGCCGAGAGGAGGTTGGCCTCAAAGTTTCCATTTCCCTGGACATTCTGCCTTCCAAGGCCCGGCCTCCAGGGGCTGCCTCAGACCCTCAGCTTGCCCCAGCCCCTCACTGGTAAGTGGGGATCTCGGCACCTTCCTGGACAGGAGGTGGGGTGTGAACCGGATCTCGCATGGTGGGCTGTCCTGGTCGTTCTGCCCCAGGCTGTCCCAGACAGTAAACGAGGGGGTGGGTGCTGAGAGGCCCGAATTGGGCAGGGGGCTGTGTCCCCCCCAAGGGGGTTGGCCCTTTTCCCCTCCCTTCTAGGGGCCCCAGATTCATCTCCTTAGCCCTTGGGACTTGCCAAGAACCCCATGCGGCGACCACCTAATGGTTGTGTGTGAGGAAGCGCCCATGACCTTCTAAAGCTTCATTCCTGCCTCATAATTTATTTCCTTGCAGAATCCGGACACGGCAGTTGATGTCAGCCACCACTCACAGCAACCCTTTTTGTCTCTTCACAGTTGTGTCTTGGAAGCAGCTTCCAACAAAATAAAAGCCACTCCCTAAGCGACATGTCATCTCTGGGGCTCTCACACGTGTGCAGGGGGAGGAAGGGACCTCTGCTTTATTTCCCAGTGCCGATACCCAGCTTGGGGGCGGGAGTCGCATTCTCCAAATCCTAAAGCCTTGGGGTTTATGCACGGCTGACCCCCGGAAGAAAGGCCGAGTGAGGTCACTCTGAGAGGTAAATCTTTGGGGCCCGAATCATCTCTTCCAGGAAAGAGGCAGGCCCGGGGTGGCTGTGGGTGAGAGCGGCTGGCGGAGACCTGCCTGCGTGTGGGGAGTGGGCGGCCCGGGACGGGAGCCTGGAGCCCATTCAGGCTCACACACCTCCCGGGGCAGTGGCGCCCCCGTCTTACAGGTGAGATAGCTGAGCGGCAAGCCCAGGGCTCCTTCTCCGGAGCCCTCGCTCCGCACTGCTGCTGGAGGGCGACACCCCCAGGTTGGGACTCCGGGTGCAGGCTGGGGCTGGAGTGCGCACGTGCCACGAGCCCCTGGGGGCTGGGGCGTGGCTGGTTCTGGGCCCGCGTCTGGGATCCCCCGCTCTAGAGCCAGGCGGGACGGCAGAGGAGCAGGTGAGGGTCTCAGGGTGGAGGCACCTGCCCGTTCCCCCCGTCTCGGTCACCCGGCCCAGCTTCGCGGCGTGTCCGGCTTGGCCAGACCGTGCTCCCCACTCTCCTCCTGGTTCCCTGCCTCAATCCTCCTGACCTACGCCGCTGCCTGGCCCTGCGTGGAGGCCCCCCGACCCCAGAACACGCCTGCCGCGCACTCTGCCCGCACCTGCGTTTGCAGACAGTGCTTGGCCTCCTGGCACCCACTTCTTCAGCTAAGCCCCTTTGCGTGGCCCAGGCCCCTCAGAACCCGCCAGTTCTTGTGTCCCCACCGTGCCAGCAGGAAGGTGGTCACTTCCGTGATCCGGGCCCAGATCCCGCCCAAGATCCGTGAGCCCGAAAGGTGCGGAGCGCCGTTCCCTCGTCTGCAGAATGGCTGCAGCCACTGTCCCACCTCGTCTCTGGGGAAGGGGTGTCGGCCGAGCGAGCTGTGCCAGGTGAGGGCCTGGCCCAGAGCAAGGCCGACGACCTGGGGGCCTCTGCCCAGTGTGGTCACTTGGTAACAGCTGACGCAGGACCCGTGTGTGGCCGACGCCGGGCCTGGGGGAGCCGAGGGGAGCTGGGGGGCCGGGGCGCCTTCAGTCGGGGCCTCCCAGGCTGCTCCAGGTCCCACTCACGGTGACGGCGGCGGTGGGAGTGGTTCCAGTCGGCTTGTGCATTGTTATTTCCAAGGACCGAGTCTTTGCCGCAAAGGAATTTTCATTCTTTAATGAAACCCTGCAGCCGGGGTAGCACCCTGCTACATGACTGATACTCAACGAGATACGCACTTCTCAGAAACGTCTCCTAGTCAATGAAGAAGAGATAACAGTCAGTGGAATAAACATTAATCTGGCCACTATAGGAATTAATATAAAAACATCAGATGCAGGACTTACAAGGGATGCCACCTCCAACTAACCCTCCCTGGGTTAAATACCCCGGGGACGCTGATTTACGTTCTGTGCTGCAGGTCTCTGCCGCCGTAATCGATAGGGATGAGAAATGGGGCCGTGCCTGGCGGGTGGGGCAGGGGTGGGGTGGAGGGGCGTGCACCGCTGCCTGTCGGGGAGGCTGTGGGAGCAGGGGACCGTCCAGCTGTCCCCCCTTCCTCTGCCTGCCTGGCGAGCTCCAGGCCCAGCTGGGGTTCTAGAGGCCCGGCCCAGGGCACCCCTCACTAACCCTCTCTCGGGGCTGTGGGAGGTGGCGGGGGCGCGGGCGGGGTGGGCTAGGCAAGTGCTGCTGCCGCTGGTGCAGCGAGACCCCCCCCAGGGCCTGGGCTTGGCCGACTCCTGACGTTGATGAAGCACCCACCCCATCCTGGCTCTGTGAGAATTATGGGGCCACGCTCTTCGCCTCCGTGGAGCTCACCTAAGCAACGTTCGTTCCGCCCTTCCCAGTCCAGGCTCTGCTGTGGCCTTCAAGCCCTCTTGTAAGTCCAGGCCCTCTCTGGCCGTCCCTGGACTGCCTCTCTGCCTTCCTCCCCCCGCTGAGACCTCCAAGCTGGGCTTGAGCGTGGGAGACAGCTGTCCTCCCCCAGCTGCGGGCCGCTGGATGAGCAGTGAGTGTCCCTGACTCCCAGCTGGGAACCCTCCTGGGCACACATCACACCAGGGCGGATGGGGGCACAGGTGGGGGGATGAGCCAGTGTCATTCATCCCTCCACCTGGAGCCCTGGGGAGACCCGTGAGGGGAGGACGAAGCGTTTGTCCCCTAGGCCCTCCCTGCCAAGGCCCAGCTCCCCCCAGGTCCCTCTGCCCTCAGCCCCGACTCTACCAGGTCCTGAGGTCTGGCAGCCGCCTGGACCCTGAGCCCCTGCTGTGCCAGCCTCCCTCCGTGCCCTGTGGGCTCCCACATCGGGCCCTAGTCCCTGCCACATCAGGCGTGCCCTCTGCTTCTGCTGGACTCTGGCCACACGGTCCCCAAGCAAAAGTCCTGCAGGACTGGACAGCATGGGGAGGTCCAGTGCTTTGTTCTGGATCGTGGCAGGACCTGGCCTTCCCAGAAAGCCTCCTCTGTGTGCCCTGCCCTGAGCAGCCAGGAGAGCAGCCCGAGTGCCCCCCAGTCCCACTGCCCACCCCGGGCTGGCCCAGGACAGCCCCGACTGCATATGCTGAAGTCCTAACACCCAGGGCTTCAGAATGTGGCTGTACTTGGAGATAAGGTTATTAAAGAGGTAATCAAGTTAAGATGAGGTCATTAGTGTGGGCCTTGATCCAATACGACTGGTGTTTTTATAAAAGGGGATTTTGGGCACAGACAAAGATATGCATAGGGGGACAGCCATGGGGAGGGACACAGGGAGCAGACAGTGTCTACGCACAGGGAGAGAGGCTGGAATACGTCCTTCCCTGGCGCCTGCAGGGGCAGACGGCCCTGTGCGTGCCTCGATCTGGGACCCCAGTGCCCAGACCCGTGAGCGGACGAGCTCCTGTTCTTACCCTCTCAGCCCCTGGGGGGGCCTTACCACAGCCCCACAGACTCATCCACTTGCACAGGAGTTCATTACGATAAACTTGGAGCATTGATAGTTTTGTTTTGTATTTTTCAGGGGAGTTGGCCTCTTAGATGTCTTTTTGTTTGTTTACTTTGTTTTGTGTTCATGGCTTCACAAATCGGAGTTTATTGACCAGCAGTCAGAGGTTTGAAGGGAGCTGCTAACGGGGACGTCTGCCTGCTGCTGTCCACACGGAGCGGCCATGGTGGCGCCCGGTCCCGAGGTTGTCGGGATGGAGGGCGTGGGCCGCAGTGTAGGAGGGCGGTCCCACAAGGACCGCAGCATGGCGGGAACCACGCTGCTGCCCTCGGGCTGTCACTGTCTTGGTGACGATTTCTGTGCCCATCAGCGGCAGCGACGAGGGTCAGAAGACCCCGTAAGAGGCTCAACAGGGCATCACCATCCAGCCCTACAGGGCGTGCGGCTGCGCGTGGGTTGTCTGTCCTTCCATATAGTAACAGTCAGTGTTGTTTTAATAGAAAGGACTTGTGCGCTTTGCTTGCTTAGAGATAATCACACGATAGGTGTTTGAAATAACATCAAAGACCGCTCACCTGGTGGAACTTATCCCAGAGAATTCCAGTGTTGCTTGACGCTGCGGTGACTTGACCCGCTCAGGGTCAGGCTGTGCTCGCAGGACGTCTGGTGACTCCTGCTGTCGGGCGCAGGCTTAAAAAATGCAATGTTGTCTCGACACGACAGAGTGCAGCTTGCTGCAGGTCCACAGGAGGGATTCAGAGTCCTCGCGACCTTTGGGAAAATGGACAGATATCTAATTCTGAAGATTAATATCTAATTTTTTGCTACTACGAAAACACTTCCCATTAAACAGAAAACCTAGAAAGTATTCCCAGCCTGGGACACTTCCCCCCCCACCACAGATCCCTGACTCCCACCATGGCTCCTGGAGTCCTGTCCCCCTGGCCACGAGTAGCCAGTCCTGGCCCGTCAGAGCTTGCCCGGAATACAGCATCAGCATCACTGACAGCCTCTGGCCCTCTGCCCATCTGGGAGCTGCGTGCAGTTATCAGCAGACACAGAATTGCCAGGGACGGCTGAGGAATCACCTTGAGCACTGTTCTCCTTGTCTGTTGCTGGGTAATAAACCATCTCCAAACTGTGCGTCTTAAAACAATGCCATCATTTCCTTTGCTCATGAGTCTGCAATTTGGGCAGTGCTCGGTGGGGGTGGCTTGTCTCTGCTCAACTCTGCTTTGCTTAGGGCAGGCGGTTTGGGGGCTGGGGCTGGGATCCCCTGAAGACCCCACATGCAGCTGCTGGTGGTGGTTGGTGTTGGCTGAGACCTTTGCTGCAGCTGTTGGCTCGGACGCCTGGGCTTCCTTCCAACATGGTGGCCAAAGTCACGTCACCCTCTGTGACCTGGCCTCAGAAGTCACCCGCATTCCTTTCCGTTAGTCTCAGCAGTCATGAGGGCCGGCCCAGGTTCAGCAAGAGGGGAAAGTCTCTGCCTCTTGATGTGGGGTTGGGGGGTGGATGGCAAAATCCCGGAGGAACACATAGGACAGAAATATTGCTGCGGTTGTTTTTGGAAAACGTGATCCGCTATGCCATGGGCTAGAGTTCAGTCGCACCAGGGAGTCAGGGTCAACGGGGCAGGTCCCAAAGATGATTCGCCACCAGGGGTTGGGGACAAAGTCCAAAATGCTTCTGCACTGCATGGAAAACAAGTATGAGTTGGAGACCCCTGGGGACATCTGTGTCCTCTCTGGTCCCAGGGGCCCATTGGCACAAAGGGACACCAGACATAGTCACAGCTCAAGGCTTCTCTGCTCTGACCTCCTGCAATGCCAGGACTCGCTTATCTATAAAACGAGCCATCCCTGGAATCTCCTTCAGGAAGTGACCCACTCAAAGCGAGGCTTCGTCATGCCTGGGGTGACCCACTCAAAGCGAGGCTTCGTCATGCCTGGGGCATTGTATAAACCCCGTGGAGCCACCAGGCAAGCTGAGACTCTGTGAGTAACTGCAGGCAGCACGAGGCCATGTCGACAGGCAGATGCTTTGCTGGAGAGGGATGTATGGCCTGGGTATGGCCACCTCCCCTGTAGTGGCCCCCAGAGCTCGCTTGCCCCAGAGGGAACTCTGGGTGGTCAGCTCTCACCTGCCAGGACACTCAGTGGGGGTGAGGGGTCTGGGGGCCTTTCGAGTTTGGATTTCTGTGTCTGTGACACCTTGTGCTAGTGACAGAGCTCCCTGAGCCAGGGTCCCTGGGCTTACTGAGGAGGAGCCGGTGGGGGCAGGGGCAGCTGTTTGGCAGGTGAGGTGTGATGCAGAGTCCCAGAGCCTGGGTGTGGGGGTGGCAGGGGCCCTTCTCCCCCGTGAGTCCCAGACGGGCCTGTGGGCAGTGCCTGGGCTCACAGCGCGGGACCTGAGGCCTCGCTCTGGCTCTGACTCTTCTCAAACTGGACTGACCCGCGGCCGGCGGGGACTCGGGGAGCACCCAGCACCTCTGGGTCTTGGAGGGGACTGTGGCCAAGGGCTGGGCAGGGCCACCGTGAGGACCCAGTGAGGGTGGGGGCTGCTGTCCTGCGTCTGGGGGAGTTCTGTCCGAATGTGCGGGTTCTGGATCAGAACCACTGGATTGGAGACTTGGCAGGGACTTCAGCAATCTTCAAGGTCCATGAAAGGGAGGGAAAGACCAGGTGATTCATTCTCCCTGGAAACCTTTTCTGAAGCTGTGTGTGGCCGTCTCAGCGTGTCTCACCCCCGGACCCCTCAGGGCGTCTCCCGCTCCGCCGCGGCCCCCGCGTCTATCTCCAGGTTGGCCCCGCTGTCAATCCCTGCACCCCTCTCGGAGAGGTCCGCCCGGCTTCACCGAGTGGGAGCCGGTCCGGGGCGCTGCCTACAGCGAGGCTGCCGCGTCTGAGGAGCCGGGGGCCCACGGCCGTCCGCGGACTGACGCGCGAGCGGGATGGCCACGCAGGCGCCACGCTCCACCTGGTCTCCAGTGCGTGTAGTCCCCTGTGAGGACGCGCCGCGGCTGTCCACCCCCTCCCACTTGGGGACACTTAGCTTTTCTGTAGTTTGCTTCTGTAGCCGGAGCTGCCCCGCCCGTCTCTGCACTCGTGTGTGAACACAGTAGGACGCCAACAGTTGCGGGCTCGCTAACCGGGTCGAGGAGGGAGTACATTTAATGCTTTGGTAGGCGGTGCCCCACTGCGACCTCACAGAGTATTTTTAACAGTTTATGGTTTTAACAATATTTGAAAACATATACTCAAAAGACCGAACCCAGCACCGCCCCTTACAGAATCCCCGAGACCAAGGCCAGGCCCTGGAACCCATCCGCCTCCTCAGGCAGGAGGCCGAGTCTGAGGAGGGCTGTGATTTGCTGGCCGCCAGGCCCTGGCGACCGGGACAGCCCCAGCTTTGGGGTCCCCAACCCCGGGCTTCTTCGTGCCTGCGGAAGCCAGCCTCCGGTGCACGGGGACTCACGAGGGTGGCCCGTGTGAAGGTCGGGTGTTTGCTCCGCGCTGCGGCCCCAGGGAAGGCCCCGCCCTGAGTGCCTGTGTCCTCCTTGGGAGACGGTGACGAGGGAGGTGCGCAAGCAGCCTGCACAGGCCGTCGGACGGGAAGAAACGCTCCGGCGAGACACAGCAGGAAGGGAGGGCTTTGTGCCCCCCCGCCAGGGGTCACACTCCTGTGCTGTCCCCTCCCTTCCAGGGTGGACCGAGACCAGGTTCTAGTGACTAGAAAAGGCGGAAGGGATGGCTGTCACCTGCAAGATCCTGGTCTTGCAGACGCCTGTGCCTCAGCGCTCACTCCCTCCCTCCACCCTCCCTGCTCTCTGTCACGTCCTGGGCAGCGCGAGGGGTGCCGCGTGTGGGGACTTGGGGCTGCCTCTGTGACAGCTCGGGAGGAGCCGGTTCCTGTCCGCAGCCTCGTGGGGGAGCCCGCCATGGATCTGGCCCTGAGATGGCCTTGGCCCGGCCGACACCTGAGTGCAGCCTCCGAGAGACGCCGGGGCCAGAGGAGCAGCTAAGCCACACCCGGACTCCTGACCCACAGGAACTGAGACGGCGCGTGTTGCTTTTGAGTCATAAGTGTGCAGCTTGTCTGTTCCTCGACGATAGCTAACCAGCACAAGGGCAGGGTGCAGCGTGAAAAGGGTGGCGGGGAAGGAGTTACTTGCGAAAAGACTTGAAGAACGCAGAGAGGGAGCCATGGGCCCGGGGGCAGGGGCAGGGCTGGATTTGGAGACGTGGGTTCGAGGGTGCTCAGGGGACCAGGGCGGCGAGAGCAGAGCAGAGGGGGCGAGAGGCAGGGAGAGGAGGGCTCGCGCCGGCATTTGGGCTCGACTCCGAGTTCAGGAAAAAGGGTCTTTAAGGCTTTGAGCAGCTGACCCTGTAACAGGTCCGGTGGGCGTCAGGGTGGTACGGGGGGTGGGGTGACGGTGGAGACAGCCGGAGGTGGGGGTCGCCTTCAGGGCAGACCACAGGATCAGCTATAGGGGTGAGAGGGGAGAGAGCTGTTTTGCATCAAAGAGAAGGTGGCGGCTGGCAGGTTTGGGGCAGACGCGGAGGTTGGGGTTCATGGGTGAAGCTCAGGAGGCCACCCAGCCTTGAGGTGGGGGACTGGGGAGGTGGAGGAGTGTGGCACACGCAGAGTCGTCACGGGCATCGCCACGGGAAGGCGGGGAGCAGGGCCGGGGCTGGAGAAGCATGGGGAGGGCTCGGGGCGGGAGGACAGTGTCTCCAGGAGGAGGACTGATCCGCGGCGTCTCCGTGGCCGTGCGCCGACTCGGTTTAGCAAGGCGAGGTCGGTGACCACCTGTCACGGAGCCTTTGCGGAGAGCTCAGGAGACCAGGAGGGGTGGACCCAGACGGGGGGTGGGGCTGAACCCAGACGGGGCCGCATCTGTGAAGCAGCTTTACTGTCAAGGGGAGTGAAGCCACGGGCAAAGAGTCAGACAGGGCTGTCTTAGAGCTGGGGAAGGAGCCGTGTGTTCGGATGCAGAGGGGCAGGGGTGGCTCGAGGGGCAAACCCCAGGACACGAGAGCACGAGAGGCAGGCGTGGTGGCTGGAACAGGGTCCCCACGAGACAGAGGGAAGTGACCAGGCGGGCGCCGGTTGGGAAATCTGAGCGTCTGGTCCTCAGGAAGTTCTGGAGGTCACAGGTGCCCCTGACCGTGCACTGGCCCCCGCACACGCCACCGCGACCCTGGGGGTGACCCCGGGAGCCGGCGCCGAGCTGGAGGCTGAGCTCGGAATTTCCTGACCGGGACGAGGTTCAGCTTTTAATCTTGTGTGGCATCTACGGCGTTGTTTCACGCGGTTCGCGAGCAGCTAAAGAGCTGAGGGCTGAGGAGATTTGCAGTGGGGCAGGAGCGGCCAGCCCAGGACACCCTCGACTGACCCTCTGAGGTCCCGGGGCAGGAAAAATGCTCTCCGCTGCTGCCGGGATGGCCAGAGCCCTGGGCTGTGAGACCAGGCTCAGGTCCAAGCTCCAGCTGTGGTTTCAAGCAAGGGACGGCTTCTCTGAGCCTCGGTTTCCCCATCTGGAAAACGCAGCGTGAGAACGCAGCCTCAAGCCTGCGTGGGGCCGGTGGTGGGCAGTGCACCGTCTGGCTGAGGAGCGAGAGGTGCCACCCGGGCAGAGATGGAGCTGGCACCCACAGCACAGGAAGGGCCTAAATAGTCCAAGTCTGTCTCCGCGTGGGGGCCGTGACCGCACGACAGCACGGACCTGCTACCGAAGGAGGAAAAGACCCCGGCACTGATGTCTTGGCAAATCGAATTTTCTTTCTCTTCTGGCCTCTTGGGAGAGGCCACTGACGCAAATGTGTTCAAAGTGCATTTCCCACAAACTCAGGAAAAAACGAACCGCCCTTGTTCTGGGACTGGGGACAGCGAATGCTCCCCCCACCCAAGTCACAAGTGCCCGTGCCCCTCCTGCCACAGGCGGCCCGTGGCTGGCCAGAGCAGTGCAGAGCCCGGTGACACAGGAGGGAACCGGAGCCCAGGCGGGCGGAGGTCCCCTGCGGAGGGCCAGCCCTGCCGTACCGGGCGTGCTCGGAGGAGAGCAACTCCAGGAAGCACCCGACCCGCCTCTCCATTCGCGGATGGGCACCGGACGCAGGAGGGCATGAGGGAGTCCTGGGCGCCAGGCCCGCTCTCCCCGCATCCACTCAGCCCGGGCTGTTTCTCGGAAGCAGCGAGGCGTTTTCAGCCGGGAGCCGGCATCCGGCTGGGAGTCTGGGTTCCAGCCAGGAGTCGGTATTTGTTCAGAAGAGATGAGGAAGGTGAAGTTGTTATCAAGGGAGAGTATCTGGGGTCTGAGTTCACTGCGGGGTCTCAGGAACTAGATACCATCGGCCCGGCCTGCCGGCGGATGTGAAGGGCAGCCGTGCCCGTCACAGGTGGGGGGTGCCTGACCCCCAGCCGCACTGCGCAGCGCTCCCGAGAGCCTGCAAGGTGGAAAACGGGCTGAACAGACCAGGAGGAAGTGACCAGAGATGCCCTCGTGGCCCAGGGCTGCATCCAGCCAACCGCCAGCCTCTGGCTCCCCCCACCAGCCTGGAGCAGGCAGGAGTGGGCTCTCCTGGCGGGGAGGTGGCTGGGGGGGCGGCAGTCCTGGGTCCTGGTCTGCAGGGCTTGCAGGCTGGCTGTGCCCTAGAGGGAGGTGAGCTCCCAGCTGGCCCCCATAGCAGGACTCTCCCCTGCTGCTTCACGGCAGGTGGGGCTCTGTTTAGTCAGACGCCGGCACAGGAGAAGGGTAGGGACACCGGGTGGTCCCACTGCTGAGAAAACACGTGGTGAAATCCACCAGGCAGTCCTGATTCACTCAGAAACAGGCTGCACACATTTTTTTAATTGGATAAAGACAATAGTGGTAGCCCCTTGAGGCCATTCCCAACCTCCTTTCCCTTTCCATCTGCACTATTGAGGCTAAAAAGCTAAATATATTCCTAGCCATTTTGAACTGAGTATGGCCAAATGACACAGTTCTGGTAAATAAGCCATAGTCAGCTGGGAGGTTTTGGGAAGACTTGCTTTTTTGTTAAAAGAGCCAAATGTGGCTGGTACTTCCAGTTTTCTATCCATTTCTCTTCTTCCTATATTGAAGGTGGGTGTGACACCAGGCACTAGGGCAGCCATTTTGCAACCTTGAGGCAGAATGCATGAAGGAGAGACAAAACCCTGACGTGGTGAACTGCTGAGCCCGGGCCAGCAGCTGTCTACTTTGAGGCCTCTTGTAAGTGGAGGCTAAACAAAACCTTATTTGTTTAAGCTGCTGTGTTTGGAATTCTTGCAGCTGAAAGCATTCCTAGCAGATGCACAGCACTGTGGCAAATACCAGCCGACATCACGCATGACAGTGAAGCCCCCGCTTCATTCCTGTCACATTCTGAGAGAAGACAAGGGCACGCCCACTGTGACTGCTGAGAATGACAATAATATAAACAACGGCGTCTGAGTGCCTGCATGCCTGTAGCTGCTGTCCTAAGCATATTTGCTTATTTGATCTTCCCAACCCTGTGGGGACATTTTACAGATGTTGAGACTGAGACATAGAGAGGTCGAGGGGACTTGCCCAGGTGGGTGAGCAGTGAGCAGGGATGTGAATCGGGAGGTCCGGCTCCTGAGTCCATCCTGCTGGTCACGTATATCGTGTGGCGACTATTCCCATTCTGTCATTTGTCCTTTGATGTCTATAGGGCTTTAGACACATAGATGTTTTGCATTTTTATCTAGCCCAAACTATCATCTTTTCCTCCAGGCATCTTGGTGTCTTGTTTTCCTTAGGAATAACTTCCCCCTGCAAGAATATTTTTTATATAGTAAAATCTCTAGTAATTGATAAACAGCATAGCTAGGACTCAAGTCTGTTTCATCAGTACATTTTTAAAATTAAAAATTTTATTTTGGCTGGGTGCGGTGGCTCACACCTTTAATCCTAGCACTCTGGGAGGCTGAGGCGGGCGGATCATTTGAGCTCAGGAGTTCGAGACCA
>NW_012150108.1:0-18356 GCF_000956105.1 Propithecus coquereli | reverse complement strand
CTTTCCTCGCCACGCCCGCTTCCCTCCGACCCCAGCCCTTCGTTCGTCCCTGGCAGCCGCTACTCAGGTCTCCGGGTCTGTGGTCATTTCAGGAAGGGTCATGCCGTATGTGAGCGTTGGGACTGGCTTTCACCACTCGCGGCATTCTCCGGAGAGTCACCCAGGCTGTCACCTGCACCCAAAGCTCGTTTCTGTTTACTGCTGAGGAGTATTTCACGGTGTGGATGCGCCACAGTCCGTTTGGCCGCCCACCCACAAAGGACATCTGGTTCTCTCCAGTTTTTGGCTATTACAAATAAAACTACTATAAATTTTTGCAAACATGTTTTTGTATGAATAAAGTTTCATTTTTCTGGGATAACAACTGTTGGGTTGGGTCATGTGGTAGTTGGATGGTGAGTTATTTTTTTCAGAAACTGTTAAACTGTTCTCCAGAGTTACCCGTGTTACAGCCCCACCAGCAATACACGAGTAATCCAATTTCTCCACATTCTCATCAGTGTTGGATGTTGTCACTAGTTTTAATTTTATCTGTTCTGATCGTGATATCTCATAGTGATCTTAATTTGCGTTTCCCTGATAGCTCAAAATGTTGAATATCTTTTCAAATGCTTGTTTGCTACCCGTATACCAACTTCAGTGAAATGACTGTTCCTGTCTTTTACCAACTTTCTAATTGATTTTTTTCTCTTATTGTTGAGTTTTCTTCCTAAATTCTAGGTATCAATTTGTTGTTGGCTGTGTGGTTTACAAGTATTTTCTCCCACTCTGCAGCTTGCCTTATTTCGTTGCTATAAATACTAGTCTTAGGAATTCTGATCTTTTTTGGAACTCACTGGAAACTTCTTTTAATACAGGATACTTGTGCATGAAAAAAATATGAATTATACGCTTTTTGGGAAAATTTTTATCATATACACAATTAAGTTTATTATAATTCAAGTTCTCTATGTTTTTTCTCTTTGTGGTTTTTCATCTGTGAATTTCTGAAAAATATGTCCTAAAATTTCCCACTGTGATTGTGAATTTCACAAATTCCCTCATGTTACTATGTACATAAACATTTGTAACTACTATATTTTCCTGATGGATTATAATTTTTATGGATATGAATTTTATCACTTCTGGTTCATTCTAATGCTTTTTGCCTAGATTGTTATTTTGTCTGAAATTCACATGGGGATGCCTACATTTTTGATAGTATTTGTCTAATGTACTCCCCCCATTCCTGTATTTTTAATCTTTTGTGTAATATATTTGTGTGTGTGTGTGTCTCTTGTAAACAACCTATACATGGAATTTGTTTTAACTCGGTCTGAGTGCCCTTCTTAATAGTGGAATTTAACCCATTTGCATTTATTGTGAAATTCGATATGATTTGACTTATTCCTGCCATCGTATTTTTGTTTTTTATTTACTGTGCTCTCTTATCTCCTCTCCTCCATCCCTTCCATTTTACAGTTTTTGTTCAACTTTGCCAGGACCTCAAATCCGGTGGGATTATCCATTTTTCACTGTCCCTCCACTGCTCATGTCCTCATTTCTTCCCTATGCCCGTGCTCATGGCAAAGTCCCCAGCCTGGTTAAATCTGCCTCTGCTTGCCCGTGTCTGCACCCTCACAGCCTAACGGGTTGGAGAAAAGCCCACACTTCACGTCAAATCCATGGTCCCTCCCCTCCAGGGGCTCCTGGAATTGCCCGCAGTCATGCTCTAGTCTCTGGCTCGGTACCCCCGGACCTCCAGACCGCTCTCCTGTACCTTCTCCCTCTCTCGAAACACCATACTCTCAACAGACACGGTAGACCTCCTTGCTTTGTACATATTTATATTTCGCAAAGAAAACGGAAGCCATAAGAGAGGGGTCTGCAAGGGCCACTCACAGCTACCCACCGACCAGTGTTTGCCCCAAATAACCTCCACGTTTGCCTGGAAAAACTGCCTTTGCTCCCAGCGAGACCCTTGTGCACTCGGTCCCAGCATCTCACCCCTACTCAGGGACATCGCTCTCGTTACTCCTCAATGTTTCCCTTCTTACTGGATATTTTGCCCCAAAACATACAGTTATTTCTTCCATCTTAAAAACCAAAACCCTTTGTTGATCTCCCTTAGATTTCTAGGTACTATCCAAATTCTCTTCTTCCCTTTAGAGCAGGATTCCTTAAAACCACATTTGCTTCCACCACCCACTGCCCCATCAAAGGTCACCAGCAGGGTCAAGGTCTCCTAGTCCTGATCTATGTGACCTCTCCGCATTTGACACCTCCCCCTCCTCGAAACTCTCACTTGGTTTTCCTCCTCCCTCACTGCTGTCCCCTCACCTCCCCACCTCCTAAGGTGGCTGTGCCCAGGGCCCCGTGCTGGTCCCTTCTCCTTTCCACCTGCACTTCCTGCCTTGGTGGTTTCGTCCACTCCCAGGGCTTTAAATACAGACTGCACACTGGTGAGTCCCAAAGATGCATTTCCAGCCCGGACTTTCCTCCTAAACTCCAGTCTCATATTAAGCCCACTGCTTAATTGACTCGCACTGTCTAAAAGCATCACAAATTTAACACGTTCAAAGTTGGATTCTTTCTCCCCAATTCCCACGTTCTTCCCCATTTCAGTAAATAGCAATTCCATTTGTCCAGTTGCTCAAGCCAAATGGTGACTCCTTCCTTTCTTTCACAGTATGTATTAGTCATCTATTGCTGTGTAACAAATTACCCTGCAAAAAGTAGCTCACGATAGAAAGCATTTCTTATCTCACCGTTTCTGTGGACCAGCGGTGGCTTAGCTGGAGCTTCTGGCTCAAGGCCTCTCACGAGGATGCCGCGGAGTGGTTGGCTGGGGCTGCAGTCTCACAAGGAGACTTGACCGAAGGAGGATTGCTTCCAAGCTCGCTCACTCGGCAGGCCTCAGTTCCTTGCAGGCTGCTGACCAGAGACTTCGATTGTCACTTGGGCCTGTGCATAAACTGCCTTAGTGTCCTTAGGACACGATAGCTGGTTTCTCCCGGATGAAGGATTCGAGAGTCAAAGTGAGAACATCCAAGACAGAGCCACAGTCTTTCAATAACTTCATCCTGGGGGTGGTGTTTCATCACTTATGCCGTATTCTGTTATCTGGAAGTGAGTCAGGGTCCAGCCTATGCGCGAGGGGAGGGATGACACGAGGGTGTGAACGCAGGACACAGGGGTCCCTGGGGACCATCTCAGGGCTGCCCACCACACAGCCCTGACCCGGCCTGTCAGCTAACCCTGCCCCTCTGTTTCCTCTTTGGCTCACGTCCTGCGCTCCCCCTCGATCACTCCATGCCAGCCACTCTGGCACCCTGGCTGCACCGGCCACGTCCCAGCCGCAGCGTGTCTGCCCTTCCGGTTCCTTCTACCTGGGCTTCTCTTCCCTCTGGTCGCAAACTGCCTGGGGCACCGGCTCACTCCTTTCCCTGTGTGTTTCTGCAGCATTTATTACCACCTAATACTCTGTACGCTTACTCACTTGTTTGATTATTTTGTTTTCCTCACAAGGACACAAATTCCTTGAAGGCAGAAATTTCTGCCTGGCCACTGCTGTACCTCCAACACCTGGAGCATTACTGATGCCTGGGGCATTAGTAGGCCCTCCAAAAATATTCAAATAGAAGACCGAATCGAATTTTCTTCGCTTTAATGTTTTATGTTACTGAAAGCTACCCGGTCTATTTTTATTTTTCTGGTAGTCACTCCTAAATTTTTAATGTGCATAGTTATATTTCTCCATCAGTCAATTTAATCAGCAGCTATATTTTCCTCTGTCAAGAAACAAGGGTCTTCATGTGTTTCTTCCCCTATCCTCCCCCCCAACGTTGGCAATGATCTGGAATTTTCATTTCATTCTCTTATACTCATTCATGCATTCTCCTTTCATTCAGCCAATATTTATCAAACATCTACTAAGCTTCCAGTTTTTTTTTTAGCAATTAAAAACAATTTAAACCTTGTTTGATGCCATGTCAGGCATACATGTTGCCTGGGTGTACCCATTATCAAAACCGTACAGTTAATATGTGCACATCTCCACTGAGAGACTGAGTATACAAATGAACAATGGCCAGACCGTATATAAAAATAGGACTTTGACCCATAATCTGCAGCAACCTGCCCAGGACATCTACAGTAAACACCCTAGGTGGCCAACCTGCTAAAGTCAGACCATCCAGGGAGCTAAACAATAACTTCTGCAACAACTGGCCCGGGCCAGGGGCGGTGGCTCATACCTGTAACCCACTTTGGGAGGCTGAGGTGGGAGGATCGCTTGCGCCCAGGAATTCAGGACCTATCTGAATAACACAGTGAGATCTTATCTCTACAAAATACATAAAACTTAGCTGGGCATGGGGGCGCATGCCTATAGTCCCTGCTACTTGGGAGGCTGAGGCAGGAGGATTGGCTGAGCCCAGGAGTTGGAGGCTGCAGTGAGCCGTGATGACGCCATGGCACTCTAGCCTGGGCAATAGAGTGAGACCCGCCTTAAAAAAAAAATATATATATATATAATATAAAATAAAATTGGACCAGGCCTTGATCAATAACTGATAGCTTCACTAATTTTTGTTCCCACTTCCAATTTAGAGCCAACCAGAAAAAGCCAAGTCTTTCCCCCCAGTTGTAGGGTGCCTGCTTCTAGCTGGCCAACTCCAGCGGCCCCAGGCCAACAGCCTCCGATCAGGGCATTCCTGGAGCCGCCCCTTTCTCCCCTAGGAAGCTCTCCCGCACCTCCGCCTGCCTTTGAGCCTCTGTCAAATGCAAGGGACGGCGGCCGACTCCCTTGCTGTCCCGAGCTCTGAGTTAAATAAGGCTTTAATTTTCTCATTTGGTTGGTCTTTGTTGTTACGTAATATCTGCAAATTTTACCAGTAAGGAGAACTGCAGTCGTCGAGTACAGGTGAGGAGTCGATGGAGGCCAGAGGCTGGTGATTGTTGAGGGTGGGTGAGGGCACACGGAGGTTCACTGCCCTATTCTGTTTGCTTTCTAGCCGTCTGAATTTTTTCCATAATAAGTGTTAAAAAATCATTTACCAGTGACCGCCACTGTTTCTCTTATTCTACATCTGTCCTTTGGATCCACTTTTCATTTTGCTGGAACCGATTCCCTTGTTCGACCAAAAGACGGGTGCGACTGTGTCTCGTGTGCCGGGCTGCGCTGGTCACGGGGGCAGCGAGCGGAACAGCACGTCTTGCTGTGCGCACGGCTTGTATTCTGGAGGCTGAGACGGTGACCAAACCAAACACAAACGTGCGCGACCTCAGCAGGTGATGCTGCCGCCCCCTCCTTATTCCTGCAGCAGAGGGGGCTGGAGGGTGGGGAGGTGGGGCCGCTGCCGCCACAGGGGCCCAGGGACGTCTCTGGACTGTAACTGTGGCCCAGGATTTGAAGGAAGTGACCCAGGAGTGTGTCCTGGGGGAGGAAGAACGGGCCGGGCCAGGCCCTGAGACAAGATGCAGACGGCAAAGACCTCGGTGCCCACAGCCCGGCGGCCCGTCTGCACTCTCTGCGGTGCTCGGTTCTGTGCCCTCAGTCTCCCTCCCACCCAGTGTCCTGGGTCTTTCTGCTCTCAGGGCTCCCAGAGGCCAGAGTGCCAGGCTCCAGTGCAGACTGGAGGTGCAGGGAGGTAAAGCCAGGACCCTCGAGCTCACGTCCTCCCAGTGGACGATTCTGAAAGCTTCTGGGGGTCCCAGCGCCTGCAGCTCCCACTGATGCCCCTGCACTGGCCTCCCGCCCCCTCTCACTCTGGCCTCCGGGTGCAGCCTCCAGCTTCAGCTAGGCCCCCCAAGCCCTGTCTCAGGCTCTGCTTTTGGGGACAGCGTGCCTGCGGGCTCCAGGAGCAGCAGAGGCCTGGGGGCCTCAGCACAGGAGCAGGAGGGTCTGGGGAGACAGCCGGGCTGGCTCTGTGGTAGGGCCGGTGGGGGCTTCCTGGGGGGCTGAGAGGAGCGGGCGGGGGAGGGACGGCAGTGGTGTGTGGGGGGCCTTTGCGCCGGGTCTGCTCTCAGGATGACCGGCCTTGAAAATCAGGGGCGGAGGACGGGGGAGAGAGCCTGGCTAGGGACAATCGCAGGGGCTGGGACCCCGGGTGGGGCGGGGCGTCCACGGACCAGAGTTTGGAAGATGAGTCTGCCGCCTGCCGCGGTGCACGGCCGTCTGGGGGGCCGGGTGTGTGTTGGGGACCGAGCAGGGCGCCTTGAGGTGCCTTTCAGAGGGTCACAGTGCGGTGGGTGTCAGCCCCCGGACGCTGCAGGTGGGGGATGGGAGGGCCGAGCTGGGGCAGCCAGGAGACCTCTGGGGTGGTCCCGGGACTCCGCTGCAGGTTGGCCCCGCCAGGTGGAGCGGCGCCCGGCACCCAGGTACGCTGAGGGTCCCCACGTTTCCTCCCAATGTCGTTACCTCTAAGGGGGTGGGAGAAGTGACTTTTTTTTTCCTCTTATGGTTTTCTATTTCTCAGTTTTTGACTGTGAGCAAATGTTATTTTTGTGTAAGGAAGAAAACTCCGGTGAATTTTATTTTAGTTAAAAATAGAATCGGGTTACCTAGGTGTTCTGGATCTCGCAGTGTGGGTGGTGGGTTTGGGGCAGCCCCCGACCCCGTGGTCTGGGAGCCTAACAGGAGGCTGACGGCGGGTCACAGCGAAGGAATCCGCAGCTCTGAACCTCCAGGTGATCCGGGGAAGTGTCCCCTGGGGAGAGCCAGACGGCCTGTTTTAGGCCTGGGCGTCTCACGGCCCCTCTGTTTTCCAGGGCTCGGTGGCGGCCTCTGTGCACAGGGCTGGCGTGAGATGACTCAGGGTGTACCACGGGGCGAGGTCCCGAGACAGGCTACTCTGGAGCCGTTTACAAACATCTTCAAAGGTCACTGCAAGCTGAGGTACATCCTCGAACCAGATCTATAGTAGGATACCGATCCGGTAAAAGGAAAGCAGAAACAGAAGCCCCCTGCGGACTGAGCAGTTCGCTCTGGGTGAAGGGTGCGTATCCGGATTGTTGTTACAGCCACGGTTCTCTGGGGCCTCGGACCCCTGGGAAATCGGAAGTCAGTCCTGCGGCTTCTTCCTGGAGTGTCACCATCACCTGCCCCGTGGGCCACTGGCTGGGAAGTCCCTTTTTATCGATTTGTTAGATTTGCCTGTCTTTTCCAAACTGTACACAAGGAATGAGTTACTTTTACAATAAAGCCCAATACTTTTATTAAAATGCAAAGGAGAGTTTATAGTTCGCTTTTTAAAATGATGGAAGCAGCTGGCGGTTGCGTAGAGCGTGTCCCCGGGCTGCCCACCAAGCCCTCCGGCCCCTCCGGCCGGTGCCTGGCTCTCTGCCTGGGCCACTGGGTGTTTGCCGGGGACATGGGGATGGGCTCTGACTGATTTGTCACGGTCTTTCAGTTTGGCCGCAGCCTCCCCTTGTCCCTGCTGCGTCCCATTTTTCTTCTTCCAAAATAACCAAAAGAAATACAACTTCCCATTTAGGTGGAAAAAATTCATCCAAGCCTTTTAAGCCTTTTGATAAAAACGGAGGCTCTCCCTGATCAAAAAATCAGTCAGTGGGTGGAGAATTTTATTAGTCAATCATGTAAGTAATTAAAAATATTGATTGATGGGGCAGCTGTGGCTGAGAGCTGCTGCCCCCCCAGCAGGGTGGCCACGGCTGGCACAGGGCACAGGGATGGGACCTAGAGTGGGGCTTTTTAAATCATTCCTGTGAGCCTCGTCCAAGGTCAAGTGAGGACGTGTGAGACAGACTCAGCCCATCCCGGGCCTCCGTTTTCTCCTGCGGAAAATAACAGTCCTGACCTCACGGGGTTCTCTGTGGGTTAAACGACGTTTCAACAGCGAGAGCCACGGCATCTGGCTCGTGGCAGGGGCTGTATCCCTGAGCGTCCCGCAGTTCTGGATTCCAAGTCTAGCCCTGTGGCGGGGGCCTCGGGCTGGGAGGGACAGAATGGCCCCCCCCCAAAAAAACCACCCCAAAGCTCAGCGGCTTAACTGACAGTATTGATTTTGCTCCTGAAATGGCAAATTGGGCGGGGTGTGGTGGGACAGTTTGTCTGCTGCACCTGCGTCAGCTGGGCTGGTGGGAGTCACCCGCAGAGTCCTCACCCACGGGTGCTGGCAGAGGCTGTCGCCGGGCCCGTCGGGCAGGACGCCTCCACGTGGCCTCTCCCGGAGCCCTGGGCGTCCTCACGACAGGGCGCAGGGCTCCAGGGGTGAGCCCCTGGGAGGGAGAACCGGGCAGAAGCGGGTCGCCGTACCCGACCTCCCCTGTGATTTTGTTCGGCATCGCAGACTTTCCGCAGACTTCTTCTATCCAGGCGGCCACCCCCGACCCTGCCCTGGGACCCGGGGGAGGGGAAGCAGACTCCCTCTGGGTGGGGCAGCGGCAAGGCTCTGAGAGAGTGCGGGGGACCAGAAATACTTCTGTGGCCATTTTGGGAAAAGGCCGTCTGCCACCCAGGGGCCCAAGGGTAGTGTCCTCTGCTCGGCACTGCTTTGGGGGCCCCGTGCGGGGGAGACAGACTTCCACGCCCTGAGCGCCCAGCTCCACGCCGGCGCCCAGCGCATCCTCCTCCTCTCTCCTCCTAACACCACGTGAGGCGGGAGTTGCTTTCCTGTTCCGCAGACGAGGAAACGGGGCCTCGGGAAGGTCCTGCGACTTCCTTGGCTGTTCTGCCAGGCTCAGCGCCGGGAGCCCAGCGGGCCCACGGGACTCCAATCCTGTTCCCTTCCGCACGCGCCGCGGCCCTGGCGGCCCAGCCTCGGTGCGGAGCCGACCCCAGGCTTCCGCGGGGCTCCTTGCCGGCCGGCCCGGCCTGCCGTCCTGCCTGCTGTGGGCTCGAGCCTGGCGCCTGGACGCTCAGCCTCATGCTCCTGGCGGCCCTGACAGTGCCAGCTCTTGTCCCTTGTGTGGCTGCTGCCTTGGTACCCCATCCATGGAAGCTGGACCCACACAGGGCCCGGCACCCTGAAAACCTCTGCAGCCGTGGAGGCAGCCAGGCCCTGCCCACCCACCTCCTGCCTGTGGCCGGGACTGGACCAGCCCTGCCCGGGAGGAGCGCGGGTGTCCACGGCCTGCTGTTCATGCAGGGACATGTTCATTCAGGAGCCCCCTGAACCCTGAAGAGGCTCAGGTCCCTGCACGCTGCTGGGGGCTGTGCTGCGAGTCTCTCCTCTGCCCCTCTCAGGCCAGTCCGGGCCCAGGCTCCGGTTTGTCAGGCTCGGGGCTGCAAGTTCCTCCCCGACGCGGAACTTCCCACCTCCCCCAGCAGGCCCCTCCGGTCACGCCCCAAACAGGGATTGTGGACAGGGAGGAAGATGGGGCTTCGGGCAGTGGCCCCTGCGTGGGGAGGGAGGGAGGAGCGAGCCCTCTTCCGATGGGACCCTGGCTCCACAGGGACCTGGGACAGCCTCCCCGCATCAGGCTCTGGGTCCACCTGCCCCTTCCTGCCCCGGGACCTGCGATTCTGCCTCTCTAGGCTCCGTCACCATGACCCTAGATGCTCGCCCCACTAGAAAGGATTCCGTGCTTCCTTTCCGGCATAAAATTTCCCAAAGCCACCTCCAAAAGTGGGCCCTGGAGGTGCTTGTAGCGGGCTGCTCTCCTCTGTAAAACTTGGCTATTTGTTTAGACTAGCTGACATTTCCGTGTCTTTTATTAAAGAAAATATCCTGGGGAGAAGGCGGGATGTTTGCACAGAGCTTATGCCCTCTGCCTCTGGCCCTAGCACCTCAGGGCGGTGAGGAGTGAGGCTCCCCGAAGCCAGGGGGAGTTGGGGGTGCTGGCAGGTGGAGGAGGCAGGGCCATTCCCCTCCCCTCCTGCCCAGAGGGCTGGGTGCAGCACCGTCCCACGGCAGAGACAGCAGACAGCCCTGGCAGGGCTGGGCTGGGCTGGGCTGAGGGCCTGGACAAGTGGCGGCTGGGGGGAGGCCACCCCTTCCTCCTGCTGGGCCTCGGAGGCCCCCGGCTCTCCCGGCTGCGCATGGAGTGCTGTGCCCGTTCCTCCCGCGCGTCTTTGTGTCAGCATCTGCAGGGGACCTGGCAGCGTGGGTGGGGCGGCCGAGGTTAGTCATTGTGAGCTAACACCTGTAATTCACTGGGATCCACTTAACGGCCACATCCTTCCTGAAGCATGCCTGGCCAGGCCCACCTGAGGCCTGGAGGGCGCTCACTCCCTTGGCCCTTCCGGGGGGCCGGCTGGGCGGGGGTTGCCCTTGTTCCCTTCCCCGGGCGGGTTTTGTGGGCCCCCCTTGCGGTTTTGGGCTTCCCCGGGGTGGCCTTGCGGTTTTTTGCCCTTCCCCCGGGCCTTGGCTTGGGGGGGGGCCAGGTTTTTGTTGGGGCTTGGGTTGGGGGCGGGGCCGGGTTCCCCGGGGTGCCTGGAGCGCAGGGAGGGACAGGGTCTCAGGGGGCCTGGCAAGCAGAGGGAGCATCAGTGCAGCCCGAGGCTGGTCTGACCTTGGTGGCTCTGGGAGGGGAGAAGGGCCCGCTCAGCCGCGCCACTGGTGGGGGCTCGGGAGAGCCAAAGGCTGTGGCTGGTTTGGGCTTAATGAAATCACCCGCAGGCCCCGGAGAGGACGCGCTGCGCATTATCTTTGCACGTCTGTGGAAACATCCCACACATCTTCCACTCCAGGTCCCCCTGGCAGATCACGGGGTGGGGGGCCCCGGCAGAGAGGCATTTCCATTTTAATTGGCACAAGGCTGCTGTCGAGACCACGGCCGACACAGTGAGTCATCATCATCCTCAGCTGGGAAAGGGCTGCTTGGTGTGGCTTAGGGAGAGGCCGTGCCATGGGTCACGTCGGCCTCTTTCCCCAGGGCGAGCCCGGCCGGGCTCGGGGGCTGAGGTCAGGCCGCTGGTGGGTGGGGCGAGGATGCTGCAGCCCACATCCCACCCTGCCTCTCCCCTCCCGCGCTCCTTCCCCAAGGAAGCTTGGGAACCACGGAAGTCTCTGGACCCCGGAGGCCTGTCTGGGTGCTGGAGCCCCTCACCCCCGAAAGCACCTCACTGCACGCACAGGGAGGCCACGGCCGCTGGGTCAGGTCTCGGGACTCCCTACGGCAGGAGGGCGGAGGGCCAGGAGACAGGCCAGCCCAAAGACACAGACACCTGCCGGGCAGAGGCCTCCACCCCGAGGCCACAGGGCCTGTATCTGTGAGGAGAGAGATGGATTGTTCTGGGCATACCCAGGGCAGAACCAGGACTCCAAGCAGAGGGAACAAAGACACATATGACCGGGGAGGGCTTTGATAGCCAGGGCTGAGTACCCCTTGCCCTGCCCCATGGCGGTGACCAGGGCCCAGTGCAGCCCCTGCCTGGGGAATAGAACCGGTCCTGGCAGGGATCTTTGAAGTCTGGAGACGAGCTGATTGGACCGAGCTTTGTTTCTGGGCCCAATTTCCTCTTTCGGGTGATTTGTTGTCAAAGGCCGTCAGGGGCAGGGCTGGGGTGTCTCCTGGTGCAGGCTGAGGCCCCTGAAGGCGCCAGGCCAGCCGGGCAGGACACCCTGTGGTGTGGAGCAGGCTGGACGGGGACGGCAGGGTCAGGTCCCTGAGAGCTGGCCGACCCTTGACCCCACGGCACGGTCTCAGGCCTGAGTGCGTCCTGGTCGCAGGGGCCAGCAGGAGTCACGCCGCCAGAGTAGGGGGTTGCTGGGTCTGGCCCCTCCATGCACAGTGAAGGACCACACTGGGAGACAGGGACGAGGGTCCCCACCCCACTGTGGCACAGCTGGTCAGACGCCCTCCTGGGTGGGGAGCAGGGACACGAACGAGTGGGTGCGGGCTGCACGGACAACTCGGGGTGGACGTGGGAAGCCACCGCGACCTCTTCAAACGGTCTCTTGGCCTTTAAATATTGTTTAGACTGAGGACAAATGTAACTGTGCTCTCTTCCCGGGACAGAGAAAACCACACCTGTTGGTTGGTCCCGTTTCTAAAAGTGAGCCCTATTTTCCCTGCCCACCTGCATTCCCTCGGGCTCTGCCCTTGGTGACGGTGCCGTGGCCCGGGCCAAGGGCAGAGGATCCACTCTTCCTGGTGCCCTCTGGGGCAGCCCCTGGGACTGTGGTGGTCTCAGACAGTCAGGCAGAGCCGGAAGGCTATGAAGACCCCCTGGCAGAGCCCAGCAGGTCTGGGGCCATCTTTGTTGCAGGGAAGGGGCTGCCGAGAGAGGAGTCCCCCAGATGCGGAGGAGCTCGTTCCCGGCAGGTCCTCATCCTGCTGACGGCCCCAAGGCGGGCCGCTGGGGTGGGGCCCCCAGGTGCTCCAGAGAAGTGCAAAATCAGGGAGCAGAAGGCAGGGCTCTCTCTAACTTTGAGAGCTGCTAGGTGGCGAGATCTCCAGGCTGCCTGGGCCCAGCTCAAGAACGCTCACTCAGGGATTCCTGGCGGGAGCAGCCAGAGGTCCCCTCCAGTCCCCGGGCTGCGGACACAGCAGCCAGTTGCCGGAAGCCAGCGCTCAGCCTGGGCCCCTCTGGCCATGAACAGCCTGGTGCTGCCTTGCCTGCCTTGGGCGTGGGGAGCTTGCCCGGCACTGGGGGTGGGGCGACCGGGGACGGAGGGGGGGGCCGGCCTCCCTAGCTTGCTCTTCTAAGGCTGCTTTCTGCCTGGGAAAATCGAGGGCTGAGGGCCACGTGCTGCGCTGGGGGTGCTGACCCTTGGGGAGCGTGCGCAGCGGGAGGGAGGAGAAGCAGCTGGTCTCAGAGACAGAGTCAGGCAGGGCTCAGGCGAGGGCGGCCCCAGGGCAGGACTGGGCTCTGACAGGTAAGCCAGCTCTGGGCTCGCCTGACGTCCCGAACAGCCCTTGCTCCCAGTGCCTGGTTCTGGGCCACCCACTAGCCTACTCCAGGGTTCTCAGAGTGTGTTCCACGGATCCCAGTGGTTCCCCAGCGGGTGCTGCAGGGCTGATAGAGGGGCAGGTTCTAGTGTATGTGGGGTGGAGGCCGATTCTGGCCTCTCATTCCACTTTGAGAGACTGAGACCCACAGATCCTTCTGCACTGAACTTCCTGAGATTCTTTCATCCTGATCCTCCCCGGACCTCGGCTCCTTTTCTTCTATTCGAAACTCCCTGCCCTGAGCCACCGCCTCACTCCTGCCAGCACTGCTTCCCCGCGGCTCCGCCCTGCTCTGCTTGCTCTGCCCTGCTCTGCTTGCTCTGCCTCCCCCATCACAGCAGGTCCCCATCGAAGCAGGTCCCCCCATCACAGCAGGTCCCCATCACAGCAGGTCCCCATCACGGCAGGTCCCCCCATCACAGCAGGTCCCCCCATCACAGCAGGCCCCTTGCTCCTGTCTGGCCCCACAGTCCACCCCTCCGCCCGCCTACAACAGCCAGTGTGAAGTTCCCAAAATGACAGTCTGATCCTGTTATTCCGTGCAAACCTTCCAGTAGCTTCCTGCTGAAAGCAGAATAAATCCCACCCTGCCAGCCGCGGTGGCCCCGGCCCTTGCTCCTTCTTGCCTTTCCTCCCCGTCCCCATCTCTCCTGTCCGACTTGTTCTCTCCCGCCAGCCTCAGCGCAAATGTCTCTCCAAAGAGGCCTTCCCTGTGCACTCCAGCCCTCCTGCGGGAATTGCGGAGTCCCCACCGGAGCTCCTGGTCCCTTTGCCCGGCCCACCTCCGTCACCGTGCTCGCTTGTCATGGCAGCTGGCATCTGGTTGCCTGATGCGTCCGCCCGTCTCTGGAGAGACGGCCTGTGTGTCGCATGCACTCAGTGAGGCCCCCTCAGCAGGGTGTGCCCCACTGGAGGGCAGAGACTGTTTCCTGCTGTCATGGACTCTGTTCCTGTGCCTCTGTTCCAGGCACCTTGTGATGCCTTTCCACTCAAGGTCTCATTTCACCAGCCTGAGAGTGACAGTGCTGGCGTTGTCCCCATGGCAGCGAAGCCTACGGGACGCCCAGGCTGAGAGCTCCCGAGTGGAGAAGCAGTAGGAGCCGGGCCTGGCTGCAAGGCCTCTGCTCGGAGCTGCTCTGCCAACCCCGGCCTCACACAGAGGCCCCTCCCTGGACCGTCCAGCCGCGCATGACGCCTGGCTGCCCTCCAGCTGTGGCTGACACCTGCCCCAGCTGGGCCTGGCCTGCAGCTGCGCCACATGTGTCCTGTCTTGAACCCTGCACTGGGGACATCCACGAGGATGTGAGACTCACACCACGGTTTCCTGTGATGTAATTAGCCCCCCAGAGCCTGGGGAACGGCCGGTCTGCAGGTGCACATGTGCGCATGTGCGTGTGTGTGCATGTGCATGTACGTGTGTGTGCGTACGTATGTGCATGTGCGTGTGCGCATGTGCGTGTGTGTGCACGTGTGTACGTGTGTGCGTGTATGTGTGTGCGTGTGTGCGTGTGTGCGTGTGCGCGCGCGCGTGTACGTGTGTGTACGTGTGTGCATATACATGTGCGTGCGCGTGTGTACATGTGTGTGCGTGTGTGCGCGCGTGTACGTGTGTGCGTGTACGTGTGTGCATGTGTGTGCATGTGCGTGTACGTGTGTGTGTGCGCGCGTGTACGTGTGTGTGTGCGCGTGTGTACGTGTGTGTGCGTGTACGTGTGCGGCTGCTCCTCCGGGACCCAGGGGCCTGTGCAGGGAGACAGGCAGGTTTGCTCTGCTTTTTTAAAGAGACAGCATCAGGCGTTGCCTCAGCACTCTGGAAACTCAGAAGCCCCCTCCCAGCAGCCAGCACCACCTGACCCAGCGGCTCGACCTCCGCAGAGTCTCGGTGCCCTCACTGACGAGTGTCGCTCCTCGTCCTCAGGCTCACGGTGGAAATCAGCACGCAGGGCGGTGCTTGGGGCAGGCCCACCCAGGCGGGGCGGCGTCTCCGAGCAGCAGCAGGGAGCTTGCAGGGCGCTGCAGGCACTGAGTGGTCCAGAGGGGACCTGGAGTCCAGCCACGGGACACAGTCGTGCACGCAGCGTGCGGAGAGCAGGGAGAAGCAAGCCAGAGCAGGGCAAGCGACACTCTCTCCTCAACGAAATGCCCCCTGCAGCTGAGCCCAGCAGTGCCTTCTGGCTCATTGCAGGACTGTCCACTCAGCAGAGGGGTCCTGCATAAGGCTCTGACCTCCTGGGGGTGACCTTCTCTTGCCTGGCTCCCTCAGGTCCTGTGACGTGACCTGTGCCTGAGAAACCCTCCTGGTGGCAGGAGGTAGAGGGACAGTTACTCTCATGGCTGAGTCTGAGCTCTGCCCAGCCTGAGCTGCTGGGTGTGGGCCTGTCTGAAGGACCTGCCTTTTCACCGGGAGCTCTTCCTGCCCGCCCAGTGACGGAGGGCACAGGCCCCCAGGGATCCGGAGGGGCTCTCTGGAAGCTGGGGGGCAACAGGAGCTTCAGAGCCTGGCCCACAGCCACAGGGAGAGTGTGCACCCCCCCCCCACAGGGGCTCCCCCTGCAGCCCTGCATCCAGGGCAGAAGGATGTTAGGGGCTTCGGGGACTGGCCGGGGCAGTGGCTGGTGTCACACACTGTCCTCCTGGTCCCCATCAGGCAGACCACAGGGCAGCTGCTGCCTCATCCTCCTCTGGGGGGCTGCAGGGGGGCACCAGCCAAGGGGGCTCAGGGCCAGAGGCGTGGGCATTTGGGAAACAGCAGCGGGGGAAGGGCTCTCCCACCACCAGGAGTGCAGGCCCTTGGGTGGGGGTGGCCCCCTCCCCACACCAGGGTGTGGGCCCCGGGGTGGGAGCCCCTGCTCTCCCCAGCCTCGGCTGTCTCAGGAGAGCATCACCTGCCCCGCCCACCCCCGGGGCCACCTGAGGTCCCAGGGTCAGTGTTGTGTAAAAGGACAGAAGCAATAAAGCGATAAAGACAATAAAACCCAGCGAGCTCGGGTTATTATTTTGCCCTCCACGTCCTTGTTCTGCTAACGCCGTGGCTTCGGCGGAGCTGAATGCCTCTCCTTAGTGCGGTGGCGGAACACCTTGTTCCCTGGTGTGCAGCGGCCCAGACACCAGACACCAAGCTGACCCCACGGCTCAGCAGTCCCGCGGGCAGGCCCTCCTCCACCCCAGGCTGTGGGCTGTGGGCAAGCCTGCCCTCTCTGCCTCAGTTTCCCCTTCTGTAAAACAAGGTGCTGGCTCGGGCTTGCCTTGGAGCTCTCTTCCTTTCTCGGTGTCCCAGAGTTTTTCCTGCCTTACCCAGGGCCTTGCCCCCTCCCTGAGGCGGGGCGTGGATTGTTCCAGCTCTCTAGGCTCAGCGCGCCCCCTCGGTGGGAGCTCAGAACGCTGCACCCCGAACCCTGTGTCCTCCGCAGCCTGGCGCATCCTCCAGAGCATGCGATGGGCCTGCCGCCCTCCGAGAGCTGCCTGGGTGTGCCCCGGGCCTGGCGGAACTCCTCGAGGGCAGGGTGCACGGCAGACCGGCGCCTGCCTGAGCTCTCTGGGCGCCCGGCGGGTACGCGGTCCTCCCAGCCTCCCCGGCTTCCCTGGCGCCGGCTCTGGAGCCCAGAGCTCCCGCGCAGAGGGGCTTTCGCATACAGGCAGAGTGTGGCATTGGAAGGGCCACGGGCTCCCTAGGTGCCCCGACGTGGCACAGAGAGCCCCTATCCTGCAGCCAGCCGCAGCCCCGGCCCCCACTTTCTCTCCATGGCCTGCGTCCAGGCTCGACGCCCTGTCTGCACGGTGCTGTCCGCTCAGACCGCGTGTTCCTTCTGTGTGCCCAGGTGTCCCTCCTCTGCGAAGCCTCCTGTGAGTGCCCTGCCCTTCTCGGGGGCCTGGATCCCACCGCACACTGCCTCTGTCTCCCAGCTGCACCCCTCCAGGGCGGGGCTGTGGGGGGAGTCCGGGCGCGTGACCCAGCGTGTGGCGGCCAGGTCTCCGTTCTCTCTCATGCTGGAGCCGCAGAATCACGGGCTCCGTCCGCGGAGCCAAGGATGGCCCAGGCACCTGCCTGGGGGAGAGTGTGGATGGACCGGCGCAGGAGACTCACAGCGTGGAGCCCTGCGCGGGAGGCACTGGCCCCTCCGCTCTCCACTCTCCAGCAGGCCCAGGGCCCTGAGCTCCCGGCCGGACCCTTCAGCCTGCTCTGGGGCTGGGCTGACCACAGGCTTTTGTTGGCGGGCGAGTCCTCACTCTGAGCCCAGAGTTAGAGCGCTGGGTCCACGCCCTGCGAGACACGGGGAGGGGCGGGCGGGGAGGGGCCTCCCGTGTGGGTCACGACGGACAGGAGAGCCGTGGCGTGGAGGTGTCCTGCCTGCTCCGGGCCACCCTCCGGTGTGGTGGTGGGAGACAAAGAGGCCGAGTCTCACGTCTGGAGGTCACTGCCTCGTCCCATTCTCAGAGGTTCACGTGAGAAGTTCAGAGAAATCCCGTGACAAAAACCACTCACAGGAGCAGAAGCCCGGGCAGCTTTGCAGAACCCAGCGGCGGGGACCCCTGAGCCTTCTGCTAGGGGCACCACAGATACTCCCGCCCCACAGAGCCGGGGCGCAGATCCCTCAGGCAGTGCTGGGCGGAGCGTTGGGGGTGAGTCCACGTCCACCTGAGGGGAGCCCACGCTTGCCCGGGGGACCAGCGAGGCCCCTGCTGACGCCCAGCCCTGGGCTCCGTGACCCACCTAGAAACCCTCCTTGGAGCTGCTTTGCTCTTTCTGTTACTCCTAACCCAGCTTCCAGGATTACCAGTAAACTGATATTTGAAAAACAGTCATTACAGAGCTAGCTCACCATGAATATTATTACATAACATGATAAACAGCAAAAGAAAGGAGAACTCCTGCCCATTCTCTCCTATGGAAATAGACGTCGAAACCTTAGCGCGTTAGCAAATAGCTGACACGAACAGCTCATCCACCACTGGGTTGGTCGGTGGACTGCAGTGCCGTTTCCTGACCCGGGCAGGCGACTCCGGCATTTGCCCTTTGGGAATTCCTGGAGCTGCCCCTTAGGGCCTGTGCAGTCTCCGTGTGGTGTCACACTTCAAAGAAAGTTTGAGAACCTGATGGGGAGAGGAGACAGGCTCTACACTTAGGGAGCTGAGCATTAGCGATTTAAGAATCAGTAAGACAAAATGTAAATAGACTGTAGGAAAGGGGGCAAAGGATGAAAACAGAACAACTCACTGAAGAGGAAACATGAATGGCCAATATAAACAAGAACTCGGACATTCGGCGTGGTCGCATCAAGCAAGTGCAAATTAAAACAATGAAACACCATTTCTGTACCCGTCAGTTTGGAAAAAAATTGTGTCTGATAATTCCAAGAGGGGATGAAGTGAAGAGCAGTAGCAAATCTCACGCCATGGGATGGGGTGTAAATTAACCCAGCCACGTGGAGGAGTAGAGTGCAAGAGTGTGTGAATTGGAGAAAGTACATTCCCAAATATGGCAAGACTCCACTCCAGGTACACACCATGGGTACAACCAG
>NW_012150107.1:6888-7389 GCF_000956105.1 Propithecus coquereli | reverse complement strand
GATGCTTCAAAACAAAGCTGTGGGCTGGACGCAGGAGCACGGCCACTGTGCCCTTTGGGGGCCCCATCCAAGTGTGCTGAGCACGGAGTCTGCATGGAGTCTGGCTCCCCTGCAACCGGCAGCACAGCTCCCCAGGGGGTTGGGCTAATGGGCTTTTCAGATACTTGCCCTTTCTAATTACAGTGTATTGTCATTTTAAAAATAATGTTAGTTTGCTTTTATTATAAAAGTGATATATATGTTCCTTAAAACAAGGGCTTATGTTGAGCTTGCGATGTATGGAGCACTAACATGCCTTAATGCGCTGACCTGCCGATGATTTGACAGCACAGGTACTATTATCTGCCACCTTTTATGGACAAGTAAACCGAGGCACAGTGAAGTTAAGTAACTTGCCCGGAGTCATCCAGCTGAGAAATAACAGAGCTAGGATGTGAGCCCAGGCTGTCTGTTTCCAGAGTTCCTCTTTTTTTTGTTGTTTTTGTTTTTTTTGAGGCAGAG
>NW_012150107.1:4900-5383 GCF_000956105.1 Propithecus coquereli | reverse complement strand
ATACTGTAAGGTTATAACATAGATGATTCTATAGCTGTTAAAGGGGATAAGGCGGATTTCTACATGTTGATAAAGAAGGAAGCCCACTGTAAATTCGAACAGCAGGTTGCAGTATGAGATCTTGTTTTTGAGTAATGGGGTATCCTAGCTGAGCCCTGATTTAAATTTTGATTTTGACTCTTTATACAGCTGTTTTTCTGGAATTTGCAGAAGTTGATATGTTTGACAGACTGCTTTGTAAATACATATGAGGTTTCCCTTGGAGACTCCAGGAAAGAGCTGAGAAAATGGCAGAGACCTGTGAGGAAGGTTGGAATCCCAGCCTGGGTAAGAAAGGGGCAATGGCAGGATTTTTTGGTTATTTGTGCATCTGTAACTGTATTTACAGGTTCATTGAAGATTGGTATGTATAAGCTACACTCATTGAAAAAGGCCGGACGCAGTGGCTCACGCCTGTAATCCTAGCACTCTGGGAGGCCGAGG
>NW_012150107.1:2672-2971 GCF_000956105.1 Propithecus coquereli | reverse complement strand
AAAATTTTTGACCTCGTATCTAATGATTATAATAGTGTATCTGTAGATTTGTTTAGATTTTCTAGGAATATAATAATGTCATCTGTGTACCACAGCAGTATTTATTTCTTCCCTACTGAATCTTATGCATTTTATTTCTTCTCTCCTTACCCACCTTTCTCCTTTTCTTTCTCCACCTCCTTCTTCTTCTTCTTGCTCTTTTTCTTATTTGTAACTATTGCACCGGCCAAGACCTCTCCTGGAGTGTTACACAGAAACGGTGATAACGGGCATCTCAGTGGAATGCTTTTTTTTTTTTT
>NW_012150107.1:391-747 GCF_000956105.1 Propithecus coquereli | reverse complement strand
TAATCACACAGTGTCAGTGCTAACTTCCTGCCTTCAGTAATTGCACTATAAGTGCATAAGATGATAAGATTAAAGGATGTTGGGTAAAGAATATATGGAAACTTTGCGCTACTTTTGCTACTTTCCTGTAAATCTAAAATAATTTTTCAGGCAAAAAAGGGAAGAAAGTTTCCTAGTTTGCTATGTGTTTATTGTGAATGGGATGGAATTTTAGCAAATGCTTTTTCCATATCTATTGATGTTATTGTACAATTTTCTCCTTTATTCTATTAATATACTGAGTTATATGATTGATTTTTAACTTGTTAGCCTTCCTAGAATAAACCATATTGGTCTTGATACGTTATCCTTTTTAT
>NW_012150107.1:0-341 GCF_000956105.1 Propithecus coquereli | reverse complement strand
TAATCACACAGTGTCAGTGCTAACTTCCTGCCTTCAGTAATTGCACTATAAGTGCATAAGATGATAAGATTAAAGGATGTTGGGTAAAGAATATACAGAAACTTTGCACTACTTTTGCTACTTTCCTGTAAATCTAAAATAATTTTTCAGGCAAAAAAGGGAAGAAAGTTTCCTAGTTTGCTATGTGTTTATTGTGAATGGGGTGGAATTTTAGCAAATGCTTTTTCCATATCTATTGATGTTATTGTACAATTTTCTCCCTTATTCTATTAATATACTGAGTTATATGATTGATTTTTAACTTGTTAGCCTTCCTAGAATAAACCATATTGGTCTTGATA
>NW_012150106.1:7469-8160 GCF_000956105.1 Propithecus coquereli | reverse complement strand
TTCGTAATGCTTGAGTCCCTGCTAAAGGTGTGCCCTTCACCCAAATACTGTTCGTGTTATTTGATCAATAGTTTTTTTTTTCTTTTATTTCAGCATATTATGGGGGTACAGATATTTAGGTTACGTATGTTGCCCTTGAGCTTGGTTTTGAAGCCAATCATGGGTTGGTGGAGAGGAAATAGCAGAGCACTCTAAGTGGAAGAAAACACAGGATTCCATTTGAACCAGCAATATAAGCCAACACTGCCTTGAGCAGGGAGATCACACAGAGATGTGGGAGGTGTGAGACCGTAAGAAGAGTCTTATTTATCTCACCTCCAGAAAAAACCGAGTTTTCCAACGTGCAACTCTCCTCTTAATTTATTCCAGTTTCCAGACATCCATAATTATAAAAGACTGGATTTATCTACCCACTTACTCTCTTCTACTCTCAACACTATAATGGTGATAAAACCTCCTGAAAAAAGGGAAATATTGTTACACAATTAGAGAACGTTTGGTTTTTAATGGCATTACATCAATGAGAATATCAGACTTTTGGAAACTTAATTCAGTTCTCAACAACATGCATTTACTGAATACCTACTGTGTACCAAGAACCATTTTAAGCACTGGAAAAACAAGGATGAATATGTGATGGTCCCTGCCTTCAAGGTGCTCAAAGTCCTACAGAGAATGCAAATGTTTGAAT
>NW_012150106.1:5873-6251 GCF_000956105.1 Propithecus coquereli | reverse complement strand
AATACATATTTAAATGCAATTAAAATAAAAATTCTACTACTTCATTCTCTTCTCATACTTTATCTTTTAAAAGTGTATGTGAGTTTGGGATGAAGGATAGTGGCAAGGGAGAAGAAAACTGTTCCCAGATGTGGGATCCTTCTCATGTGCCCCTGCAAATGTAGCCTTGATCCTTCACTGCCTGCCCAGTCCTTGCTCTGAGGATGGGCTCAACGGGCTCTCTTGCCTTCCAGCCTCCCACTGGAAGGAGTTTCCAGGAGCTGGGAGGACAGGAGCTGCCCTCCAGGTGTTTACTCGAGGACTGGCTGGGGTTCAAGGCCATGGGTGTATTCCTCTCTCCATGGTCATTGCACCTGCAGGCAATGGTCCTACTAACTG
>NW_012150106.1:5264-5823 GCF_000956105.1 Propithecus coquereli | reverse complement strand
CCGGGCATGGTGGCGCATGCCTGTAGTCCCAGCTACTCGGGAGGCTGAGGCAGAAGGATTGCTTGAGCCCAGGAGTGCGAGGTTGCTGTGAGCTAGGATGACGCCACGGCACTCACTCTAGCCCGGGCAAAGGAGTGAGACTCTGTCTCAAAAAAAAGAAAACAGTCGTTTCCTTAAACTCTCCTTGGTTCCCTCATTTGAGTAGGCCAGAACCCTAACTGTGACAGCACAGCACTTTACACAAAACTTCAAGAGATTTTCAATAGCTAGAGATGGGGCAGCAGAGTCCAAGAAGGCCAAAAGGACAGCAAGAAAATGGCAGGAAAAGCAGTTGCTTTGTCATTTCCTGAAGCTTTGGGAACAGCCCAGCAAGAAGAGACTAAGGGCATAAGGCTAAGGGGGAGAAGGTCAGATTCTTCAGATAAAAATAGGAATGGAGAGAAAGGGCCAGAATAACAAAATTGGAAAGAAAGCTGCCCGTTCATTAAGAACTTACTACATGCATAGCACTGTGTTGAACACTCTACTTGCATTATCTCATGTGATTTCATAAAAGCCC
>NW_012150106.1:2311-3814 GCF_000956105.1 Propithecus coquereli | reverse complement strand
GTAGGTTGTCTATTTGCTCTGTTGATTATTTCCCTAGCTGTGTAGAAGCTCTTTAATTTAATCAGGTCCCATTTATTTATTTTTGTTGCTGCTATAATTGCCATTGAGGTCTTAGTCATAAATTCTTTGCCTAGACCAATATCTAGAGGAGTTTTTTCCTACCTTTTCTTCTAGAATTCTTATGGTTTAATGCCTTACATTTATTCTTTTATCCATCTTGAATTAATTTCTGTGAGTGGCAAGAGATAGGAGTCATGTTTCATTTTTCCGTGTGTGGCCATCCAATTATCCCAGCACCATTTATTGAATAGGGCTTCTTTTCCCCAGTGTGTGTTGTCTCTTTGTCAAAGATGAATTGGATGTAGGTTGATGGTTTTATATCTGGTTTCTATATTCTGTTTCATTGATCTATGTCTCTATTTTTGTAACAATACCATGCTGTTTTTGGTTAATATAGCCTTCTACTATAGTTTGAACATGGGTAATGTTATGCCTCCAGCTTTGTTCTTTTTGCTTAGATTGCTTTGGCTATTTGGGCTCTTTTCTGGTTCCAAATGAAGTGTAGAATTATTTTTTCTAGATCTGTGAAATATGTTGTTGGTATTTTCATGGGGATTGCATTGAATCTATGAATCACTTTGGGTAGTATGGACATTTTAACAATGTTTATTCTACTGATCCATGAGCATGCTATGTTTCCTATTTGTGTCATCCACAATTTCTTTCCTCAGTGTTTCATAGTTCTCCTTGTAGAGATCTTTCACCGCTTTTATTAAGTACATTCCTAGGTATTTTATTTCTTTGTAGCTGTTCTGAATGGTATTGAATCTTTTATTTGACTCTCGGCTTGACTGTTATTGCTATATATGAATGCTACTGATTTGTGTACATTGATTTTGTACCCTGAGACTTTGCTGAATTTATGTATCAACATGAGGAGTCTTGTGGTGGAATCATTGGCATTTTCTAGGTATAAGATCATATCGTCTACAAAAAATGATAGTTTAACCTCCTCTTTCCTATTTTAGATACCATTAAATTCTTTCTCTCGCCTAATTGCTCTGGCTAGGTATTATGTTGAAGAGAAGTGGTGGCCATGGGCTCCCTTGTTTTGTGCCAGTTCTTAGGGGGAATGCTTTCAACTTTTCCCCATTCAATATGATGTTGGCTGTGGGTTTGTCATATATGGCTTTTATAATTTTGAGATATGTTCCTTTAATGCCTAGTTTGCTGAGGGTTTTTATTGTGAAAGAGCACTGAATATTGTCAAATGCTTTTTCTGCATCTATTAAGATGATCATATGATCTTTGTTTTTGCTTCTGTGTATGTGGTGGATTACATTTATAGATCCATGTATGTTGAACCGTCCTTGCATCCCTAGGATGAAGCCCACTTGGTCATGGTAGATTATTTTTTGGATGTTTTGTTCAATTTGGTTTGCTAGTATTTTATTGAGGATTTTTGCATCTATATTCATAAGGGATGTTGGACTGTAGTTTTTC
>NW_012150106.1:0-501 GCF_000956105.1 Propithecus coquereli | reverse complement strand
TTTCCCATACAGGTCAGCTGTTGCTTATGTCTAGCTGCTTGTAGAATTTTCTCTTTCATTTTGACTTTGGCTAGGTTGATTTATGTGTTTGGAGAGGTCCTATTTGCTATGAATCTTCCTGGTGTTCAATAACCATCTTACATCTGGATATCTGGATCTCTGGTGATACCAGGGAAGTGTTCCTCAAGAATTCCCTCAAAAAGATTTTCCATGCTTTTAGCACTTTCTTATTCTCCCTCAGGGATACCTATAATTCATATGTTAGTTTACTTTGTATTGTCCCATATCTAAGTGATTGCTCAGCCTTTTTTGTTCTCTGCCTCTTTAAATGATTGGGTTAGCTCTTTTCAAGCTCTGAGATTCTTTCTTCTCTTTGGTTTAATCTATTGCTGAAAATTCCTGCTGTTTTGAAATGCCCTAAATGACTCTTTCATTTCTTTAAGTTCTATTATATCCTTCCTTATGTTGTCTAGTTCTTTAGTGACTTTTTAATTAATTTCC
>NW_012150105.1:25823-26112 GCF_000956105.1 Propithecus coquereli | reverse complement strand
TAAAACTCCTAAGACAGATCCTGTCCCAAAACACGTTTAATACTAATTCATGGAGCAACAATCTACTACATTCCCACAAAGTAGGCGCAATTGAGTTAATAGCAGACTCAAACCAACATAACTGTTAAGGAGAAGTTCAGACCTTAACCCAAACTAAGAGAGCATATACGTCAAGCACAATATCTCACTGCCTCTCTACCTGGTCAATGCTCAATGTGTAAATACAGAACCTAACTCAGTTTTCTTGTTCTTTATCATTACACCCAGTTTTGGCTATCTGATTCTTTCT
>NW_012150105.1:25321-25773 GCF_000956105.1 Propithecus coquereli | reverse complement strand
GAAAAAATAAAATTAAAGTTTATGAAACCATCATAACAAATAGAAACTATATTTCTTGAGGATAGATTCTTTTTCATAAATCATTACATGTTGAAAAATAAAACTAAAACAATTTCTTCATTCCAGACTTCAACATTTTTTGTCTTCCCTCTTCCTTGATGTCTTTATTTTTCTACTTTTGCATGTGTTTTTTCTTTTAGTGCTATAACCAAGAAAAACAAAAGATTTTTCAGATTAAAAGGCAGGGTTCTATTGGTTTAATTTTTCTTCCCTTTGATTCAAGATAAGGGAAAAAGCTTCTAACACAAAATTCAAAACTTCTTGATTAGCTAATATGTTTTTTCTTCTTATTTTAATTTGTCATGATAGGTATCTTCTTGAATGAACTTTAGATATTAGCAACAATGAAAGCCCTTTTATTTTCTGGAAAAATAAAATTGGAAATGGCCATC
>NW_012150105.1:22895-23596 GCF_000956105.1 Propithecus coquereli | reverse complement strand
CATAATAGTTTAGAAAGGGGATGGCCAATCTCTACAGATTTTCTTTTCAAATGGGAAAATGTAGGTACTCAGCTATATAGATTTTAGAACTTAAATATTAGAGGGGGTGCATGCATTTATCACAGTAATAACTCAGATTGACCGTATCACAGTTGCTCTTGTATTGTGCAGCTTTCAACCCCAAATTCCTCTCATATGTTTGGCTTCATATCATATATGAAGAGATAAATTCTATTTAGGGTAATTTTTCCAGGGCAGTAAGATTCATGCTTCCTTCTCTTTCTATGCATCCCGTCCTACCTGCTTTCTAACATCCAGGAACTTGTCATTGATGGCACTCATATTTATTTTAGTGTACTGTTATTTCATTTCTTCTCTTTTGAATCTATCATCCCCTTGTGCTATTCCAAAAGGAATTTGGGGAAGAAGGTAAGTGCTATCAGACTCTATCTTAAACCAGAAATCTTCTGTAATTTCAAAAATTCTCTCCTTTTTTTTTTTTCTTTAGTCTTATGTGATACCTATCTAAATAAGGATAGGAATTTTAGATTTAAGAGAGGCTTGCTACTTGCTGCTGTGAAATTTTCTGTGGTTACTTATAGTCATCTTTATATCTAATTAGATGACACCTCTGCCTGAAGATGGGATGGAACACATCCCGAGGACTGAGGTGTTTTTATTCTGAGATTATTTTATTCTGG
>NW_012150105.1:10865-11175 GCF_000956105.1 Propithecus coquereli | reverse complement strand
AAATTTCTTTATTTTATCAATGAGGGAATTGAAAAGCAGATAAATCAAGTTTATTCACAAAATATATGAAGTAAGTTAGAACTTGAATCAAGGGAGATTAGTTTCACACAATAAATAGCGAATACATATTTAACTAATATTTATGCTTAAATATGTTGAGTATGCTGTACAGTCTGCAAATACAATGGGACTGAGACATTTTAGTTTCTCATCTCATGGAGCTAATAGTACATGAATGGGTCAGTGGGGTTTATATTACAGCCTGATACCCTGAGCATATTGATCCTGACTTATTAGAAATAAGTCTACA
>NW_012150105.1:0-357 GCF_000956105.1 Propithecus coquereli | reverse complement strand
AAACAAGTGGAAAAAATACTGAAACTGATAATCCAAAAGTCATGGGACATTGTCAATTCATTTAATAAAACAAACTTTTTGAAATTAATGATGCATAAAACCACAAATCCAAATCAGGGAACATCAATGGACTGAATATACAAATTTTGGGACATCTGTACAATGGAATACAACTCAGCAAATTTAAGCATCAATCGATTAATTGTTGCAACAGCAGGGATGAATCATAAATGCATTTTTCAAAGTGAAAGGAGCTAGACTCCAAAGACTGTACACTCTATGATTCCTTTATATGAAACTAGAGTAAAAGCAAAAATATAGGTATTGAAAAGAGATCAGTTCTTTCCAGGGTTTGGG
>NW_012150104.1:17682-18024 GCF_000956105.1 Propithecus coquereli | reverse complement strand
TTTTAGTCAGAATGGATACCTGTGATATCATCTAATTTATATTTTTGACATGAAAAATGACCACTCTGTATAAACGCTAAATGTGTATCTGAAAAGAATGAAACAATGGGTATTATTTTCCATGTACATATCCAATTTTTCCAAAACCATATATTAGGGAGACTGTCATTCCTCCAGTTGTGTATTCTTGACAACTTTCTCAAATATTAGTTGACCCTACATGCATCAGATTTATTTTTGGGCTTTGTTTTTTCCAAATAGCCAAACAGTAGTCTATGTGTCTGCTTTTAATACCTGTACCATATTGTTTTGATTATTATAGCTTTGTATTATAATTTGGAA
>NW_012150104.1:7317-7632 GCF_000956105.1 Propithecus coquereli | reverse complement strand
TTTAAAGAACTGCATTACATTTGTCCATGGTGGTTAATCCAAAGTTATATATTATATATCTTTGGCAACATTTCATTGAACGAGTGTAACATAAAACACTTCTCGTTTAATACATTTTTCTAGAAGTGTCACTGTGGAAAATGAATTTCTGCCAAAGTTTGAAAAGCAGTTAGTTTCAGTATCATCTATTTCTGAACATCATAGAAAAGGACATTTTAAACTTAGAAAATAGTAAATAAATTTGAACATTAGGAATCAAGCTAATATTTTATAAAATCACTTTATTAGAGGTGTATGCCAAGCAATTTATTTAAA
>NW_012150104.1:4858-5226 GCF_000956105.1 Propithecus coquereli | reverse complement strand
CCCGTTCTTCCGCTCTTGTGGTGCCTCACTTTGGATAATGGGCTTAAGTTTAATCCAGGAAAGCATAAGAGGTTCTCATTATTTTACTCTCCTATGTACTAAGCACCATGCTGTATAAATTATGTATAATGATGAACAGAGTCAAAACTCACCTTGTTTCATTATTACACTGAGAGACTAGAGAGGGATCCAGATGGATAAGCAGTAAATGATAACATAAAGCAATGAAAGCTAATGGTGGGGCAGGAGAGAATATCATGAGAGTACATATAGGGGAGAATCACTAATCAATATTTGCCATGTGTGCTTGAGCATGTTTGAGAGTGGTCAGAGAACGATGCCCATATAAGCTGAGGTGTCAAGAATGC
>NW_012150104.1:1851-2465 GCF_000956105.1 Propithecus coquereli | reverse complement strand
CCGTTTATCATTTTGTAATGCTCTTCTGCATCCCTGATAATTTTCTTGTTCTGAAGTTTTCTCTGCCTGAAATTAATTCAGATGCTACAGCATGTTTTTTATGAGTACTACTATGGTATATCATAGTATGTAAATATAATATTACCAAAAATATGTAGGTAGATCTCTAATAAAATACATGTAGGATATATATGGAAAATTAAAAATAAAATATGAAATAAGTCAAAGATTAAATAACTGGAGAATCAGTCATTCATTCTATATTTACAGAGAACAAATCAGAATTTATAAGATGACAGTTATTCCTAAATTGATTTATAGATTTAAGACAATTTCAATAAAAATCAAAGCAAACTTTCTTGTGGATATTGGCAAAGTGATTCAAAAGTTTGTATGGAAGGCCAGGCATGGTGACTCATGCCTGTAATTCCAATTGTTTGGGAGACCAAGGCAGGTGGATTACTTGAGGCCAGGAGTTCAAGACCAGCTGTGAAACATAGCAAGACCCTGTTTCTACACAAAATTTAAAAATTAGCTGGGCGTGGTGATGCGTGCTTGTAATCCCAGGTACTTGGGAGGATGAGGGAGGAGAATCACTTGAGCACAAGAGTTCG
>NW_012150104.1:0-966 GCF_000956105.1 Propithecus coquereli | reverse complement strand
ATGAATGCTGCCAAAGTAAATATTTTAATTGCTTACTCTAATTATTCATTGCAGTGAATTAAGTGGAAATCAGTCTTTGTTTTTATCTTTAAACACTGTCCTATTATTGAAAAGCAAAATAAAGTATTTAAAATGTGTTTCTTGAGGCTTCTAGAAAGAATGGAAAGGAAAAGATGATATGCATAATCAAATGTGTAATGCCTAGAGAAAAGACTAAAACATCCAAATCTTAAAAATTTTTAGAACTTGATTAACCATTGAAAGAAAATATATTGGTCCCTGTTATGTCATAATGATTAAAATACACACACACACAAACACACATACACAAGCAGAAGCCAATGTACACTCACTATAAGTAGAAAGTAAATTAATTTTCAAGTAATAGGGAACAACTGAATTTGAAAACACAATGTCCAGTGGTTTCTATAATTCTATAATAAACATATTTCAGGAGCACTCTAAGCCATCCAAGCCAATCCATCCCGTGGTCAAAGGATAAAATAATAAGTGCATACACTATCTTTGATTTCATGAAACAATGAATAAATGCACACAGAGGCCACTATTAATGTTATCAGCTTAAACAGTACATGCTTAACAAGGACCACAACAATCACAGCTCCTATTTAAATTTATAGTATTCTACCTTTACCAAGGTAGAAATGCTCTTGGTAATACAAACCTCCCTGAAATTCTATCATTAGGGGTATAATTACATTTTAAAATGATGGAATTTTCCTATCCCAAACCATCTAACCTTAAACAGAAAAACCATTCTTTCTTTTTTTATTTATTTCTCTCCCTCTTTTATTGATACATAATAATAGTACATATTTATGGGGTGCACGTGATATTTTGATACTTGCATTCAGTGGATCATGATCAACTCAGAGTAATTAGGATATCTATTACCTCAAACATTTATCATTTCCTCATGCTGGGAACATTTCAAATCTTCTTTTT
>NW_012150103.1:10991-12011 GCF_000956105.1 Propithecus coquereli | reverse complement strand
CTTTTCACAGTTCCTGGTTTCACATGAAAGGCAAGGATAGATATCTACTTTTGTCATATTTCTAATAAGGTTATGGCATTTGTGCAACCAGTTTCTGTAAGGGCCTTGTGGAAAGTTTACATTGGTATTTGTCTGGGAAACAATGGCACTAGACAGAGAGCCCGCCATAGATTCCAACCCACATCTGCAAACTCTTGCTGGGTAGCTGAGTGACTGGGCCTAGCCTGGTGTGAGGAATGCATGCCCTGCAACTTCAGAGTCACAATTCAATTGATTTAAAGAGATTTGTTCCCACTTCTTTCTGGGAGCCTTGGGTACACAATGTCTGTATTCACCTCTTGCCTCCAAAGCTGGAAAGAGGGAAGAGCCAAAGAAGGAAGTATTGGTTGGATTTTTTTTCCTTCAAATAGTGGGCTCTTCTAGTGTAATAGTATAAAGCATAGGTCTTTTGAAATTGTGTATCTAATATCTGTGGTGTGAAGGACATCAGGAGCTCTTTTAAAAGATCATGGGACTTAATGAGATCTTTTATCTCCGTAGTAATTTGCACATAGTAGATAATGCAATAAACTTTCGTAGAGTCAATGTATATTTAAATTTTAGTCCCAGAACTTCACCCTGATCACCTTAAACATTTTTGGAAAGATTTGATACAGTGATGTGACTAATGAGTATAGCGGTTGTTTGTTTTTTGTAATACATGTTGAGCATCCCTTATCCAAAATGCTTGGGACTAGAAGTGTTTAGGATTTCGGATTTTTGAATATTTGCATTATACTTACCAGTTGAGCATCACTATACCAAAAATCTGAAATCTGAAACACTCCAGTGAGCATTTCCTTTGAGCATTGTGTTGTGCTCAAAAATTTTGGATTTTGGAGCATTTCAGATTTTGGATTTTCAGATTAGGGATGTTCAACCTATATTGTGTAGAACTTTGGATCAGTTAAATTCTCCTTAGATAGAATGCCTGGGCACTTCTTGTATTTTGACTAGAAAAGCAATTCTGGCACTGATGTA
>NW_012150103.1:7532-9426 GCF_000956105.1 Propithecus coquereli | reverse complement strand
GGCCTCCCAGAGTGCTAGGATTACAGGCATGAGCCACCGCACCCGGCCTCTGCTATATTTAATTTCATTGATTTGCTTTGCCTTCTCGATTCCTTCCTTGATATCTAATTCTCTTCTTTTCTTTGTTTTGTTTTTCTTCACTTATGCTTTTTTTTTCTTGAAGCCTTTAATTTTGGGCAGCTGCCAGGATTCCGTCTTTAAATATACTTCTTTATTCTATATATTCGTTCCTAGTCTGTTGACTTCAACAATTGCCTTTGTGTTTTGTGTAACTTTGTATTTTGGAAATATTTTACACTTTCAGAAAAATTATAAAAATAGTATGATGAAGTTCTATATATCTTTCACCCAGATTCATCAATTGTTAACATTTTGCTATGTTTGCTTATCACTCTCCCTCTGTATTTTAGGTTGTACCATATGAAAGTGTTATTTTTGTAGGTTAAAACTGATTGAATATTGACAGTGTAGTGTGGTCAGCCTAATATATATTTAATTATTGTTACTATTGTCACCGAATGCTTTGAGGATACGTTGTGAATATTGTGACCCTTTACCTCTCAATACTTCTAAGAACAAAGAAAGTGTCTTATATAATGCAGTATAATTATACAAACATAATTATCAAATTCAGGAAATTTAACATTGATGAACTCTTGTCTAATATACAGTTGATTTTCAGATTTTCCATTTGTCCCAAATGTACTTTATAAAAATACAACCCCGTATTCCCACACCCAGGATCTAATTAGGCTAGTATCCTTTAATCTGGAACTGTTTCTTAGCCTTTCTTTTGTCTTTTATGATACTGGCATTTTTGAACAATACAGGCCAGTCGTTTTGTAGTGTTCCTCAAGTTGGGTTTGTCTGATTGTTTCCTAATGATTAGATTCAGGTTATGCATTTTTGGCAGGAGTAATAGGTGATGTTAGAGCCTCAGTACATGATGTCAGGGTCCATATGATGCCATTATTGTCCCATTACCAGTAATTTTTAGCTTTGATCATCTGAATAAGAAAATGTCTGCAAGGTTTTTTTCTGCTATAAAGTTACTCTTATTTCCTTTTATAATTCATAAGTAATTTATAGAGGATATTTTCTTAAGGAGAATGGAATCATGTTTAATATAGGCACATAGTAAATTGTTGAGCATAGCTATTTAACAGTTGGTTTCAACCTAGCCCAGTGACAAGGGAAACCAAGAAGCTATTCAGAGGTACTGAGCTGAAGCAAGTTCTTGGTTTTTAAGAACCTGAAAGGGAATCTTGAAAAGCCGGATGAGAGCATATGGTAATGTATGAGATAGCACCTGTGGCCTGGGAAAAGGGTAATCCATTTAATCCAATTGTTTTGAAATGTTGCACTTGCCCTACAGCATAGCAAGAAAGAAATTGGGCTTTCATTGTCAGACCTGTGTATTGGTGGGATTGGAAAGCATGTTTCCTCCGATAGGACCCCCCTGGACATTGAGTTATTAACTGAATCAAACTTGGCATAAAAATAAGTTTAAGTGAAGGAATATGTTTTCCTAATATAGTAGGTTTGTCCAGTCCACCTTACCATTTAAAAAAAAAAACTTTTTGTTATGCAAAATAGTAAACCAAGCTTATTTCTAATTCTTTTAAAACTTTCTGGTTTTATTTTAGTGCTGTTCCCTTGGGAACCACAGCCAAAGAAGAGATGGAGCGGTTCTGGAATAAGAACACAAGTTCAAACCGTCCTGTATCCCCCCATATCTCTATCTATGGGTAAGGAAGGGATCTGGAGCCAGAGAATCTACAGGTAGTGGGTGAAAGTTCTAAAGGTTGGCCCTTAGCCTACCTAGTATTTCTCTCACTTTTACTCAGCTGAAGTACAGCTATATAGATGAAGTGAACCCTTCAGGGTAGAGGGA
>NW_012150103.1:6535-7482 GCF_000956105.1 Propithecus coquereli | reverse complement strand
TGGTAGTTCCTGAAATGACCTAGCTTGATATTCAGGACCCTCTCTCCACAAACCCCTTGTTTTTCAGCCTTTTTAATTCATCCATTTGTGGCAAGTCTCTGCTGTAGCTAAGCTATATGCTTACTGTTGCCAATGGCTTATTCTGTTTTTTTGTTTGTTTGTTTTTTTAACCCTGTCTTTTAATGCTCACCTCCTATAAGACCTAGCTTTAAAAAATCACTTTCTATAACATAATGTATTTCTTTGTTGAACATTACCAACTCTGATTATTCTTTTACCTTATTTTTTACCTTATTATTTGTGTTCAGTTAAAACTTTAGTTTGCATTTGTAGGTAACATTTCTGATTATTCTTGGGTTACTTAGAGTTGTAGCTTTCTGACTAGAAAATGATCTCAAGGATGTATACTGTCGTTGTTTTCATCTTTTAATCTTCCACCCCTAAGTCTAATACACTACAGAAATAGAGAAGTTGATATACTGAAGTTGATCTCTAAATGTGTATTGATTCTTGATTCTCTTATCTTGCAGACATGTTGGCCGTCATTGTCTCCGAGCTCACCTTAGTCCTCAGCTGTGTATCAGAAAGTAAGTTTTTAAGTCTGGAGATTATTCTTTTTTTCCCTTAGGAAAAAGCAATAGTTTGTTGACTTAGATTTGGGGGATATGTATGAAAGTGGGCAGTTGTAGACAGTTGGTTGAAACTTTAGTCATTGTGGTTACTATTTTTCTCATCTGGGAGTAGAAGGAAAGATATTTATTTGGTCTTTTCTTAATTTTTCTTACTTTCAGCTTTTCTGCTATATTTATTTATTTGTTTGTTTTTGAGACAGAGTCTCACTCTGTTGCCCTGGCTAGAGTGAATGCCGTGGCGTCAGCCTAGCTCACAGCAACCTCAAATTCCTGGGCTCAAGCGATCCTACTGCCTCAGCCTCCCGAGTAGCTGGG
>NW_012150103.1:1893-2297 GCF_000956105.1 Propithecus coquereli | reverse complement strand
CACATTACTGCAGGACATAATTCTGTTAAACTTTCTGCCACTATATATCAAGGTCCCCTTTCCACAAGGTTTTTTTTTTTAAAAAAACGTTTGCCACAGAAAACGAACAGGCCCGCTGTCATAACAAAAGGCCCACGAATTTTTAATGACATATTTCTCATTTCTCTCTGAGCCCTCACTAGCTGAATTAACATCCGTATTTTTAACAGCATTTTTTAGATATAATTTATATATTATACAATTCATACATTTAAAGTGTATAATTTGGTGGCTTTTGGTATATTCAGAGTTGTGCAACCATCACCACAATCAATTTTAGAATATTTTTATCACCCCAAAAAGAAACCCTATACCTCTAAGCCATCACCACCAATCCTCTATCCACCCTTTCCACCCCCCAGCTC
>NW_012150103.1:0-299 GCF_000956105.1 Propithecus coquereli | reverse complement strand
CTCCCGCCTCAGCCTCCCACAGTGCTAGAATTACAGGCATGAGCTACCGTGCCTGTCCGACAGTAATATCTTAATTTCAACTGGAAAGGCTGAGAGTTTCCCGAATCATTAAGTCCTGGTTCCTTTTTGTTTAACAGTTTTTTCTCTCAGTCTATCTCTTTCCTTTTGCATTTTATTATAAGCTGCAAGAAGAAACCGGGTTATACCTTCAGTAAATTCAGCTTTCCACATTACTGCAGGACATAATTCTGTTAAACTTTCTGCCACTATATATCAAGGTCCCCTTTCCACAAGGTTTT
>NW_012150102.1:9545-10145 GCF_000956105.1 Propithecus coquereli | reverse complement strand
TCTTCCCAAAAAGCTAAGATTTTGAAATTCAATTTCTTGAAGTAGTTTACACAATTTCTTTATGAAACTTTTTAAAATAGAGGAAACATTGGGATTCTTAAAATTTGATTTAGCCTCCTTTAAAGTTTTTATTTTAATCTCTTCAGAGGTGAACCTTTTTCTACTTTACATTTTTCTTCCTCTTCTTTTTATTGGGTATTAGAATGATCATGAGAAGTGGCAGAGAAGGAATGACTCTCTAGAGACCATAAGATATCTAATTTTATTGATTTTGCTTTATTTGTCATTATATCTGGAAATAAAGATTTGAAAGTAACAGAATTAAATAATTCTTTCAAAAATCTATTAAAACCTATGGTTTCATTTATTTGCTCTTACAAGGATGAGATTTTTCACAAAGTCCAAGTGACATTACATTTTTTTTGGACATTTGGATTTTAAATCAGGTCATTGCAACCAGATAAATGTAGTTTCTTCTACAGAGTAGATATAAAAATTGGATTTTCCTGTGTATTAGCTAACTAAGATAGTGAGAAAAGAAAGTTGAGGATCTAATACATTCTCTGTTTGTCCACATCTATCTATTTATCTGGCTAGAGT
>NW_012150102.1:7040-8010 GCF_000956105.1 Propithecus coquereli | reverse complement strand
CTTTAGCCATAAATCTTCCCACAAAGAAAATATATTAAAATGTCTTTCCAGATCAATTCTAAATCAAGAGAGAATACTTATCAACTTGATTAGGTAACGTAACTGTTATGAGGCACTGAAAGTTCCTGAACATGTTTATAGAAATCCTCCCTGAGCACCTATGTCCACCGCCACTCACAGACTGTGTACCTGGTCTGCCTGACTTCTCAACTGGTCAGTCTTCCCTGGCCTGTCTCAGAGGTGCTGGGTGGCTACCACACTCAGCCAACAGCTCGAAGAAGGGATGCTTGCCTCAATGGCAGGGGACCCAGCTGGAGCTTGAGGAGATTCTTATCACTGGGAAGACAGCCATCAGCCCCAGGGAGGGCTTACTGCCTCCCTACCTCTTGCCCAGATTATATGCTGGAGACGCAGGGAGTGTGGCTGCAGTTCAATTCAAGTGTCCACCTATCCAAGTAGGGGAGGGGGCTAAGGAGGAGGAGGGAGTCTGGGATACACCCCGGATGCATACAGTGTAAAAACATGCAGAAGATACTCAGGTGGATGTTAACTACCGCGCATACCACAAGCTGGTCATGAGGACTTGGTTCCTGGGGCCAGAGGGCCAGGAAGGCTGCCTGAAATGGTAGCAGATCAAGTTCCAGAGAAACCTGAGAGGAGCATCCAGCTGGAGGCAGGCTGAAGGAGACCTCCAGGAGATGGCAGAACCCCAACGTCTACCTGAAGGGCAAATGAGTTTGGTCTTATCCCTATCCTATTGCTGCTGGTGATCCATTGTAATAAATGTTCAGAGATTTCAAAAAACTAACAAACAAACAAAAAAAAAGAAAATTACAGACCAATATCTCTCTTGAACACCGATACAAAAATCTTCAACCAAATATTAGCACATATGTATAATATATGAATAATATGTAATGATTAAGTTGACTGTATACCCACTGATGTAATATTTCTTTAATATTTGAAA
>NW_012150102.1:4958-5430 GCF_000956105.1 Propithecus coquereli | reverse complement strand
TACAAACTGAATCAGAATTTGCTTTTTAGCAGGATCCCATGTGATTTTAAAATTTAAGAAATACTTTCTGGGGTACCACGAATTGATGTAATTGAATAAATATTAAATTCAACTCAAAGAGAAGACAATGAAGCTAAAGTAATCAAGACAACATGATCTTGGCATGAGTGTATTTTATTGTATTTAAGTTATATTACAATATATTTAATTTAGAAGTCTAAATTAAGGATGGTGATGCATTATTACAGTGATAGCTTCTCTCTTATGTTCTATCAAATGAACATTCTTACATTTGAGATATTAGAAATATTATATTTCAACTGAATTTCATATGTTTCTTGCGATGCATGGTCTCTGGTCTCTTCCTTTTGAAAAGTTTCTTTAAAAAGTGTAAAGAAGCTCTCTATCTCTGTATCTCTTTTTTATCTACAAGTATCTATCTATCTAGCTATCCATTCATCAAGCTGTAAAA
>NW_012150102.1:2656-3073 GCF_000956105.1 Propithecus coquereli | reverse complement strand
AGCAGGGAAAGTTCCACTCCGGTGGGTCCTTGCTCATATTTAACTCCAGTTGCTGGTACAGAAATAATGTGGAAATATATAACCTGATATCAAGAAGAATTATTATCCTTTTCCAGGGCATCTGCCTAAGCTGAGGTCTTTGCATTATCTCTAGGCAATGAGAAGCTTCTATCATTTAGTGAGGAGTAGGAGAGGTCTTCTACCTAATCAGAGTTTAGTGAAATCTTGTAATTTAAAATTCTGAAAAACTTTCACCCAGATTTCGCATCTTAGATCTCTAAGTCTTTCCCAGATTGATTGTATCACAAGAGACTTTGAGAGACTGAGACATCAGACTCTTTTGTATGTAACTCAGTGACTATCGCAATCATCTCCTACTGGCTACAGGGACTCAGGTCCCTTAAAATGCACCCATAA
>NW_012150102.1:0-860 GCF_000956105.1 Propithecus coquereli | reverse complement strand
GTACCAGGGTAGTACAGACACACTGATCAACATTGGTCAATATTTAAACTTTTCTAGAGATAAAGGAATTGACTAGTCTGTATAAAAAAGGAAATAAAGCCAAAAATAATTTAAAAATTAGGAGGAAAAAACCACAAATGATTAGATGCTATTATGCGGATACAAGGACAGGAGTAGTGGGAGGGATAGAATATTATACATACAGGGTCATTGTTATATGCCAAGGCACATAGAATAATAGAAACTTTTGTGTTTCAAACTTACTTGACACATAAACTTTATAAAGCTCCACAAAACAGAAGTAGGAAATTGACAGGGACATAAATGTTACCTCCACAATTTAAGACACTTTTGATAATAACAGTATCTTCTGTGTTAATAATACTTACAAGACTATTGGGGCAGCAGAACCCATTAGAGTACCAGGTTTATGCTTAGGAGACAGAGGCAGCTTTGTAAAACAGAGTTAATCAATAGCAAATTATGGAGAAAGAACAATTTCTATTTGATTATTTGTTCAGGTTTATTTTTGCATGTTTTAAAAATTTGTTTTGTTTGCTTTAAATCACCATTATAGCAAGTGCAATTTAAAAAGAAGATCCAAGAAGGAGTAGTCGGATATTGGATGAATAGATGGAAACTCCATCATAGAAATATATGAAATCACCTAGAGAAGATAAGGCCAAGGGCATACAGTTATACTTTAAGTTACACTTTAAGTCTGAATCCCCAGGCAACAGGCAATGTTATACTGCTTTCTATAGTCATTCCATCAAATATCTATTTTATTCTTACATATTTCCAACAAGAGAGAACACGTGACCTAACCTGCCCATCATGAGAAGAATTTGATGTATAAG
>NW_012150101.1:27511-27978 GCF_000956105.1 Propithecus coquereli | reverse complement strand
TAAACATGTCGAGCATTTTTTCATATGTTTCTTGGCCATTAGCCTGTCTTCTTTTGAGAAGTTTCTATTTATGTCCTTTGTCCACTTTTTAATGGAGTGGTTTGATTTTTTTGATTTTTTTCTTGTTTATTTTCCTAAGTTCTATATAGGTTCTAGTCATCAGCCCTTTATAAGATGTGTACCATGCAAATATTTTCTCCTATTCTATAGGTTGTCTGTTTGCTCTTGTGATAATTTCCTTGGCTGTGCAGAAGCTTTTTAATTTGATCAGGTCCCATTTATTTATTTTTGTTGTTGCTTTGATTGCCTTTGGGATCTTCTTCAGAAATTCTTTCCCCAGACCAACGCCTGTAAGAATTTTTCCAATGTTTTCTTCTAGAATTCTTATAGTTTCATGCCTTAAGTTTAAGTCTGTTATCTGCAGTGAGTTGATTTTTGTGAGAGGAGAAAGGCGTGGATCCTGTTTC
>NW_012150101.1:17006-18031 GCF_000956105.1 Propithecus coquereli | reverse complement strand
ATTTTTTCTATTTTCTATGAGTTGGTTTTTCATTTTCTCTTGGATCTCCTTGAGCTTCCTTACAATCCATATTTGGAAGTCTTTATCTGTCATTTCAGTATTTTCATTTTGGTTGGGATCCATTGCTAGAGAGATAGTATGATCCTTTGGGGGGGCTCCTTTCGCTCTGATTCTTTATACTTCCAGAATTCTTGTGTTGATTCCTTCTCATCTGAAGAAGTTGTTACTCCTTGTTTTTGGATTTACTTTTGTTTATTTAGATGAGTCATTTTTTCCTTCCTCTTAAGGGTGTGCCTGTAGCATATGTTGGTTAAGGACCTTTGGCTTTGCTTGTGGGTACTTGTGATGGGGGTCTAGGTTCTGGATGGATGACTTGATTATAGATATCCTTAGTGTGGTGGTTTTCTCAATTGCTAGTTATTTGTAAGCTGTAGCTGTGGTATACTATGTGTGTGGGCAGATTCCTGGTCTCTTGTCAACAAGAGGAGATGGATGTCTTTGAAATCCTTTCTCTTTCCCCAGCTCCGTGATCTTCTTAACAGTATGAATTATATTGTGATGCCCAGTTTAATCTCTAGGTCAGTAGGTGCTGCTCATGAGTAGGAGTCAGCCAAGCTCTTTCCACAAGGCTCCTCAAGGGTTGATCTCTGCCAAAATCTTGCTCCTTCCTCTGCTCTGCAACTCCTTCCCATGGAATCTTTGGTAGGTTCTGGCGCTTTTCTCCAGAATTATACCTAGGCTATGTTTTTTTCATCTAAAACTTTTCCTTCTTTTTGAGACAACCTACTTGATGACCAATGTCTCTGGTCAGGCATTTTGCCTCTCCTATCTTATTTACTTGCATTTGACTAATTTCTACATACCTAGCAGCTGACACAGACTTTCATCCCATAAAAGGCATTTATAATGTCTAATCAATGGATAGATGAATGAAAAAAACCACTGAAGCAAATATGGTCAAGCTAAATGTGCTTTGAATTAGAGTGATCTCTAAGGTTGAAGAAAAAAGCCCCAAGAAGTTACAG
>NW_012150101.1:16562-16956 GCF_000956105.1 Propithecus coquereli | reverse complement strand
TATGATGTTGCTGTTTATTTTTTTCCTTAGACCTAGCAAAATTTTATGAATTTGAGAGCTCCTGTGTTAGGTACATATATATTTAGAATGTTTATATCTTCTTGTTGAATTGATCCCTTTTATCATTATATAATGACCATCTTTGTCTTTTTTGAACCATTGTTGATTTAAAGTCTATTTTGTCTGATAGGAGAATAGCTACCACTGCTCACTTTTGGTTACCAATTGCATCGAATTTTTTGTCTACCCCTTTACCTTGAGCTGTGAGAATCTTTGTGAGTTAAGCAGTTAAATGTCTTTCTTGGAGATAGCATGTAATTGAGTTGTGGGACAGGGAGTATTCTCTCTCTTCAGCCAACCTACAGTTTTTAAGATGGGCATTAAGACTATTCAC
>NW_012150101.1:3988-5003 GCF_000956105.1 Propithecus coquereli | reverse complement strand
CTTTCAAGTTTCTTCCATATTGTAGCATGTATCAGAATTCCCTTCCTTTTTTAGGCAGAGTAATATTCCATTGTATGTAAATAAAATATTGTATTTTATTTATCAATTCATCTGTGGAAACGCTTGGGTTGTTTCCACCTTTGGCTATTGTAATAGAACTATGATGGACATTATGTACAAGTATCTGTTGGAGTCTCTGCTTTCAATTCCTTTGGGTATATACCTAAGAGTAGAATTGCTGGTTTGTATGGCAATTGGATGTTTAGCTTTCTAAGAAACTTCTAAACTAGTTGCCATAGTGGCTGCATCATTTTACATCTCTACCAGCAATGCATGAAAGTTTAAATTTCTCCATATCCTTGCCAACACTTGTTATTCTTATTATTTTTTAGACCATCCTGGGAGATGTGAAAAAGTATCTCATTGTGATTTTGATTTGCATTCCTCTAATGATTAGTGATGTTGAGCATCTCTTTATGTGCTCACTTCATTTGTATATCTTCTGTGAAAAATATCTGTTCAGGTCCTTTGACCATTTTTAACTCAGCCTGTAGTTTTATTGTTGAGTCGTAGTAGTTCTTTATATATTCTTGATACTAACTCCTTATCAGATAAATGATTTCCAAATATCTTATCCCATTCTGTAAGTTGTCTTTTCATACTTTCTTGATAGTTTATCTTGGCACATAAAAGTTTTTAATTCAGTGAAGTCTAATTTACAAATTTTTTTCTGTTAAATAACTTTTAATAAAAAGGAAGTTAAATAGAAGACAGCATTGTAACTTCTATTATTTTTTTTTTTTTTTACTTTTAAACAACATTATTTGAGATTACTATTCTGTTTGTTTATCCAAAATTTAAGGCCTGCGTTACAGTAACCCTTGGAAATGATAGGCTTCCCAACCAGGTAATCCAACATTCTAATACTTATTTTCTGTTCAACAAACATTATTTATGTATGGCAAGGTCTTAGCACTGCCTTAGAGATTAAGGGGAAACAAGAAATTAAGAGATA
>NW_012150101.1:0-773 GCF_000956105.1 Propithecus coquereli | reverse complement strand
CTCTCCCCTGAGTGATTTCCACTGAGTTTTACTTCCCTCTCTGCACATGTGTGCTCATTGGTTAGTTCCAATTTAATAGTAAGTGCATATGGTGTTTGTTTTTCTGTTCTTGAGATACTTCACTTAGGAAAATGGTCCCCAGGTCCATCCAACTTGTTGCAAAAGGTATTAATTCATCTTTTTATGGCTGAGTAGTACTCCATTGTATACATATACCTCATTTTATTAATCTACTCTTGAACTGATGGGCAGTTGGTTTGATTCTACATCTTTGCAATTGTGAATTGTGCTGCAATAAACATTCAAGTGCAGGTGTCTTTTTGATAAAAACTCTTCTTTTCCTTTGGGTAAATATCTAATAGTGGGGTTGCTGGATTGAATGGTAGGTCTACTTTTAGTTCTTTAAGGAATCTCCATACTGTTTTCCATAGAGGTTGTACTAATTTGTAATACCACCAACAGTGTAAAAGCATTCCTTTCTTTCTGCATCCATGCCAGCTTCTATTATTTTTGGACTTTTTAACAAAAGCCATTCTGACTGCGGTAAGGAAATATCACATTGTGGTTTTAATTTGCATTTAATTTATTGATGATTAGTAATGTTGAGCATTTTTTCCTATGTTTGTTGGCCATTTGTCTATTTTCTTTTGAAAAGCTTCTCTTCATGTCTTTTACCCACTTTTTTTTTTTATTTCAGCAAATTATGGGTGTACATATGTTTAGGTTATGTGTGTTGCCCTTGGTTCCCCCCCCCACCGAAGTCCGTGTTTCAA
>NW_012150100.1:8358-9196 GCF_000956105.1 Propithecus coquereli | reverse complement strand
TTTTCTTGTGTGCATGGGAATGATGACTTTAAGTTCTTTTACTGTTTCCATAGATTTCAGTCCATGCTAGACTGAAGTCTTTGAAGTCTTTTTTTTTTGTTGTTATCAACTCTATCAGTTCTATAATAGAATGCTATAACATTTTATTTTATCTTACAACAATTCTATTTCACCCATTTCCAGAGTCCAAGAAAAGTTAAAACAAAACAAACAAGCAGATAAAGTGGCACGGTGGTACAGCTGGTATTAGAACTGAGGATTTGGACTTGTCCATAGGTATTCACCCTAGCAAAGTAAGCACGTGATAACTTTGACTCCTCTCAAACAGAAACCCAGGGAAGGATGGAACAATAAACATGTGATTTAATAGGAGGCAGAGAAGATGTTCTAGAAAAAAAGTTATCAAGAAAAGGAAAATTTGAAACAGTGAAAGAACCCTTTTAAATACACAGATTTTTTTTCAGGGAATGAGTTTGTCATGATGATAAGAACCTTTGTATTTTTATAGATCTTGAAACTAACATAAATGGAAGTAACATTTATTGAGTACTTTATGTAATTAGCTTAACATTTTCAAAAATATGCCCCATACAACACTAGTTTCAAAAATTAATCTAAAAGGTTGTTCTCTGATCAAATAAATTTGGGAAATGCTATAAATTGTATCTCCCTCTTGTTGATTCACTAAGAAAATTAGTATATTAAAAACGATGATAGGTTGTGCATTAAATAAATCAATTTGATTTCTTTAACCCATTATTTTCTGAACTTATTTGACTCATAGATCCCTTTTACTATCCTACAGAATTTGTCTTCTGTGGAACACGCTCTGGGGAAA
>NW_012150100.1:5010-6133 GCF_000956105.1 Propithecus coquereli | reverse complement strand
CTGTCACTACCTTCTTCAGATTGGCTGTGCCATTTTGCATTCCCACTGGAAATGTTCTTTTCACCCCTCATCCCTGTCAACAACTGGTATTGCCAGATTTTTTTTAATTGTACCTATTATAATAAGTAAATAATAATATTCATTGCAGCCTTTATTTATATTTCCCCAATGACCAGTGATGGTGAGCATCTTTTTATATTCATAATTGCCATCCCTATTTCTTCTTTGGTGAAGTGTCTGTTCAATTCTATTTTGCTATTTTTAAAAGTTGGATGTTTTCTTATAGTTGAGTTTTCTGAGTTCTTCATATATCCCAGCTACAAGTCCTTTTTCAGAAATGTGATTTGGAAATATTATATCCCGGTCGATTGCTTGCCTTTTCATCCTCTTAACAGTGTCTTTTATAAAGCAAAAGTTTTAAATTTTGATGAAGTCCAATTTATCACATTATTTTTTAGTAGATTCTGCTTTTGCTTTTATGTCTAAAAACTTATTGCCTAATCCAAGGTCACAAAGATTTTTCTCTTAAAGGTTTAATAGTTTTATATTTTACATTGTAGGCATATGATCTATTTTGAGTTAATTTTTGTATAAGAGATAAGGTGTAAGTCTAGGTTTATTTTTGCACATGATATCCAGCTGTTTAAGAACCATTTATTTTTAAAAAATCAATGCCTTTTCCATTGAATTACATTTGTACATTTATCAAATTAATTTGACCATTTTTGTGTTGGTTCCAACTATATTCCTGGGCTCTCAGTTCCATTGATCTGTTTCTCTTCTTTCAGAAATACTACAATAATTTGATTACTTTAGCTTTATAATAAGTTTTGAAATCAAATAGTGTGAGTTCTTCAATTTTATTTTTTTCTTCAAAATTGTTTGGACATTTTAAATCTTTTCCCCCTTCATTTAAATTTAGAATTAGCTTCTCTAGATCTGTAGAAAATTATTCTGGGGTCTTGAGTAAGATTTTACTGAATCTATAGGTCAAACGGGTGAGAAATGGCATTTTATCAATATTGAGTCTTTCAATCAATGAACATTATATATCTTTTCATTTCTTTAATGTCTTTTATCAGTATTTTATGGTTTTAAGCAAACAGATCCTGAACATATTGGT
>NW_012150100.1:3219-4960 GCF_000956105.1 Propithecus coquereli | reverse complement strand
GGAAGTAATATTTATTGAGTACTTTATGTAATTAGCTTAACATTTTCAAAAATATGCCCCATACAACACTAGTTTCAAAAATTGATCTAAAAGGTTGTTCTCTCATCAGATAAATTTGGGAAATGCTATAAATTGTATCTCCCTCTTGTTGATTCACTACGAAAATTAGTATATTAAAAACAATGATAGGTTGTGCATTAAATAAATCAATTTGATTCCTTTAACCCATTATTTTCTGAACTTATTTGACTCATAGATCCCTTTTACTATCCTACAGAATTTGTCTTCTGTGGAACACGCTCTGGGGAAAGCAAATCCTTGCAAGCTAACAAATTAAACAAAAGATAGGTTTGTGGTCCTTATTTTACAGATAAAGTAATTGAGATTTAGAGGGTTTATGTAACTTGCCAGTCATAACACTGTGAGTGGTAAAACTGGGATTTAGAGTTGGATTGAGGTTTTTTAAGCTCCAAATCTTTCTATTGCTTCACTAAAAATATAATTTTTGCTAAAGGAAAGGAATTAATGATCAGAGAATCTCTGACTCCTATCAAATGCAAATACCTCTGACTAACACCAGTAATGGACAAAAGGATTGGGTTTCCCAGTGTTCTCGTTGGTATTATTGTCCAGTGTAACATTTCTAACAATTAGACACTCCAAATTCCCCAATGACAAAGCTGTGTGTCCTTCAGCATATGAACACTTCTTGACGATCTCCTGTCTAAAGATTGTTTTTCCCATATGGTGAGATGTTTAGTGTGTGTGGTTCTCACATGAGAAGACAGGCCAGTTCTGTTAAGGCTTTATTGGTAAGAGGACATTCAGGTTAATTATATAACTAGATTGGATGTACCTCCCATCCCTTTCCCCCTTAATCAGTGCTTATGAGTGGTTTCCTGGGAACTTGGGCTGGGCTCCAGTGAAACGTTTTGGGGTTGAACTATATTATGTCCCAAGAAGCCACTTTTTAATCCTATGCTGGCTGATGTTCTTTCAGACACACAAGAACTTTATTTTCTTCCATAAACTTTGCCCATTTTTTTGTTTTTGTTTTTAAATCCCCATATCTCTTGAATTTTTCTTCTTTCTATTGGATGGAGTATGAAGTTTTCTTTCTATGAAACAATCTTTGAGGGGTAGGGTCACAGTCAGCTATATAATTTGCAAGACCAGTGCAAAATGAATATGTGGAGTCCTTTGTTCAAAAATTATTAAGAATTTCAAGACAGAAATCCAGAGCAGGGCCCTTCTAAGTGCAAGGTCCCATGAGATTTCCCAGGTCACAGGTCCATGATGCTGGCCCTGAGCAGAGTATCAGGGTTTTGGTTCTGGTTTGCTGCAATCCTGTTGTACGATCACTTACAGGGCCATTTCTTTTTCATCTCTGAAACAAGAAGTTGAATTAGTCTCTAAGATTTGCTCCAAATGCTAAGTTCATTTGCAATTTCTTAGAGACAAAGCAGAGCAGTACTTATTAACTCATTAACTATTCATCTTTAATTAACCCCTCTGAAACAAAAACACATATACAGTCAGTGTTCAGACATGGGTAGTGGTGGGACCCCTTCACCACCAGATGTTTTGAATGTCTTTCCTCTCCATTGTATTTTCAGTAACAGATGAGAGCTAGAAAAAGGCCTTCGGGGTCCCCCTTTTCACTGTGGGGAGGGCAAGAGCAAGAGTGAGAGGCTGACTTTGATCTTAGAAAAATAAAGGAATTTTTTTTAAGTGACCAATC
>NW_012150100.1:0-463 GCF_000956105.1 Propithecus coquereli | reverse complement strand
GAAATACAGCTGATGTTTTATATTGAGCTTGTATCTTGTGACATTACTCAACTCATTCTGCAATCTGGAACACTTCTAAGTTAAATAAGCAAAAAAATTTTAAAAAACAGGGCTTGGAGGGAGGGGAGGTAGCTGACTAGAGACATTGGTTGCCAGATTGTCCCAAAGGGAAAGAAGGGTTTCAGGTAAGGGTGGAGGGGAAAGCACACAGCTCAGGTGCAGTTTGGGGGAGAAGGTACAAGAACCTGCTGGAGATTTCATGGGAAGAAGTTGTAAAACAGAACAGGAAGAAAAAAGATATCAGCAGAGATCTTTTGGAGCCTGGTGAAAAGAGAAGGTGAGGGTTTTGTTTCTCCTTCATACACTACTCTGGTAGTCAGTGGTCCTCCAAGGGGTTTGGGAACTTTTCCACCCTCATGAGCCCAAGGACTGCTGTAACCACTGAACTGTAATCTTGAAAATA
>NW_012150099.1:25370-26944 GCF_000956105.1 Propithecus coquereli | reverse complement strand
ATTCTATAAATACATTTTTATAAATGAATAAATTAATTTCTTCATTAAACAATTAAAATGCACAAAAAAGCTCAACTGTATTTTAAAATTCACTGTTCAGCCATCAATCAAATATTTGTTGAACATTTGCATAAACTGGAATGTGTAGATCTTAGGGATAAAAAAATAAATCAAGCATGAGTCCCATTATTAAGGAGCTCACAGACTAGTGAGAGCGATAGATTTGAAAATCAACAAGTTATAATGCAATATTAGAATCTTAATAGACCAATCCATTAAATAAGAAGTGTTCTCTTGATGCTGCTTCACAGTGTGGAGTTTTTATTTTTTTCAGCCTTTTCCAGGGTAAGATAAAATATGATTGTATCATGTATAAAATATAATAAGATTTTGTGCTGTACTTATTTGTTTTATGATACAGAATGAAGACACTTTTTAAAAATAGGAGTTTCCTGTGTTTCTGTATTTATTATTTATGACTATTCTTCCACTGGAGAATTCCGAAAGAAATTGGTTGCAACGGGATTCTAAACAAAGGCTTGAGTGAATCAAATCCTAGTTGAAAATGCAGGATTTTGTGATGGAGGGTCTATTTGTGCTTCTAGGTAAAATAAAGTATATCTGTATCTAGTTATACCATAAAAAGCTTCTTTATAAAAATGTCACAGCTAAGTTATGTTTAATGGTATTAGCAAAATGTAATGTTTTAAATTCTGCTCTGCTCCATATAGATATATAAGATGTGTTCTATATCCACAGTTGAAACAGTGCCAACAATATACCTTAAATATGCGTGTAGCAGGTGATCATTGACATTACATAAGGGTCAAATTTTATTGAGAAAATACTAATGAACTTGTGAATCTGAAATCAGATGATACATTAATATTTTGTGTATATCATTCTCCGTTTGAATTTTCATATCTACAAGAGTAGCCCATTATTTTTTTGGGCAAATTTGCATAGGCTCTATATTTTTACAAAAACAAGATTAAAACAGCATTTACTAGTTATACAATTATATTGATTATATTTATTTATTATATATTTATACAATAATTTACAATAATTTATTATATATTTATACAATTATATTTATCTTATTATTTATTAGCCGACATTATTATATTGATCTACTAGATTTGCCACTGCATATCAAGAGAGTTGACTCTCTCTGGTATTGTCTTTATTAATATAGTAGTAGTATGATATCCACTCTACCTGTTGTTTGGATCAGTGGCAAATAAGTAATGCTGCACTGGAGACCTCTGGCTTTCTAAATGCCTTCCCTTGGAGACTGTGGTATACCGGGCAGACTCTGTTCTGATCATAAGTGAAATATGAAACTGCAATGTAGGCAGGGGGTCAGAAGTCATATAGTTTTAATTACTTTAGAAATAAGGAAACTTAAGAAATTTAGGAAAAGTATGCTGATTTAGCTCAATGTACCAAAGGTATCTGCGTTGGAATTCAAGAGAAATGATACATAATATTAAAATATTTCTTTCTTCTTATTGATCATTATTTCTGATGTATAAATCTCCTACAGAAAACTTATCAGGAGAGATGACTTG
>NW_012150099.1:21580-24350 GCF_000956105.1 Propithecus coquereli | reverse complement strand
GGTGTGTGTTCATATATGTGTATACATACAAGTTTGTACTAGGCAGAATAATATTCTCCAAAGAAGTCCACATCCTAATCCCAGAATTTGTGAGTATGTTATTAATACATTACATGGCAAAAGAAGACTTTGCAGAGGTTACTAAGCTTGTGGACTTTGAGATGGGGAGATCATCCTGAATTATCTGGGTGGGCAGAATATAATCACATGAGGTGCCGGGTGAGGTGGCTCAAGCCTGTAATCCTTACCACTCTGGGAGGCCAAAGCGAGAGGATCGCTTGAGGTCAAGAGTTTGAGACCAGCCTGAGCAACAGTGAGACCCTGTCTCTATAAAAAATAGAAAAATTAGCCAGGCATAGTGGAGCGTGCATGTAGTCCCAGCTACTCAGGAGGCTGAGGCAGGAGGACAGCTTGAGCCCAGGAGTTTGAGGTTGCAGTGAGCTATTATGATGCCACTGCACTCTAGCCAGGGTGGCAGAGGGAGACTCTTGTCTCAAACAAAACAAAACAAAACAAAAAAAACACAGGTCATCACGTGAGACCTTCAAAATGGAAGAGAAAGGAAGAAACATCAGAGAAATACAAAAGAAGAGATAGGAGACATTCAAAGTGTGAGAGAGATTTGACCTGCCGTTCCTGGCTTTGAATAGAAAGAAAGTGGGCTATCAGCTAAAGAATGTGGGTGGCCTCTGACAGCCAGCAAGAAAACAGGGATCTACAACCACAAGAAACTGAATTCTTTCCACAACCTAAATCTTGTTGCAAAAAATTGAATTCCCTCCTACAGTCTCAGTAAAGGAATATAGCCTTCCTAAACCTTGATTTCAGTAGAGTGAAACTTGTTCTATACCTCTGTCCTACAGAACTGTGAGACAAATTCATGTTAAGTTTGTGGTAATAGAAAACAAATTCAGAGTTGAGTTGAAGATCTGTACTTCAACAGTGGTTTATTGCATCGTTTATCAGTTTGAATAAAATGTCACTCAATTCATTTTCTAAAAAGGGTTCTATAAAACTTTTATTCAGAAGTAACTTTTGAGTTATGTTATAGCAATGATGTGTGCTGTTAACATTACTAATAAATCTACGGTTATATGCAAAAATTTAGTATCTGGTTGATTTCCTTTTCTTTTTAATACACTTTTATTTTTAAAGCAGTTTCAAGTTCACAGCCAAACTGAGCAGAAAAGACAAACATTTCCCAAACACTCTCTGCTCCCTCCATGCATAAGTCTTCTGTTACCAACATCCCCCACCAGAGTGGTACATTTGTTACAATGGATGAACGTACATTGACACATCCTAATCACACAAAGTCCATAGTTTACATCAAGGGCAAATTGGTGTTGTACATTCCACGGGTTTGGGCAAGTGTATAAAGGCATGTATCCACCATTATAATACCATACAGAGTAGTTTAACTGCTCTGAAAAAAATCCCCTGTGCTCTGCCTATTCACCCCTCCCTCCTCCCTAACTTTTAGCAACCATCTTTGAAGTAGAGACCACGCCCTTATCAGACACTGAATGTTTTAACACCTTGATCTTGGACTCCCTTCAGAAGTGTGATAAATAAAATTCTATTATTTATAAATTATCCAGTCTAAGGTTATTTTATTAAACAGCTAGAATGGACCAAGACAGTTAGCAAGTGGGTATCTCTTTCAGTATTTCTGTAGTTTACAAGTTATACAAGGTTATTGAGGAAAAGCTGAAATATCTACATAAGAAAAGGAGAAAAGTATGACATAATTTCGCTAAACATATATATTCATTGTTAGTGTGCAGTTTCTAGACATTTAAAAATCTGTATATATAAACATTTAATTACATGCATAATTAAGAGGCACTTTTTACAATAATAGAATCATGCTCTGAACATTGTGAGTAAACTCTTTCCCCCTCCACTAGACATAAAACTAATGCAATGTTTTTATCTGAATCGGGTTAAACTTTTAAAATAATTTATTCTAAGACCTTCAAAAGATTGAATTTATGTTTATATACAACATTATGGTTTATTACGTTTCTAGTAATTATGGCCAATGTGCCACTTACATAGAATTTGAAATTAATTTTAACAATATAGACACGCTTTACTAGCAATTAACAGTGTCAGTATCTAGTGTGTAGTCAAATATTTATATACTTTTTATATATTATCTAAATATTAAATATAAACATACATACACAAACATGCATACATCTGTATACATATATAGATGTATATATGCACATCCAATGAATGGTAATTCGATTGCTCTACATATGATTCTATTTAAAAAATTTACTCTTTTCATTCATTGATAATCCTACTTGATTTCAAAATACATTGTGTATGTACTTCTCTAGAATCTCTTTTCTGTCTTTCCTCATAACACTGGCTAGCCTCTAGACCTCCTCCAAACACCTACCAGTTATTTAGCTATCTCATTTATTCTTTCATTTTCAAATACCACAGCTGTGTTCATCAATACAATCATCTAAAGTCTGGACTCGTACAATGACCCATTCCTATTCTCTATCTGTCCTCCCCTGGGAAATCGTATCTATTTTCTCTTCTGGTTGATTTAATTGTGAGAAATAGTTTTCCTGAAATTCAGGTCAATAAGATTTCCATATTATTATATAATAATTTGTGATGATCAATTTTACCTTTTATAACATCAAAATAATATGTGTCACACATTTAATCTATTTGTAGGTTCCGTTGATACAATTTTGTGATATTTCTCATTTCTCTTCTTTATTTTTTACTTCTGCCAACCTTA
>NW_012150099.1:15380-16477 GCF_000956105.1 Propithecus coquereli | reverse complement strand
GAACTTCATACATAACTTGTAGAATTGTAAAATTATACACTCACTTTGAAAAACAGTTGGGAGTTCCCTAAAAAGCTAACCTTCAAGTTTCCATATGATTCAGCAATTCTTTCCCTTGGAATATACCTATGAGAAATAAAAATTTTTCCACACAAAAGTTGTACATGATATTAGTAATGTTATTTTGAGTAGCCAAAATATGGAAACAATCCAAATGCCCATCAACTGAAGAATGGATAAAAAAAATGTGATATATCTATACAATGGGATGTATTAAAACCTTGAAAACATTAAGCCACGTGAAACAAGTTAGTAACAAAAGGCCACATGGTATATGACTACATTCATTTGAAATATCCATATTAGGCAAATTCATAAAGACTGAAGTAGTTTAGTGGTTCAGAAACTGGAGAGAAAGGAGAAAGGAGAGGAGAGGAAACTGCTAAATGGGTTTCTTTTTGCAGTGGTGAAAATAATCTAAAATTAGATAGTGGTGATAGTCATACAACTTTGAGTATACTAAAACATCAGTGAATTGTATACTTTAGAATGGTGAACTTTATGGTATGTGAAAGGATTTAAATAGATATTTCTTCAAAGAAGAGTATACAAGTGGCCAATAAGCACGTGAAAAGATGCTCAATACTGGCCAAGCATAGTGGCTCATACCTGTAATCCCAATACTTCGGGAAGCCAAGGCAGGAGGATTGCCTGAGGCCAGGAATTCAAGATCAACCTGGACAATATAGTGAGATCTTATATCTACCAAAAAAAAAAAATATTAGCTGGGCACAATGGCTGTGCTTGTAGTCCCAGGTCCTTGGGAGGCTGAAGTGAGAAGATTGCTTGAGCTCAGGAGTTCTAGGTTACAGTGAGCTATGATAAGGCCATTGCACCCCAGCCTGGATGACAAAATGAGACCCTGTCTCTTAAAAAAAAAAAAAAATAGGTGCTGAACACCATTAATTTTTAGTATGCTCCAGGAAGGAAATTGGGTAAGAGCCTTCCTCACTTGTACCTCTCCCTAGAAACTACTCCAAATTCAAGCCTATTTTTAAATCTCCTCTTATGAAATCTTAGAAAAATGAAAACAGCAA
>NW_012150099.1:13106-13607 GCF_000956105.1 Propithecus coquereli | reverse complement strand
GATTTTTGACAAAGCAGACAAAAGCATACATTGAGGAAAAGAAGCCTTATTCAATAAACGGTGCTGGGAAAACTGGATAGCCACATGTGGAAGACCGAAAGAGGATCTGTACCTCTCATCACTCACAAAAATTAACTCATGATGGATAGCAGACTTAAACCTAAGGCATGAAACTATAAGAATTCTAGAAGAAGAGGTTGGAAAAAAAGTCTTATAGATATTGGCCTAGGCAAATAATTTATGAAGAAGATCCTAAAGGCAACTACCAAATTAAATAAATGGGACCTGATTAAATTAAAAAAGTTTCTGCACAGTCAAGGAAACAATCAACAGAGTGAGTAGACAACCTATTACTGGGAGAAAATATTTGCATGCTATACATACTTTGTATGCAGGAACCAGCACATGGCCCAACAAATGTGTTGGCCACTCTGTAGCTGCCTGAGAAGGGAAGCTGGTCCAGCGGTGCCCAGCAGCATCTGCGAGTCACAGAAGCTCTTT
>NW_012150099.1:0-372 GCF_000956105.1 Propithecus coquereli | reverse complement strand
GACGCTCAGTGTCAGCTAAAGCCCAAATGGAGAGAACAGAAAGTACGGAGCCGCTGAGTGGTACAAACACTGACAGCACCAGAGAGAAGGCTTTAAGTGCAATCTATAGGTCAATCAAAATTATGGACAATAGAAGCCACAGTAAGCAGAAGTTATGTGTGTGTGGGTATGTGTGTGTATAAAAGTCAGCAATGGAGTAAGAAAGTATAAAAGTTAGCGAAACGCAAAAACGAAGGAGTTGATTCGCAGAGATGTTTCACTTATGGACTTATTCATTCATTTATTCACTAATTTATTCATTCACTCACAAAAATGCAAAGAGTGCTTAAAATGAATAGGCACTGTTCTAGATATTTGAGATGAACAAACTGA
>NW_012150098.1:10157-10542 GCF_000956105.1 Propithecus coquereli | reverse complement strand
ACTTGTAGTTAATTATATCTTATAGGATTTTTGTATGGAACTTTGATCTATGGTAGAAAATAGACTTCCTGTGTTTAAATAAATCAGTTTAGACATTTGATAAAGTTCAAATGACTGCCATGTTGTGTGGTTCTATAGTGGTTATATGGAATTAATGGGTGACTTTCTGTATCACACCTTTGGGAGCATATAGGATTTATCTTAAAATACATTAGATTGATCTTAAAAGTAGTTATTGTAGAAAGCTTCACCTTTTTTCAACAATGCTGCTGTCTATCAAAACATCACTGAAACTTCTTGCTTTGAGTAGCCTTCAAGACCTGCAGCATGTTCTTCACACTAGCCTCATTAATAGTAAATCTTTAAGTTGGATTTGGTTTTTGGC
>NW_012150098.1:7510-7917 GCF_000956105.1 Propithecus coquereli | reverse complement strand
CAATTTGGTCATTAACTTTTGCTGACTCACCCATTATATTTTATAATTCTTTAAGTATTATTTATTTACTTTAAGCGATAGAGTCTTACTCTGTTTCCTAGACTGGAGTGCAGTGGCACGATCATAGCTTACTGTAACCTTGAACTTGGAAGTTCAGGTGATCCTCCAGGCTTAGCCTCCCCAGTAGCGAGGACTGCAGCTTTGTGTCACCATGCCCTGCTAATTTTTCTTAGCAGGATCTCACTATGTTGCCCAGGCTGGTCTCGAACTCCTGGCTTCCGACAATCCTCCCACTCCTCAGCCTCCCAAAATGCTGGGATTACAGGCGTTATCCACCACACCCAACCTTTAAGTGTTATTTATTAACTAAACATATTGGGTCTTTTACTTTGACCAAGAAATCACAA
>NW_012150098.1:5685-6250 GCF_000956105.1 Propithecus coquereli | reverse complement strand
AATCATAATTCTTATGTCTACTTTCACCTTCATTCACCTTCTTCTGGAGTATCCCTGCGTATATAGTCCCTTTAAATTACTTTTCTGTAATGCCTTAAAGTATTATGCACAAATGAAATAATGATTTGTTGATTCTCTCCACACAATAGAGTTATTAAAAAAAATACAGGCAAGCTAAAGAGCTACTTGTTTTCATTGTCTTTAGATATGGACTAAATCCACCCTAAGAAGACCCAAGCCACCATGGTTATAGTTCTCTTGGAACTGTACTAAGCATGATTTGAGGTTACTATAAACAATTCCCTGGGCTCATCAAAGTCAAACAGCAGGAAATTTCTGGAAGTTTGGAAAATAAGATGATTCGGTGTATGCCATCTTTGATAATATGAAACACAGAATTAACTTAAGAATATACCCAGAAATCATTATAGGTTCTTAAGGCAGGACCACTGTGTACAGTTGTGCAGGTAGTGTATCTGCTTCAAACTTACTGTGGTATAAAAATATTTTTAATTTTGGGATTGTTATGAATACTTGCACATAGGTGGTTAAACTGTGAAGTCAG
>NW_012150098.1:3023-3324 GCF_000956105.1 Propithecus coquereli | reverse complement strand
ATCAAAAATATTTGAAGGCCACAATTTAAAGGATACTATAAAAAGAGAGAGGAGGAGGCGGGGAGAGAGAGAGAGAAAGAAAGAGATGGGAGGCAGGACTTTTGAAATGGTGGAATAAGGAGCTTAGTGGATCTCTTCTCCAAAAACAATTTTTTTTGAGCTCTGAAAATTGACCAAAAGCATATAACAAATTGACAAAGTTGACTAAAAAAAAAAAATTAGGGAACTGTAGGTCAGATAAGTGGGAATCTGTGGGATTTTAGCCTAGGATTGTACCCATCCTTCCTCCCAGCTCTTTCTG
>NW_012150098.1:0-1177 GCF_000956105.1 Propithecus coquereli | reverse complement strand
AAATAGAAGTGGAGGAAATATTTTCCAACTCATTCTATGAAGTAAGTATTACCCTAATACCAATGCCAAAGATGTCACAAGAAAGAAAAGCTACAGACCAATAACCCTCATGAATACAGATGTAAAATTTCCAGCCAAAAGGTTAACAAACTGAATCTAGCAACACATAAAAGGGATTAAACAGCATGATCAAGTGGGATTTATCCCAGGAGTGCAAGGGTGGTTTAACATCTGAAAATCAATTAATATACCATATTAATAAGATAAAGAGCAAAAATTATATGATCTTCCCAGACACAGAAAAAAACATTTGAAAGAATGCAGCACTTATTCATGATAAAAACTCTCGACAAACTAGGGATAGAAGGTAATTTCCTCAACCTAATAAAAAGAATCTAAAAAACTATCTGAATAGACATTTCACCCAGGAAGGTATACAAATGGCTAATAAGCACATAAAAAGGTGCTCAATAGAATTAGTTATTAAATGCCAATTAAAGCCATAAGGAGGTAACACATCACACCCACTAGGATGACAGACAGTGAAAAGCACTGGTGAGGATGTGGAGAAACTGGAACCCTTAAGTATTGAGTGGCAGTGTAAAATGGTGCAACCACTGGAAAACTGTGTGGCAGTGTTTTTATAAAAATGTTAAACTTGGCATTTGTCTCAGCAATTCCTCCTAGGTATTCACAGAAGAGAAGTGAAAACGTACGTCCACACGAAGATTTATACATGAGTGTTCATAGCAACAGTATTCATGATATTAGCCAAAAATGGAAACAATTCCAAATGCTTAACAACCCATGAATGGATAAACAAAATGTGGTGTATCCATGCAATGGCATACTATTTAGTATTTAGTATAAAAAGAAAGAACTTCTGAGATAAACCGCAACATGGATGAACCCCAAGAACATACGCTAAGTGAAAAGAGCCAGACTCAAGAAGACTACGTGTTGTATGTTAATTTATATGAAATGTCCAGAAAAGGCAAATATACAGACGTACAGCAGATTGCTGGTTTTCTGGGAATGGGGATTGACTGTAAAGGGGAAGGAGAGATCCTTTCTTAAGGTGATAAAAATATTCTATGGTGGAATTTTGGTGATGTTCGCACAACTGTATAAATTTATTAAAAATGAATTGTATTTGAAACTCGGACTTAGTGGGGGA
>NW_012150097.1:975273-975688 GCF_000956105.1 Propithecus coquereli | reverse complement strand
ACTGGAGATTCCTTAAAGTAAGAACTGCCTTCCATTCCAGACGAAATAATTCTAAGCCACTTTGGGAATATAATAAATTGTGGAATAAAATTAGCCACTGTTGAAAGGTACGGTATCTTTACCCTACAAAGCTGAATCAAATTCAGGTGTTTATTATGGGTTATCGTAAAATGGCACCTGGAGTTGGCTACTCCCTGCTTCGTCCCTGGGCTGGCTGGTCCCACATTGAAGCTCTCGTGCCTTCCCGCTGGTGCCAGCCTTTATCGCAACCCCGTGCAGAAGTATTGTAAACTTATTTTATTGTCCTCTTACAGACCCCAAGCTGAGGATCTAGAGGTGGATTCTAGCACCAAGAAATGAACCTATGGAAAATCATTTCATCTGATTAATCTGCATTACAATTTATTTGAATGCT
>NW_012150097.1:963864-964508 GCF_000956105.1 Propithecus coquereli | reverse complement strand
TCTAGTTAAATGTACCAGTATGACGTGTAGTTCTCCAATGAACATCCTGGCTGTTGAATTAATATGTTGCAAAAATATTAAAGATGTATACACGACCATTTTAAGCAATAATTTGAGTTTAAGATTATAGATGTACCAACTGTGTTGATTCCGCTCACGTTAGCACTTACAAAGTGCTATGAACATGCTAAACATATGAACAAGAACATGTGATCGTTAATAACTAGCCTCTTGTTAATGACACAGCTCTGTGAAGGGAAGCACACTACCTGGATTTTGTACTACATCTTATTTAATCCACATTTTTGATGAGAATCTTCTACAGGAAAATGTATTCCCTTGTGCCAAAATGCTTCGGAGTAATGCTAAAGACAGGGGTAGACTCGTGGCCCAAATGGTATGATGTTAAAGAAAAGTAACAAGTAGCAGCTGGTATACCCCTAAATTAACAATCTTGATCCAAAATAATTCTAACATTCTCAGAAGTTATTCCATAATGGTGAGGCAAGATATTTGCCCGCAACTTTCCAAAACTTCCATTACGTATTAACGACAGATATGTACTACATATTCTTTGTAGCGCAAAACCCCCACCGACACTGATTCTTAGACTAGAAAAAAATTAAAATTGCAAAGAGTTATTT
>NW_012150097.1:959143-960689 GCF_000956105.1 Propithecus coquereli | reverse complement strand
CTCTTCACCTCTTGCTCTTCACAGCTCAGTACTGATCATCGGCCCGTAACGCGGTGTGGAATTGCCAACACCGTCCCGATGATGTAGTTATTTCCAATTGGCATTTGGGCGCCGTGAGGATAGGAGGCATCACTCACCGCCAAGAGTACAGATGTTTCTAATTGCTTTCCATTACCAAGAATAACAGCTGTTTACATCTATCAGCAAATAATTCACAAGAGCTCCAGACTATTAAGATAACACACCCCACCTGGTCACCATCACAAGTTGTCAAGGCCAAGACAGAAGCTGCCAGAAGCCCCTTCTGCATCTCTGTTCATCCGCCGACAGCATGTGTCACCTTCAGACATCCTTATGCTACCCCGCAAGCTCTGGCTTCTTGGTGGCCCGACGCATCAAATGGACATATGGATTCTTCATGGCTTTGCAGTAAATGTTTTATGGTTAGCTTGCAGCCAAGGGCAGCTGACATAGAGAAGCGAGGGACTTGCAAATCGCCTGATGAAAGAATTTCTGCGCGTTTTTCACAGGAGAGTTAGAAGTGTTCTGCTTAGAGGAGTTTCGCAGCCGCCATATGCTAAACTTCCCTTAGCGTACCAACGAATTGCATTCGGGATAGATTGCGCAATTCCATAGCATCCCAGGGCCCTGGGCACACGCTCGGATACAATCCTTAAAATGGACAATGGTAATGGTTCTGTAAACTTTATCACATCGTTTTACTGACCACAAAAGATGACAAAAAAAAAAAGCACATCATAGATATTGGAGTTAAAAAGACTAATAGACCTCCCTTGCCATTGCTACGTTGACCCCTACTGCATATTTTTTTCAGCCTAAAGTGACTCAGGCAATTGGTCTCTACTATTTTTATGTCGACTATTCCAGAATCTAATACAACCTCGTGTTCCTGCTTCTAAAATTGACTATGTACACATTCAAACACATACCTTTTTATCCACGAATTGTTTAACCTATTAAAAATAACGGAGTATCTTCTATGTAAAATTATAGAAATGTTTACAAAGTTGCATATACTGAAAATTTTTCTTATGGCTTGTGGTAGCTTCTATCTAAGGTTTCCATGATCAATTCCTCCCTTCCACGTATTTGTATGTCGTTCCCCCATCAGAAGGCGGAATCTGGCCAGGTGGCATGGTTCCCAGCATTTCGGGAGGCCGAGGTGGGAGGACCGCTTGAGCCCAGGAGTTTGAGGTTGCAGTGAGCTGTGATCACACCACTGCACTCCAGCCTGGGTGACAGAGTGAGACTCTGTCTCAAAACACACACACACACACACACACACACACACACAACCCAAAGAAACAAGCAAAGATAGAATCTACAGAGTCCTTTGAATCTGAGCTGGCTTCTGATTGCTTTAACCAATAGAATATGCCAGAAGTGATAACTTTGCCGGTTCTAGGCCTAATTCTTTTTTTTTTCTCTTATTTCAGCATATTATGGGGGTACAGATGTTTAGGTTACGTGTGTTGCCCTTGGTTCCCCCCCAAGTCCGAGTTTCAAATATGTCCATCCTTCGGGT
>NW_012150097.1:952879-954997 GCF_000956105.1 Propithecus coquereli | reverse complement strand
TTTTCTTCGTCCTGTTCTCCGTGGCGGTAAAGTACATTTAGTGCGTGATAAACCTGCATCTTTTTGAAGGCGATTGTTAAATTTCTCTCAGCTTTCCCGTAGTCAAACTGTATAAATGAAGCCACTTCGGGAAGAAGTTTGTGATACGTCTCTATGTTTTTGATCATCTATATTTATACCTACTCAGAGAATTCCGACTTGCTTAAAAATATAAACTTGATAATATAATAAATAAATTATCCCCAGTCTAGAAAGTCTACTGTATAAAGAGAATCCAACTAAACATGCTTTTTGTCTTTCAATGCACTTTATTTAAACAAATAGCTGGAGATTCGTCATTTGGTGGAATATGTTATTCCAAAAGACTTTACTGGTTTAATGGGAAAATTCTTCATTGAAAGAATGAAGCCCTACACTCTTAATAAATGTACCCTTTCTTTCCTCTCGGTTCCTGCTTTCTACTCCCAAATGGAGTGATGATTCAAAAAGGTTAGTAGAGAATGGGAACGGATGGATCATCTGTGATCTGACTGCACCCCAAAAATGAAAGCTTGCACCAGTTATTTGGAAGGCATCCTCCAGATGCCTTCAGTGGAAAGAAGCCATTCTATACAATTTTCTTTTCCCTGCACAAAAGGAATCTTGAGTGTTGGAGGGTGCAAAACTGTCATGTCCTGCAAGATCTTTGTTTCTGGCAGTATCTGGCAGCCAGCTGCAGGAACTGCATGCCAAACTGCAAGAGAGCACAAGACCTGGGCCTGAACTAGCGACGCCATCACGCAGAGGGGAGAAAACCTGAGTAGACAATTAGGTATTGTGAGTATGAAATTCAAAACGCAGAGAGGCCCCATCAATGGGATCTAAGAAGGAAATTGGGGCTCAAGTCTCATCAGAATAGAAATGATCATTAAAGCCATGGAACTGGGTCAGATCACCTAGGAAATGATCTTAGAGTAGAAAAATTCCAAGAGCTGAGTCTCAATGCAAACCACCACCTAAAGGTAGCTAAGAGGCCGGGCGCGGTGGCTCACGCCTGTAATCCTAGCTCTTGAAACAAACTCATTCATTCTTTGCATAGATTTCTAACTCTAAAACGTCACAGTGTGCTGTCTCTCATATCTGGAACTCCTTTTCTGTTTGTGTTCAATAAGTTTTTCCTTCCGGGTTTTTCAGCAAGCATCTGGTTTTTTCTTGTATCCACTAACATAATTGGAATTTATATTTCTGGTCATTTGTTTATACAATGTTAGGCACCTAAGTGTCGCTAGGATTGCTTAAAATCTGGATATGGATCTGTGATGTTTTTATCCCTGCAAACGTTCAGTCCACATCAATAGATTTATTTTTTTATGGAGACAAGGTCTCACTCTGTCGCCCAGGCTGGAGTGCGGTGGCCTGATCATAGCTCACTGTAACCTCGAATTCCTCGGCTCAAGTGATCCCCTCTCCTCAGCCTCCCGAGTAGCTGGGACTATGGGTCTATGCCACCATGCCCAGCTGGGTTTTATTTTTTCATTTGTAGAGATAGAGTCTCACTGTGCTGCCCAGTCTGCTCTCAAACTCCCGGCCTCAAGGGATCCTCCTGCCTCGGCCTCCGAATGTGCTGGGATTACATGTGTGAGCCACCATGCCAGGCCCTACATCATTAAATTTAAAGATTTTCGGTTCTCCTCAGAAATCTAGTTCTCCCTAACATATTAATAGCCTTTTTCAAAATGAAAAAAAAAAAAAAAGAGTGGGGAGTATCATCTGGAAAAACTATATAGATGGATATGTTGGTTTCTAAACTTCAGTATTTTTCAGCTATTTTAATACGCAAATATTCAGTCAGCTCTTCAAAAGGAGTATAAAATATGCGGTGTTTTCAACATATTTAACTGCCTGATTTATTTTTTCAGGGAGAATTCTGCAGAACCAATGTTGAAAGGAAAACCTTTCAGAATGCTGCTCTAGATATTTCTATATACTTGAATGTCACTTCTGTTCAAGACCTGAGGACTCAGGACCTCAACTCACTTAAAATGTCACAGAACACAACATACTACCTAGGTTGACCCTTACGGCCCCAAAGATTCCAAATGTCCTATATTCTTCACAGTTGGGCTTTCAGTTATTATT
>NW_012150097.1:934337-948644 GCF_000956105.1 Propithecus coquereli | reverse complement strand
GCTCAAGGAGCAAAACAAAACAACAGGATCTCACCCAACAATATGAATGGAAATCTACCACAAAGCAGTCTTAAACTCACTCCTAACTTGAAAAAACACCTGGTTGTTTTCATCTTCTGAGTCTGATCATTCATGTGGGTTCCGTTCTTTTCCCTGAGTCGCTAGAGCCCTTATTTTAGGATAAGATCTACATGGGTTCGAGTTCCATTTCCTCCATCTACACCTTAGTTTCCTTATCTGTAAAGTGAGATAATAATTACTATTGATCATATTGACCATTTAAGAATTTGATATTATACATAAATAACCTAATATGATAGCTGGCACATAGTAGGTGTACAATAAATCATGACATATTGACTCCAAACTATGAATCTCTGCAACTTGAAACTAGTTTCAAGTGCAACATTTTGAATGTAGTTTACTCCCGGCCAACGCTAAGCAATTCCGAAGCATGTTTTACTTGAATTCAATTGCCAAACATTATGCAGTAATGTTGAAGGCTAGAGTTCTGAAGTCAGTCTCCCTGGGTTTAAATCTCAGCTCTGCTCTCTGTTAGTTGCATAAGCTTTCTCAAACTCTTCGTGACTCCGTTTTTGCATATGTAAAAGGGTGACCATAATACCAACTTATGAAATTAAATGAGTTAATATTTGTGAAGCAATTATTACAGTGTTTGCCATAGAGTAAGCTCTATGTAAATGTTTGACTAAAAAATAGTATTAATACATATGTCATTTGGAATTACATATTTTATCAATTTGTTTCTTCCAAGACAAAAGTCAAAGCCTTTTTTATATTCAAGTTCTCATTAATCCTAAAATAGTGTTGCATATCTCACTCGTAAATTAAACGCGATATATTCCAGGCTCTGTGCTATCTCTCCAGGAAGCAGAGACAACATGTAGACAAATAGTTACAATATGATAATTACCATGGTATACAAAGTAGCTCGGTCCATGTTGCACCTTGTTCTTTAGATCTATTTTAATTTTCTCTCTTAGTGCCAAGGATAACTTAAAATAAGTGGTTAACAACTGCGAAAGAAAACCAATATATTTTTAGTAGCCCCAAAGATGCATAAGGAACTGAGGGAATCATTGAAAGCATCCTTGATATGAAAATGTTTTGTTCCTCTTTACGGATTATGACGGGCTGCGAGGGACCCCCTTTGTGATGGACGTAAGATAGATGCACAGAAACCTTTCCCTTTTGAAAGATGTCTGTGCAATCTCAAACAATGAATCTTGCTGGAGTGGGTCTGCTCTAATGGGGCCGCGTGGCGTGGACCATCCATCACAGCCCACCCATCCATCACACGGACCGGCCACGCCGCCTGGCAGGCCTGCCACCCCCGCCGCGCGCCTGGATTGCCGAAAATCCACGTGAGGCAGAGCAAGCCCTGGGAAATTATTTATGTTGCTCTTAAAAGAGGGAATCTGAAGCTATTCTCGTTCATCGCTATTGATTCTAATGAAGATGTCAACAGAAAACTACCTCCTCTCCTGACACTAAGCTCATCTGTTTTGACAAATAAAACTCTGGCAACGTGTCCTCCCCTCAAACTCAAAACTCTAGGAGTGACAGATCATCCTTGTCAGCATACGCATTTTCTAATATCTCTCATTAAAACAATAACAAAACTCTCATGAGAGCCGACATGCCCCTAACAGCTCCTGCGCCATTTTTAAAAATCGGTTTAAAAATATTTCTTCACTTTTGATTTCTTCTGGAATATCTTCTAGTTGGACTTCCATCTCTCCCTTGGAATCACTCGTGGAGGGGACATTCTTGCCGTGCTCAATAACCAAACTTTGTTTCTCCTTCCTCTCTCCGAATAAAACACTTCTTTCACTTCTCTTCCGGAAAGCCGACTGGTTTTCCTCCGACTTCACTGGCCACTCCTCCTAAATCCCTTTGCTGATTTCCCGTCTTCTCTGTAGGGTTAGATGTTGCTGAGCTCCGGGACTCGGTCCTCAGCCTCCCCTCTTGCTCCCTTTGGAGGTCTCACCCTGCCCAGTGGCTTCAACCGCCATGAATGTGGAGCACATTCTGACCCACAACTGTGTACGTGTTGAATTTTCTCTGGACACGCTTTCCTGAGAGCTGCAACGTGAACCTCTTCTCCTCGCTTTGTTTAATCATCTGATCAAATTTCTCTGTGTACAGAGGCCTCCCCCGATCACCTTCCTTCCTCCCATCATTCTCTCTGCCATTGTCATGGCTTTTTCTTCTTTATAAAGCATTTACCCACAAGTTATATTATACTTTTATATTTATTTGTTTATTGTCTATCTCCTTCAATAGAATGCATGTTCCATGAGGACAGGAGCTTAATCTTTTTGGTTCGTCTTTACTTCCCCAGTTTTTAGAAGTGTGCCTGGTGCATGGTAGGTGCTCAATAAATAATGCTGAATTTATTTATGGAATGCATCTTTGAAATGAAAGCATTGGGATAAATAATACAATAAGTTCTCTTATTCTCATTGCTCTGGTTCCAAATCATTAAGTGTTGTCTCTGTAAGAGCTATTATTGGTCTCAATTTCCCATGCAGTGGATGTTTAGAAGATTATGGATAAAAGGAGAAGAAGCTAGAATGAATAGCTTGTGAGAAAGCCACTCCAGGGAAAACTGGAATCCAAGGGAGTTAAATTCCCTGAAATGCAGTGAAGAAGGTGACCCCCCCAAAAAATCTACAAAAAAGCAATGAGCTTCTAAGGGGATAACCAAATGTCCATGATACGGATCTAGTGATGATCTTTCCTGTATCTGGTTCCCTAAGCCGGATAAACACCCCACTCTCCCCCGGACCTATGCTGACAAGCTATCAAATACTAAACACCTAAGGAGAGTTGCAATAACTACTGCAAAGCCCTCCAGCCCTGAGCTTTTTCACCGTCTGATTTTCACTGCTTCCTAAACCATATATCCATGCTTGACCCCCGGCTTTAGAACCCGAGCCCCAAGTCTTACTTCCCACCACAGCTGATGTTTGCACCCCTCGTGTCCCTGTTTTGACTTACAGCCCCAGTCTCTGGGGTTCATCATGTTCTGTGAGAGTTTTTCCTGCCTCAAGAAACCAAAATCAGGCCCCAGGGACCCAGAACTCCCTGGACTAGCCCCGATTGCCTCGAAAGAGGGCGATTCTAACAGATTAGAAAAAGTGAACTTCTACATCAGAGGAATTTGAATCCTAAGTGAATCTAAGTGAATCTCTAACAATAAACTCATAAATCAACGATCAATGGATGTAGCCTCATTTGAGATCTTTTTTGAGTTTTTTGCACAAGTATGCTAATTAAATGAAATAATGCATGTTAAGTGCTTAGCTCACTGTTTAGCGCATGCTGTGATGATTAGTATATTATTGTAAACTGCCTTAGGAACAGAAGTAATCAGGCTCAACTGATGAATTTAACCACATTTTCAAAGTGTGTTAAATAAGTCTGTTTCAAAGATTTAATTACTAGTCACTTTTCACAAATGTAGCTGCTCTTTTCCTTTTCCTGACGATAACACTAAATTTCTCTTTTTACATGTCCATTGAGCTGAAATACTTAATTGTATTTTAAGAGCACTAAATATTTGGAGCATTTCTATTTAAAAGACTGCTCGAATTCTTGTTTTCAAGAGCTATAATAGAATGCTTTTAAACAGAGTAGTAAAATTATTAATTTTTAAAAAATTTTATCTTAGAAACATGATTGTAATGGGAACATTAATTACCCCGATTTCAGTGCACCAAATACAGTTTTACTGAGAATCATAGACACATACTAAGTGAAAAAGACAATAGACAAAGTAACTAAATGAAAAACTAGGCAATGTCTCTTTCATTCATTCAACAGACACACGGCTTAGTGCTTAGCCCAGTGAAGTAGGTCTGGTGGCCTATCAGTGAACTTATCCCATGGAGGAGACAAAAAGCGTATAAGAAGTACAGTGGAGGCTGGGCGCGGTGGCTCACGCCTGTAATCCTAGCTCTCTGGGAGGCCAAGGCGGGCGGATTGTTTGAGCTCAGGAGTTCGAGACCAGCCTGAGCAAGAGCGAGACCCCGTCTCTACTAAAATTAGAAAGAAATTAATTGGACAACTAAAAATATACAGAAAAAACTAGCCAGGCATGGTGGCGCATGCCTGTAGTCCCAGCTACTCGGGAGGCTGAGGCAGGAGGATCGCTTGAGCCCAGGAGTTTGAGGTTGCTGTGAGCTAGGCTGACGCCACGGCACTCTAGCCCGGGCAACACAGTGAGACTCTGTCTCAAAAAAAAAAAAAAAGAAAGAAAGAAATACAGTGGAAAACAAGGCAGAAAAGGTATTTACTTCCGTAGGGTTTACGGTTTAGTGAAGAGAACATGCAATTAGAAAATAATCATAAATGGAACAAGATAATTTGGAAGATTAAATTACCTCCTAATCCTCTTCTCTTGCAAGCATTATTGGTGCATGTGGTGGGCAGGACACAAATCCCATGTTTTCTGCCTCAGTTTCCCCTTTGTCAAATTGACACTTTTATCAAGATCTTTTCAAGATAGTTGAGGAAAGGGAGCACCGTCTTCCTGATGTCTTCATTTTCTCTGAAGCTGCTCAAGGCACAAATAACCATTGAGTCAGCCCTTTTCCAACTAGGACTATGATACAAAAGTCAGTGAAGAGGTCCTGAGGTCTTCAGACCCGAGAATACCTTTCTTGGTGGGTCGTGCTCCGAGGTTCTCTCTCGACTACGTGTGCATCTAAACACGACTTCCATCAATCACGGACCACTACCCAGAAATTCCCGACTTGACTCCACCTCGGAACACGACTTGGGTGACCTAAAGAAGCATTTAGCATCTGAGGTTGGTTCGTGACTAGAGAAGATCCCGCCCTTGCGTGTGTCCAGCAAGCAGTGGTATTCCTTAAACGATCCAGAGCCTAATTCTCATCTCCAAACAGAAGGGGCTCAAGGGAACACCAAGAAACTCCCCTTTCCAAAAGGCGTTGCGCAGGGTCGTGGTAACCCAGCCTGGTGGCTCGTCGGACATGAATGTTTTAACCCCTCAACAGCCACTAGGTCTACTGCATCCCTGACGTGTATTTTATTAAATATTTTCCAAACTAGCAACTCAACCCCAAACTGGATAACATCCACCAAAATATCTGGAATACAATCTTATACCTAGTGTATCAAGCAAGATAGGAGGAGACAGAAAACACAGTAATTTGAGCAGGGAAGATTATAAACAGAATTAACTAAAGATGGGGAAACAGGATGCTAAGAATACTCTAGGGCTGAGGGACACTCCCCAGTGGAGGAGTAAATTTGGAAGGGGGTTATCTCCCCAAGTCTGGGGGTCGGACCTCACTGGAGGGCAGAGAAGCCCCCCCAGGCCAGGCTGATCCACAACTGGTAGGTGATCGGGAAACACCCCTCCGCAGTACAAATGAGCTGAAGTTGGACAGGCAGGTGCAGCCACAAACGGCGAGACAGAGCTGCCCTTCCAGGGTGCAGGTGTCTGAGACCGGCAGGAAGGGGACGACGGCCGGAACCAACGAGGATGAGACGCCCCTGCGAGATGCAGGTGGCCACAGCTGCGCAGCTGGCTGCTCTAGTGCCCGCATGACTCCCTAGAAACCCACTCGGCGGGGGTGGGGTGCAAACGAGACCGGACAGGAAGCCGTCCACACGATTGCCACTCGCGTGCAAAGGCGACGGGCACCACCGGATGTCCCCCACGCGTGCCACTGGCAGCCACGCATCGGGGACAAGAAGCAACTAGAAGCGCATGAAAACCAGGGAGAAAAGCCCCGTCCTCCTCACTGGTCCTCTAAGGCCCTCTGCTGACAAAGTTTAGCATCAGGCCACCTGCAAAGGAGAGACGCTCACAGGGTCCATCTCTGTTAACACAGAGCATGCAGCGATGGGCGGATCTGGAGCTCAGAGGCAATAAATTGATCACTGGCATCGACCCCCAGACCACCTCTTCAGCTGCTCGGTTTCCATATGTAACCTAACACATCTGGACTTTTCCACACGACAACTCTGGACTAAATCTCCACCCAACGTCATTAAGCTGTTTCACTTACAAGTGATGAAGTTTTCTCTGTTTACCCAAAACGAGGAGCAGCATGGCCCCAGCATCATTGTATCCATTGCTGGCTATTTAATTATTTCCCGAGTTCTGTCATAATTCTACCGAATAAGCTGTCACCTGAAGACCAAGTTATAAAGTTAACCTCCACCAGCTAGTCTATGAAAGTAAATGGGAAGAAGAAAGAAAAAAAATTTGTTAGTATATGCAAATATTACAAAGAGAATATATACAAAATTACCATGCGCTGTGTTTCTGCAACTGTCCATTAGACCATATAGTTGACTCTCAAAAATGAGGGGGTTAAGTGTGCCAATCCTCTATACAGTCAAAAATCTGCATATAACTTTTCATTCCCCCAAAATTTAACTACTAATATCCTACTATTGACCAGAAACCTTCCTGATAACATAGTCAATTCACACACATTTTGTATGTTATGCTGTATGTATTATATACTATATTCTCACAATAAAGTAAGCTGGAGAAAAGAAGATGTATTAAGAAAATCATAAAGAAGAGAAAATACATTTACTATTTATTAAGTGGAAGTGGGTCATCGTAAAGGTCTTTATTCTCGTCATCTTCCCACTGAGTAGGCTGAGGAGGAAGAGGAGGGATTGATCTTACTGTCTCTGGGTGGCGGAGGCAGAAGAAAACCTGCTTATAAGTGGGCCCGCATAGTTCAAACTCATGTTGTTTAAGGGCCAACTGTAGTTGGCATCTAAGACTTTCTTCTTTGACTATCCACATTTGCTCTGTTCTTAGCCGGAACCTCAGCTGGTTAAGGGTTCTTTACATGGTGAAGTAACACACACTTTCACTCCTAAAGGGACTGAGTCCTCAATTATCCTGCATTTTTTTAGTTGCTGTATTTTCTTGTTGACTTTTACTAGTGAGCGTCTAAGTACTAAGAGGCATCCCAGAGAATCTACCATATTTCAAACACTGTCCTCCATATCCTCATCGTGTAGAACAATTTCCTCTCGATTATTGGAATCAATCAACCCACCCAGTAACTTTTTTTCTTTTGACCTTTTTTTCAGTGGCATAAGAAGCCCAAAATGGCCAGGTGGCAGTTTCATCTTCCAATTCAGTGGAATCATCATTGTTGCCGCTGATGGAAGCATCTCCTACGTCCCATCCCCTTTCGGGACTAAGATCTACAAACAAACAGCATTCGAAGTTGCAGGGGCAAGAAGCGAAAATTCTGCAAGTAGGTTATGATGAGTTATTTTGAGAGGAGCGTTGCTAGTTCTACCCCTTGATTCTCAGACCCATATATCGGTTACAGAAAAGACATCCTCACGTAATGGTCTCTCCTTCAAAGCATATGCTGCATCTTTAAAACAAAACCCCATCCTTTCAGGATATTGCCTCCAAACTGACACCATAACTGACTGGTCTAAAGATCCATTCACCTTTCAAAGAGGCCAACCACCTCTGAGTGGAGGGGATGCGGTAAGGCTCGTTAATTCCATCAGCATGAGCCCATGGCTGCCTTTCTTTTGCTTTGAAACGGGGTCCTCGATCAGACACGATTCTGTGTGGGGTGCCGCAAAGAGGATAAGTTATCCTGTGAATTTAATGCTGGCTGAAGCATTCCAGGGAAGAAAGGCAAATCTATATCCAAAATATGTCTATTCCAAGGGAAAAAATCTCTATCCCCCTTCATGATGGAAGGCACAAAATGTAATTAATCTGCTGCCAAGGGGTGGACTGGTACCCCTGGGAAATGGTGCTATATTGGGGGCTGAATGTTCCTCTGCTGTTAGCAGATTAGGCACTCAACAGTGGTGTTAGCCAGGTCGGCCTCGGTAACAGACACCGTGCTATTGAGACCACATGTGACTTTCATCCCTGACATCACGGCCACTGAATAAACAGTGGGGTAGGCTAGGGGGAAAAGTTGACCGACTACTAGAGAACATGTCATCTTGCCCACTTGACTATTAAGATAGACGTCCTTTGGTAGGCATCAATATGGAAAAACATCTTCATAGTTTGTGTCATTCCTAGAGGTGCATTCACATTCCCAGACTTCCTTGCACCGATCTTCCAAGCCTATTCCTTTCCAGTCCCTGATCGCTCAGCTAAAGCACTAAGAACTGCACAGGAATTCACGTATATCTGTACTTCTGGCTATCTCTTGCTCGACACACAGTAGACAACCAAAATAGTGATGCTTAGATAATGTGAATGATACATGCAAATTGAATTTCCATCAAGCAAATAACGCTTCCTGCTAAATCCAGCCGTGAGAGTCCCTAGATTCATGTAGTACTGCCTGACTCTCGGGCCTTGCCTACTTGCTCAGTGGAATCCTAGCAGCTCTCATCGTCACTGTTCCCTCAATACTGACCACTCTCCCAACCCTTCCGAGAACTCCAGAGTGAGTCCTGGACTTCCGTATACCTCTATGGCTCCTGCCATGGAAGGAATCGCAGCAAATTCACCTGCTCTAGTCCGAGTCGAGAAGACTGAACCACAGGATATAGAACCTGGATTTCTCCAACATAAGCCCAAGTGGCTAGGTGGCAACCCCAAAATGCAATGGCATTTGAGTCTATAGCATGAACTTTGACCCTGAGAGATACAAGGGACAAGTAGGAGCTGACAAATAAATCCATTCCTTTCCTCCTGTTGTTGATTACTCCAAAGGATTCGGACATCATCTCAGGAGACATCTCTCATGACTGGGCAGCCGCCATGTTTCTTTGTGAACATGTGGTCAACCAGTTGGCTAAATTTTCATTTGCTTTCTTCCTTCCCTATTTCATGTCCCTCTTTCCCTTCACTTTTATGACACTGGGATTGTTCCCCAGTAAAGCCTGAGCACATAGGCATTGTCTCAAGCTCTGGTTTCTAGATAACCTGGGCTAACATACACCATATATATGCTAGGGAATTTTTTAAAAGGGAAATGGATGAATCTTATGTATTATTCTGTATTAAAAATAATTTTCTCTGTTATTTTCTCTGTTTCTCTCTTTTCCTAATTTTCTCTGTTATATTGAATTTCCATAAGTTAGCTTTATTTAATGTGTGGCCACCCAAATTGTACTTTAGAATCTCATTTCATAATTTATTTCAAGCTTTAAGTTGTAAATAATTTTTAAATTATAGCACACCTTTCTCATCAGAGGTTTAGTGGGCCCATAAGAGGAAGGAAGGCATAGAAAATCTAAGTTAAATCACAGGGATTATTATAGTTTCTTTCACTCAGAAAACTGATTTTAACAGCCAAAATAATGGGTCCTTACGGCATTTAACAAACAGCTGTTCTTGACCCATGTTCACAAGGGTCTTATCCCCTGGTATTTACTGGATAGCTAAGAACAATGCTGAAATTGTGCTTCTTTTGGCCAACAAATGGAAAACCCAGATGTCAAGGTGAAAAAGATCTATTCATTGGTAGTAGCTACAGCAGCTGTCTATCTGGCATATTCCTTAGAAAGCTTGGAAGTTGCCTAGGATACAGACTTTGTAAACTGGGGCCCTGCAGTCTTTAAAAAGATTTTTTAAGAAAATGCAAAACCCACGTAGATATAAATTAGCAATAGAGCTTCTACGCTACACACATACGATGGAAGGGTATGTAGATCTGTGGAAACAGGGCATATAATGAATACAAATTATGGGACCAAATAAACTGCGCATACTTTGTCAGGGCAAAGAAAATATGACCCACACTTGAAGCTTGGAAGTAAAGGTTTAAACATCATATTTCCGTACCAGCTTTTCTGTAATGCTGAGGCCTAAGTTTCTGCGCTAATCTTCAACGATCATACAATTGCCCTCTGTGATGCTAATAGTTTAGAAAGCAAATAAAGTCAGACTTCTGCAATCCTAACCGCGGTATGTTATCAGACATTGTTGAAACGCAGAGGATTGTCTAGTTAACCAAAAGGCGCTAGGTGTCAGCGTCTGAATCATTAATTCTGTACATGACATGGGTGAATGTTGGGGTATGTATTATACCTCAGTAAGGCTGTTTTTAAAAAAGAAAAAAAATTACAGATTATTAAGAAAACAGCAGGTGTACGGGGGCATGCACACACTCCAGCGTGTGTGTGTACACCCTCTTCTGAAGGCTGAGATTGCACACCTGTGTCTCAACCACTTAAAACTATGTCTAGAAATCGAACTGCGCATACAGGCGAAGGTGAGTGAGCAGCCGGTGAGACGTTTCAGCTTGATGCTCTGTTCTCCACCTGTGTGACTCAGCTGCAAGCACCAAAACCCTCCTGCCGTTAGCTCTGCCGCTGATCGGACGTCCCTCTGGTATCTGGTAAATTTTAGCTCTAAATTTAAAAATACTTTGGGTATCTATGTCTCATCATTTAGATCACTGGACCATGATAACAGTCTTTTCTTTCATAAGGAAGGTTGTGCGCACTTTAAGAGGAAATACCAAGGCAGGCAGATAATGGTACTTTACACTAAAGAAAAGACCTTTGAAAGTTTGCCAGGCTCTGGGAATGGGCCAGCCGGAGTGCCCCTCCCCAGAATAAAGGAAGCGGTTTTCCCGTCTTCCTGTCGACGGCACTGAGCACGCCAAGTTGTTTTATCAGACAGATGGGGGACCAGGCGCCACCATGACCAATACAGGTTGTGGCTTGTGCATGACTATTAAGCTGCTCTGCTGCCCCAGAGGTGGCTCTGTTGGCGTCTCCCTTTACAACTTCGTTGCATGAATTCTAGGTTCCGAACGTCAGGAAGGAAACATCAGAAAGAAACCTGGACTGGAAAATCAACTTTGAAGACTTGAATTCAATTTTAAGAGAAGGATTTTGATTTGTCAAAGCTCTACTAGCCACAGAGGCATAAAAAAACATTGGAAACTAAGAAGAGGGGAGGGTAGGAAGGTGGCTTCATCATGATACAATGTATCCATGCAACAGAAACATTTGTATCCCCTTAACATTTCGAAATTTAAAAAAAATAAAAAAGCCTGACTGGTGTTACTGCCAGCAATGATACAATGAGGATTTTAACTAAATAACAAGATTTCTTCACATTTAAGTTTTTAAAATATATATTAGCACTCAGATGGAGACATAATTTCTCTGAATTTAAAAATCAGTTTTAAAATGAAATTTAGATTGTTCAAAACCTGAGGGCGTAAAAAAAAATCTATTCTTTTTCCATAAAAATGAATTTCGTGAATTTCGATTGACATCAGAGATCCTTTTAAATTTAAGTTGAGGTTCATGATTTTTATCTGAAGCTTATTTACATGCATAGATTAGAGCCCCTACAATAAATACGTTTCAATAAATGATTTTGTGAAAGTTTTCATGACACTTGAAAAACAAAGGAAATGAAGTTGTAGCTGGTAGGCAATATGTATATTTGGACTTCTTATTAAGCTGAAAAACAAATGGAGGCTTAGTGGGTAAAGGTTAAAATATGTTTAAACATTTTGTCAGTACTTTCTCTTTGCATTGGGTAGAACAAATACAAAATGTTAACCTAAGAAAGATGCATTTTGTAAGATTTGTATAGCTAGGATAATTAGGTTATAAAATTAATCTATAATGATTCTTTGACAACAAGAACTAAGCTAAGAACTAGAAGTATCTTCTTTGTATAAATGTTATTATTTCTAGAAATAGACAAAAGTTAAATTACAAGTTCTAGATCAACCTGGAGACAAGAACTCCATGAGTTTAGTTCTATTCTTGAATAATGGAACTACGATCTCTCTATCTGATCAATCACTGCACATTTATCTCTTTATCTTCAAATAAACCCTGAGCATAGGGATACACCTAAAGCTTTTCCTAACAATGTATGACGAAATTGCTAGCCTAGAGTTCCGTTTTCCCCAAATTGTCAGTAACTATCAAGTTAACGACAACAAACGGGAACGATTCACACTACATTAAGTTCACATTTAAAACAGGAAAACATCACTGTTTCCCAACCTGGCATAATCCGTTCAAAAGCACTAACAAAACACTGGACAAGTAAATATCTCTTAGGTGGCGTCACAGAGGCAGCCATTGTACCAATTTTTTTTTTTTTTATGATTGGTTTATATGGGTATCTGCTTTCAGAATTTTTTTTTTCCTTTCGAGCCGAAGCTGTTTTCATTCACACTCGGGGTCCTCCATCTGCTGATAAAGCCTGTTCGCTCACCACCTCCCTGGCTCCGAGGAGCTAGTTTTCCATCTGGTAAAAAGCCCCAAAGAGAACCCCGGAGTCAGGGAAGCGTGAATCCCGTGGGTGCTCTCGACTCTATGACTTGTGTCCCCAAAGGAATGGGGTCTTTCTGAGAGTCAGCAAATGTTTAGAAGCAGTACAGTCAGAACACGTGCACGCACGGCTTCTCCTACGCCAGGAAAGACACCCCGTGGCCATCCGGGCAGGACACGGAGCTAAGCGGCTAAATAAAAAAGGTAAACCGCTGGTCCCGTCCCACCTGCCTTTCATCATTGCTTTCTCACTTCTTGGAGCAGATTTCAACACTAACAAAGAAAGAGGTTCCATGTTGATATTTGCACTCCGTCTCACAATGCTCTGTGATAAATTAAAACTCGTTTAGAAATTAGGATTAAAAAAATGATGGGGAAAAAAGTGACAGAAGAGTATTTCTCAAAAATACACCATAAGATCCTCTCCTCTTACTAGAAGTGAGTCATAAACTGAATAGTGAGGACGTTAGTAGTTTACTCCAAGAGAAAAAATACATGAGATTAATGGTATTTATAAGGTTTTTAGAAACTACTCGATTCACAAGAAGCAGAGATATTCCTGGCACTGATATTTGAGAGAAATTTTTCCCATAGATTCTCATGAAAAGAATACCACCTGCGGTAGAGGCTGCACCCTGACATCAGCCAGCAAGCACGACAAGTTTCATGGGACCGTTTTTAATAATGGCCTTCGATGAACTGATAGCAATGCTTTGAAATATAGTTCGGCAAAAGCAAAACGGCCTGACCTAAATCTGCAGCTTTCTATTGTCTGCGTTAATGCAAAAATAAAGAAGTCAGTGAGTTTGAATTTATACTGCCTAGAAACTGTTTGACTGCACTTCTCCTTCTTGGCCTGTTAAGTGTGGATCCAGAAGCTTCCATAGTTGTTCATCCTGGAATTAGGGTGAACACCATTTCAGGAAATATGAAAACACTAAGCAGACATGTGCTTTATTAAATAGGAAGCCACTAAACTTTTTGAGATGGGCCAAGGGACAAAGGAGTGACCACTTGTAACAGCAAAACTTTTTGCAAATAATTCACAATTCTGGATTTAATCCAGATAGATATAAATATATAGATCTATGTATAAAAAAAGCCCCAATTTTCTGTAGCAAAAGATTAGGCTTGAAATCATTTTAGACTGCAAAGATTTTAAAGAAAGCCTCACCTGACACAGTGAAGTTATACATTGGTTTGAAATCTTATCTTTCTTGTCAAAGTCTTCCTGAAACAAACAACCGAGTTTTATGGACACAAAAGGTCTCATTTTTCATTATCTGTTTCTCAGCTCTGTGTTTGTGCTGGACTTCCCCATTCTGACAAGATGACAGATTCCCCAGGTGACAAGATGATCACCAGACACACCCCAAGAATATAACCAAGTTAGCATTCCCAACTAGAAGACAGCACATCTTCCTTCATGGTAATAGCTAAAGTCCTAGGCCTAATTCTAACTGGTCCAGCTTAAATCAGATGCCCACCATGAGCCAAGCACAGTGGCCAGATGGATAAAATATCCTGAGTAGCCAGCCCTGGATCATGTGCCTACACCTGAAATAGCAAGTTGGGGAGAAGACAGTTTTCCCCACCCTTCACAGATCAGGGGTCAGGAAACTACCAGCTTCTGTGAGTGAAGTTTCACTGAAACGCCGCCATGCATATATCAATTTACATATTATTTACGGTTGCACCCAGGCTACAATAGCACAGTTCAACAGTTGCAATAGAGACCGTGTTCTGCAAAGCCCACTCTCCGACTCTTTAAGAAAAATTCGCTGACACCTCCCATAGCCCAACAATGAGAAAGAGTGGCTCTCAAAAGAAATTTCTATTTTTAAAAATATGAATGGAATAAATGCGGTACAGGCACAAGCAATGCTGTACTTCCAAGATAAACTGGTTACAAAAGGTAACAAAAGTAGCAAAATACAAAAGGTATTCTCATATAACAAAAGTAACAAAATACAAAAGGGATTCTCATATTCTCATATAACAAAAGTCTCATATTCTCATATAACAAAAGTAACAAAA
>NW_012150097.1:923544-924708 GCF_000956105.1 Propithecus coquereli | reverse complement strand
CATGCCTGTAGTCCCAGCTACTCAGGAGACTGTGGCAGGAGGATCGCTTGAGCCCAGGAGTTTGAGGTTGCTGTGAGCTAGGCTGACGCCACGGCACTCTCGCCCAGGCAAAAGAGTGAGACTCTGTCTCAAAAAAAAAAAAAAATACACTCTATATGATGCAATTACATTCTTTCCATTCTGGAAAAAGCAAAATTACAGGGGCAGGGAGCCGGGGCGGGGAAGTTATTGATTGTAAAGGGCATAAGGAAATTTTGATAAAATCATTCTATACCTTTGCTGGGGAAATCCAAGTCACGGCACCAAGAATACCAGGGTGGCGGTCTGTCCTCAGTTCTTGGCATGCACTTGGCCAAAGAACGACCAGACACACTCAGGACACAAGTCCGGACTATTATCCCGGTCCTCCAGCTCCTTGCTTGGAAAAATCACCAGCAGGAACAACGCAACGGAGCCACCTCAGGCAGGGAGTAGTTTCACGCGAGCAGCTCTTTATTGTAGAGCAAAACAGGTCTGTCTCCCAGAGTGGAGAGAGACAGACTGACTCACTCACTGACTGACCAACTCACTAATGGCAACGCCAACGCCAGCTGCTAGCTCCCAGCTCCAACTCCCCCAACTCTCTCTCTCTCTCTCCTCTCAGATTGTTTCCTTTAATTAGCCCAGTCTCGGGAGGGCTCTGGGGAGGTGTGGGACGTTAGCAAACGATCCACAGGTGTTCTCAAAATTCCATCTCTGCCTATACGAGCAGGGGTTGGGGGCAGGGAGCACGGGGGTGAAACCACAATGCAGATTCGAACTAACGGCGTAATAATTACCCTTATGTTACTCTCGATCACTTCCAGGATCCTAGCGTGCCTGGGCTGGGGAATTCTTGGATGGAAGAAGCAGCCCCTCCTTCCCCAGGTGTGGCAGTTACTCAGGATTAAGGGCGGGGCGGCACCGAAAGGGAGCGCCCGCCCTCACGCTTCTTCCCAGGTGGAGCAATCGCTGGGAACAGCACCAAAGCGGGGAACCCCGGTCCCGAGAAGAGCTGAAGACCCTGACTACCCACCTAACACCTTGATGGGGGTGATTGTCACGTGGCTGGGTGACCGTATGAGCTTGCCACAACCAGCAGAACGGTGCACTGCAGAGAGTGAATTTTAATGTATATAAATCATA
>NW_012150097.1:919819-923494 GCF_000956105.1 Propithecus coquereli | reverse complement strand
TCTCATATTCTCATATAACAAAAGTAACAAAATACAAAAGGGATTCTCATATAACTAAATTAGTAGAGTTGATCAGATTTTTAGAGGACAGCTAAAAAATTAGTGTCCAACTTTCAAAAATCGCCTTCTAACGCCCCTTGAATTAACGGCAATATGACCATTCCGTGTACACGTGGAAGGGTGAGAATCTCTGTTCTCAAGGGAAGTTATAGAGAAAGTGAAACACCTGAATCCAATTCACCTGAAGTGAGATCAAGGTATTGCCGTAAGTTAAAAAACAAGAAAAAAAAAAACTCAGCTAACAACGGCTACGGCCGGGTGATGACGGCTTAGTCACACAGTAGACATTGCACTGGACACTTAATATACATTATTTTCTCATTAACTCCTCACCATCAACTGTATGAGGTAGGCATTATTATAACCGTTTTACAGATGGAGATCAACGGGGACAAAGAATTTGCCTTGGCCGTAAAAGTGACAGAGGCAGAACTAGCACCCGAATCCCTGCTCCCTCTCGCTACGTGACTCTCTTCCCCGTGAAAAACGGGAACAATTCGCGGCGAGGCTAACAGAGCGCGACCCAGTGCGGTCTTGATTATTTCAGTGCTTTGCTCAGTTACGTCCCCGTGGCAATTGTCAACCAAAGAGTCTTGGGGCTGTCAAATATCACACAGATTCTCCTAACAGACGTTCTCCTTAAGAACAAATTCTCATTTCGTAGAATATGCCGGAAGCCTAAAGGATGTGGGCGTTTACATGAATCACCCCACAATTTAGCAACAGCGTAAACCAGTGGATAGAAAACTTGACTGAGGGACTAGAGAAATGGATTCTATTCCTGACTTTGCTAGTTACATGCTAAATAAATGTGAAAACTAACTTTTTTTTTTTTAACCCAAGGATGAAATTTTATAAGTTTCTGAAGAATGTTGGGAGCATTAACGTAGAAAAGGAACTAGGGCTGTTCTGGGAGGCATTGTGCGTTTCAATGTATCGTGGCACAATTTTAGAAATAAAAAAGAACTAAGGAGAATTGTGGAAAATGGAACAGCTATGCTGGAAGAAAAATTTTCAAAGGTATTATCTCTATTTTAGTGATTTTTTTAAAAAAGCTTTTATTATGGAAATTTTCAAACATATACAAAAACAGATTTACAACATGTACTCTGTCCCAACTTAAACGAAAGCCATAGATGACAGACCCAAGGCTAGTATCAGACTGAACGGGGAAAAACTGAAAGCCTTCCTCTTCGATCTGGAGCAAGACAAGGATATCCACTCTCACCACCGTTATTCAACGCTGGGAGTTCTAGCTAGAGCAATCAGCCAAGAAATAAAAGATGTCCAAATTGGAAAGCAAGAAGTCAACTCATCCTTGTTTGCAGGTGATACGGTCTTCTATAGAGAAAAACCTAAAGACTCCACCAAAAAAACTATTAGAACTGATAATTGTTCCTTCCTCATCAGCACCACACCTGGGACGGAACCAGGTCACAAGTGAAGCCAGCGGGGTTTCACCCCACGCCCGGTGACTGTTGCCTTGGCTACTGCTGATGTTTATTCTAAGCCCAGGGGCTCTTGAGAAGCAGGTGGTGGATCCTGCCAGCACTGGGCCCTTCCCTTCAGGGCAGTGGGTTTCCTTCTGGCCCAGGGTGAGTCTAGAAATGTCCTCCAGGAACTAAGCCCTGGACTCCGGGGCTTCCGAAGTCTGCTTGGTAACTTATTTCACTGTGGCTGAGCTGGTACCCAAGTTACAAAGCAAAGTCCTCTGAACTCTTCCTTTTCTTTTTTTTTTTTTTTTTTTTTTTTGAGACAGAGTCTCACTGTATTGCCCAGGCTAGAGTGCAGTGGCGTCAGCCTAGCTCACATCAACCTCAAACTCCTGGGCTCAAGCGATCCTCTTGCCTCAGCCTCCCGAGTAGCTGGGACTACAGGCATGCGCCACCATGCCCGGCTAATTTTTTTTCTATATATTTTTTAGTTGTCCAATTAATTTCTTTCTATTTTTAGTAGAGACGGGGTCTCGCTCTTGCTCAGGCTGGTCTTGAACTCCTGAGCTCAAACAATCCGCCCGCCTCGGCCTCCCAGAGAGCTAGGATGACAGGCGTGAGCCCCCGCGCCCGGCCCCTTTTCCTTTCTTGAAGCACAAGAAAACTCTCTCCGAGCAACACTTCCTGGAGTTGGGGCAGCTGCCCCGCCGGGTCACGTGCACCCCAGGTCCACTGGCTCTGAGCCAGGACAGCTCCAGGAAGTGCCCAAGGGCCGCAGCCTTCGAGGCCTGACTGCCTTAGGAATTCATGCCCGGCTCCAGGCTGCTTTTTGGGGGCCAGCGGTGGAGCTCGCCGGAGCTTAGACTTGGGGGCAGATGATTTCCCTCTGGATTGGGCTTCTCTAAACGCTCCCTGTGTGGGCCCCAGAGAATTCTTCCCTGTGCCGTGTCCCCCTGTGACGGCGTGGCCCTGAGTCCCAATGCAAAGTCCCACAATGACTTCACCCCCCGTCCCGTGGGCACCCAGATTCTCTCTGCGCTTGGGGTGCCGGGGTAGCACTGCAGGGAGTGCGGGGGAGGGGTCACGTAGGCAACACGCGACTGTGTTTTCTGCCCTCTCCAACGCCTCCTTCCTCCACAGAATGTTAAAGCCAGGGAGCATGATGCTCATCTGATTTCTGCTGCTTCTGAAAGTGCTTCCTTGAGTGGCTAGTTGTTGAATTTGGTCTTCAGGTGGAGTAAAGATCACAGGAGGTTCCTATTTGGTCACCTTGCTCTACCCCATTATTTCGCCAAGGGAAACTTGCTCATCTTACCTACGTGTTAGACTGGACTACGCCTGACCCATAGGCTTCTTTTTCTAGAATAATAAGCCTTTTCCAATAATTCGTCTCCCTTGCAGAATTATCAAAGGAGCCAATCACACTACCGGCCCCAACTGCTCTGTTGGTTTGTTGAAAGACATTTCTGAAACATTGAAGATATACAGGAATCGTGTTAAAGTCTGACTGCGGAGGCACAACCTTATACTCAGGAATTTCAGAGAAGAGACATTAAATAAGAAATTAGATAAAGAATTAAAATGTGGGCCAGGCGCGGTGGCTCATGCCTGTAATCCTGGCTCTCTGGGAGGCCGAGGCGGGCGGATTGTTTGAGCTCAGGAGTTTGAAACCAGCCTGAGCAAGAGCGAGACCCCCGTCTCTACTAAAAATAGAAAGAAATTAATCGGACAACTAAAAATATATATAGAAAAAATTAGCCGGGCATGGTGGCACATGCCTGTAGTCCCAGCTACTCGGGAGGCTGAGGCAGGAGGATTGCTTGAGCCCAGGAGTTTGAGGTTGCTGTGAGCTAGGCTGACGCCATATGACACTCTAGCCTGGGCAACACAGTGAGACTCTGTCTCAAAAAAAAAAAAAAAGAAAGAATTAAAATGTGAAAAGTGTTGCTAAGGAAGTAAAGGGTTCTGTGATAATATACAAGTGTTTTCTAGGATAAGCTGGGGAGTCAAGGTAGGTTTTCTAAGGCAGCTAATTCCTGACAGGAAAGAACCACAGATCTGGTACTATTAAGTAATGTTCTGATCCCAAAGTTCTTGAGCAATTTCTCTTTAAGATTATTATCTCCTGTGGCCTTAACATTCAGGACCAGGAGAATTCATATCAAACAACACCTAAGAAACC
>NW_012150097.1:917465-919769 GCF_000956105.1 Propithecus coquereli | reverse complement strand
ATTACTTCCCTCTAAAATCATTTACCCTTAGCAGGAAGGAATTAGATAGGCAAGCACCAAAAAGGAAAAGTGATATCAAAGATTCTCCTTCCTTCAGGACCTCCGTCATATATATATATATTAGAGGAGAGTATATATTACCAGATAATATCTAAGTTACTGCTCAGCTTTAAATGTTGTGCCTTTTATGACTTAATTACTCCCCTCTAAAATCATTTACCCTTAGCAGGAAGGAATTAGATAGGCAAGCACCAAAAAGGAAAAGTGATATCAAAGATTCTACTCCTTCCTTCCTTCCTTCCTTCCTTCCTTCCTTCCTTCTTTCTCTCTTTTAAGATTTACACATTATTCTTTGTTTAACTGATAAAATCACCTACAATGTAAGATAGCGATTATAATATCCTGTCCAATGTTCTAGATTGCCATAGAATTTGCAGATCATATTTCCCATATTCATTTCCTAAATCTTTTATTATCAATAGATATCAACCCACGGCATAGTTGCACCGATAACATCCCCATTAGCTCTAGCTCAAGTGTGATTATGTTACGATAAAGCTATCTGCTATAATAATTCATGTGCTTATATTTTTCCGTTGATCTCCCCAAAATTCTGATACAATATTGCTTGAACCTTTAAACCGTAAGAAACTCTTAGTGTAAGGCGCAAGATTAAAGACTGTACCAAGCTCGGTTTTAAACCTTGATTCTTTGCTCGTACAATCTCTTTCCTGTTTACTCTTCCAAATGATAGTAGTCGAAGAAAGCTTTAAGCCCAAGATTTTGGGGGAGAAAAAAATGAGACAGTCACCAATATTATCACATCGACTCCAATTTTACGGCAAGGGTACCATGCTACCCCAATCTCTGGTGGCTATTCCGGAGCTCTTCATCCAGACTTTGACAGGCAATAGCTTCCCACTGCCGTCCAAGCGGGTCTGGGGAGGCCAGTTCACCAGGACTCCCTGCAGTTCTAACAGAACACGGGCGCCGCCGGGCTGTATGAAAATGCTTCCTCGCTAATAGAAGCACAATATGCAAGATGCCAGTCCAGTCCGTGATTTACAATATGTCTAATGAGCAAGCCCAATGAAGAGGTTTGTTGTCTACCATAAAACCAGATGGATGTAAGCACTGATTAGAAGCAATTAAGTCTGTTCAGCACTAAATAACTTTCCGTCATTAATGTACATTTTTCCACCTCATTAGAGGTACGGAGGAGAGAGCGGGAGGTAAGAAGCACTCAATCTGAATTTCAGATATGCATATGTTTGCAGGGAAAGGAACACAAGTTTGCAAGGAAAACAGAGTACATGTTCATAAATGCCTCGTTTGGAAGCCAATCTCAGTCCATCGATACTGGCCTGGGTGTATACTTGGTTTCTCCAGCCGTCCACCAGCCCTGGAGTGGTTAGGAAGCTCATGTCGTCAAGCTCTGGTAAGAAACACCAAAAGGGATCAATAAACTAGTGATAATGAACAAAGATTTCCTTCTGCTTTAATGCCAATATAATGCTAGTATGCTTTAAACGATCAGTAATGTACTTTAAAAGGATGAATCTATAAAAATGACATATTGATGATCTAAGATACCTTTGAAGACTTTCGGTCTAAGGTATCCAAGCATTGACTGAATCCTCATCAAATATGTGTGACACTTCAGTCATTTAGCGAATTCACTAAATAGGAGAGTTTTGCTGACTGATAGCATTAATTCAAAAATAAACTTTATCTCCCCCCAAGAAAAATCTTTCAAAATTTATTGACTTCTTAAAATAATGCAGGAAATGTTCTAGATCACATGCTCACAGTGTGATATTAAATGAATAAAGGAGATACACTATGATCTCAAATATATAAAAACAAGCTCGGGAAAAATGTTGGAAATAAGTAAACTACAATAGTATTAATGGATATTCTAGATAATGGGACTCAGGATGATTTTATTTTCTTCATTATTACTCACATTTCCCAAATTTTCTATACTCTACAATTACTTGTTCACTATTTCTTACTTTCCTCCCCAAGAGATTGGACGCAGTGCAAAAAAATAAAAATAATTTAGATAAAGAGTAAAAATAATTGAGATAACATTCCAAGGTAAAAATTATCTTTTGTGTTTATAAATGAATATCAAGAAGTTACAGAGTGCTTAAGAATATATAATACATGTGTATTTATTTCCATTAGATGATTATGGATGAGTATTTGCTATTGTTTATCAAAGTCAATAAAGTTTTTCTTTTCAAAAATATTTTTATTTTATTTTTTTATTTCAGCATATTATGGGGGTACAGATGTTTA